>NW_012116333.1:1118624-1355859 GCF_000951035.1 Colobus angolensis palliatus
AGCAGGATGAAGGCTGCTGAACAGCAGCTATGCAGAACAAGCATAAGCGATGACATCTTCCCTGTCCCAGATGCCACAGAGGGCAGGGGTGTGCCTAGATATGTATGTTCCTAGGTGGGGTGACAGAAGAGCGCTAGCCATCTGCCATCTACCACCCTTCCCTGAGCTGGAGCCATAACAAATTCCTGAGTACCCAGTGTCCCTCTACCCAGCAGTCAAAGTCTCTGAGAGCTCAGGTACCCCTGGGTGCCTTCGCAAGTTCATAGGAAAGGGCATGAGTCTTTGCTCTCTGGTGTTACATGCCCTCCAAAGAATCACTAAACTTAAGCTAGAGGAGATTTGCCTCTTATGATCGCCCACTCTGTCCCCTGTGGGTCCCCCCACCACTCACTTTATTTAGTTATCGTATTCAGTAAATACCTTTGAGGGATCTGGAATTTTCCAGTTGGCATAGACACCATGCATTACTTTGCAGCCACCCAATTTGAGGGATCCTGAGCGTTGGAGATAACTGTGATACTGTAATTAACTTAAAAGTTTCTGCTTCCTCTTTTAAGCATAACCTAAAAATTCTGTTTTAAAAATTAAGATGAAATTCACATAACATATAATCAACTGTTTTGAAGAGCATATGTCGGTGATAATATTTAATGTGTTCTCAACACTGTGCTACCCCCAGCTGTCTAGTTTCAAAACTTCTTCCTCAACTTACAAAACCCCTGTATTAACTAAGTAATCATTCCCTATCCCACTTCCTGTCATGCCCTGGTAACCTCTAATCTGCTTCCCATCCCTGTAGTTCTACTTATTCTAGATATATCACATAAAAATAAACACAACATGTGACTTTTTGTGTCTGTCATCTTATAGCACTTAGCATAATAGCACTTAGCACTTCGTTTTCTTGGTCCACCCATGAACCTTTTCAAGATTTTTCCTTTTTTATAGCTGAATAAGATTCCATCTTATGGATTAGCCAAATTGTGCATGCTTTCATCCTTTGATGGATTTTTAGGTTGTTATTCATGAATAATAGTGCTATAAACATTTATATACAAGGTTTTGTGTGGATGAATGTTCTTATTTCTCTTAGATATATGCCTAGGAGTGGAATTGCAATATCATATGGTAACTCTACTTTTAACTTTTTGAGGTACTGACAAACTGTTCTCCAAAATGGCTGCACAGTTTTACATTTCCCCCGGCAGCATATGTGGGTTTCAACTTCTTCACTTTTTCACCAACACTTGTTATTATTGGTGTCTTCAACTTAAGCCATCCTGGTGAGTGTGAAGCAGTATCTCATAGTTTTAAGTTGCATTTCCCCAGTGACTAACAATATCAATCACCTTTTCATTTGCTTATTGGCCATTTATATAGCTTCCTTGGAGAATGTCTATTCAGAAATTTGCCTATTTTTAATTTTTTATTATTAAGCTAAAAGAATTCTTTATAAATTATGGATGCTAGGCCTCTATCAGATATATTATTTGCAAGTATTTGCTCCCATTCCATAGCTTGCCTTTTCCTATCCTTGATAATATCCTTCGATGTGCAGATGTTTTAAGTTTTGATCAAGTCCAATTTATCTAATTTTTCTTTTGTCGCTCATTTATTTGGTGTCATATCTAAGAATCCTTTGCCGAAACTATGATTGCTATATATTCTCATATTTTCTTCTAAGAGTTTAGTAGTTTTAACTCTTATATTTAGGTGTTGACATATTTTCAGTTGATTTTTGAATACGGCATGAGGTAAGAGTACAAATGAACTCTTTGCTTGTGGATATCGAGTTGTCCTACTATAATGGGCATGTTTAGAGAAAGGATAAATCAATAAACCGATTGTCTTTTGCTAGTTAGATAAACAAAGGTGTCCACATAGAGATACATGTAAACTGGTTCACATTTTTCGTGTTCAGCATTGTTATGAAGTTATAAAATAATGTGTGTAACACTCATGTAGTTGAATAGGACCTAATGGTGCCACCGATGGTGAATTTAGGAGACATAAATTATCAGAATCTTCGGCAGAAAAAAGTACAGGAATCCCTCCCTTCATGGGGGCTGTACTCACCTGTGCGGCATTTTCTGTTTTGCTCTGAAGCCCTGCATGACGTCTCAGCTCACATTCACCCTGGGTGTGCTGGCGGCATCTGCCTCATTGCTCGGTCATTGGGGCAGAAAAGACCAGCCCTCAGAGACAGCTTCTGCCCTGGGAATGTGAAGCTGCCACCCTGGAGCATCTTCCAGAGGCCATAGTGCCTCGCATCTGGCTGTGGCGACCAGCTCTGGGTCTCTCCCTATTAGTGGAGGACTAGTCTCAGATGTCACCACCACATGTCTGGCTATCCATCAATACAGGAGAGTGCTGAAGTTAGAATGTGATTTTTTAAATGGGTTCACATCCCAGGAACAGGGTCATGAGCTCCACTGAGCTCAGTTCTTAAATAGTCATTATCCTAGGTGGCCACCCTTGGGAGTGATTGCTCTGACCTCTGGGACTTACTTAAGTCCCTTCAACAATCTCTTGCTTGATCACTTCTAATGATTGTGCTTCCTGCTCTGCTACCCACTTTTGCCATCATCCAGAAAAAAGTATTAGTTGTTACTGAAGAACTTCCTCCCTTCTAACCATCTCAATCTGTTACTTGGGGCACACAGCTTTGAATCTCCCAGACCATCACTCTCTCTGCTTTCTCCCCACTTCTAGGCTCCCCACTGCCTTCATCTGCTCCTCTCTTGCTTAGACTCTGTAGATCACCACTGCAGCCACTCTCCCGCAGGTCTCTCTTGCTTTACTTTCCTTTGCTTTAGGCCTCAGCAATACCCCAGCCATGAATTAGTCCATCCACCCCTTTCTCAGCACTGATATCTGGCCTGTTCGGTGCTGCTGAAGAACATCAGACCACTGGTGTGTGCCTAGAACCAGAACTATCAGAACTCACGCTCCTCTTTCACTCTCAGCATTGCCTTGCCTCCAGCCTGAAGCCATGGTGGGAGCAGCGGACACTCTCTCTTCCACCCATCTGTCAACCTCAAGACAGCTCCCTGTTCCCTTGCCCTTAAGGACTGCTTGCTGGGGCTTTGGTGGCACACTTTTGCTGCTGTCATCCTCTTTACCCGTTTTTGTTGCTGGCTCCTGCCTTACTCTTCCTTCTTAAAAACAAACAAACAAACAAACAAACAAAAACGAGCCCAAGTTTGCCCCCATTCCCTCATGCCCAACCCCTTCCTTTGCTCACTGGCTTCTGCCCCATTCTGCCAATGAGCCACTGCAGCCCAGTGATCGAGCCCCTTGTGGCTGACCTCAACCCAAGGAGCATCTCCCAGCATTAAGCTCTCATGGATTCTCTGTGACACTGGAGTGTGAACCACTTCCTCCTTGGTTTCCACAGCGACACGTCCCTTGCAGGTGCTCCCTACATTTTCCAGCATGCTTCTCCATTTCCTTTGCAGGCACCTTTTCTCTGCTGGTAGCTTAGATGTTGGGTTTTCTCTGGCCCTGTTGTTGCTTATCCTCTCCTCTCCCTGGCCCACCTTGCCAACCTAGAGTCTCCTGTGGTCTGGTGAAGCCTGGAGGTAGGTGGCCCTTCCCAGCATGTGCTACCTGCCGTACTCTCCGTGTGGCAGCCAGGCTGGGAGCAGCTGGTGGCTCCACCAGGAGCACCATGAAGACATTGGCCTCTGGGGGTCTGGGCAGTTGACCCTTTGCACAGCAGTTCTGGGGAGGTTCCTGTGACGGTGCAGCCTGTGAAACAGCATTGTAGGCAATTGCCCGAGAGCTTGTTGATCTAACTGAGAGCTTGTTGATCTAACCGAGAGCTTGGTAGATCTTGGCTTGTTAGCTGAGAGCTTGTTAGATCTACAGGGTCTCAGCCCCCCAAGCTCCTGAACCAAATGTACATGTTGACAAGCCCCCAGGAGTAGTGTCCATACAGCAGCGTGTGAGGGGCTGCTGGGGACCTGTGTCAGCCTGCTGAGATGGGGCAGAGCCGGGAGAGAGTCAGGGAACCCAGTTTCTTAAGATGCTTTTGTTTCAAAATAGAGGCCAGGTTTCCAGTGGAAATTTGATGGAAGGAGCCCTATATTTTTTTCTAATGGAATGGAAGCTTCTACTTGGTAAATAAGAGATTCTTATTTGAAAATAACTCTTGCTCCAACTTCGTGGGCTACCAAGGGAATTGAATTAGAGTAGAGGGGAGAGAAGCAGTAGCAGCAAAGCAACCAGGTCGTGCCTGTCACAGGTGGATCTCAGGACTGAACTGTTCCCACCCTCAGTCTGGGGTCAGGCCTGGGCCCAACACCACTCTGGGAGAAGGAGATGAGGATTTTCTCTGAGAGGCTGAGTGCACCCCCTCAGGTCCCTCCTTCCTAAAGCAGCCAAGGGCAGTGCCATCCAGGGCCCTGCATAGGCCCAGGGAGGCCTGTCCTCCCAGCCCTGCCTTCCTCTGCCCCTCAGGCCGAAGCTCGAACCCTTGGCTCGCTGAACTGGGCCTGCAGAACTGGAGTACATGGGCCTGCAACAGCTGCATATGACCAAAATCACCCCTGGCTTTTGAGCTAGCTCCTGAGTCCAAAAACAACAGCTCCTCCTGCTGTGCATGACCAGGGTGGTTTGGGTTTAGTTGGTAACTCGCCCCGTCGCCATCCCCACCTCCATAATGAGCACCCCTGGGCTGGGCAGAAAAGGCCAGGGATGTTTCAAGAAACAAGAGCCCCTCTGTGGGGCTAGTGTGTTCTGGTTCCACGTTCCAAACAGAGACGATGGGGATAGAGAGGAAGTGAACTTGGGACGGCACCAGGCTCTTATGGTTTCAGACAGAAGAGAAATGACAGAACAAGAAAGCTCCTGGTAGTGTCTGTAAAAGGGCCAGGGTCTGGACTTCAGTCCTGCAGCCACAGTCCAGGGTGTTGCCATGACTGGCCACCATCTCCTGACCCTTCCTGTGCAGATCCCTGGCCAGGAAGTGCCTCTCATCCACTGCTAAGCCCTATCCCTGACCTTCCAGGGCAGGTGTGTCCCACATCTCCATAGGGCCCTGGGCACCAGCCCCTGGGTACGAGGCACTATCATTGTAACCGCATCTTGCCTTTCCTGTAAGACCCACATGGCAGGCACAGAGACTCACTGCCTAGGACCCTGTAAGAAAGTACTTTCTGCTGCCCAGGTGCGAGGTGTGGTTGGATGAGGGCTAACCTCTGGGTGCTTCCTAGCCAACACCACTCCTCCTGGGGCAGCCCCCAGTCACTGACTGAGCAGAGTGGTGGTACAAGGGCATAGCGGTTCCTGTCCAGCAGGGCCTCTCCTAATGGCAAATCCCTGCTACAGAGCTCTCTGGGTCTGGCAGAGACCTTATCTCAGCTGCATCCCAGCCTGGCCACTCCCTGCCCAGTTCCACTCCCCGCCTTTCCTTCCTGCATGGTACTCCCAAGACACCATTTGCACTCTTAACTCTGTCTCACCCTCTCCTGCCCATAGAACCCAACTGGGGCAGCCTGGCAGGGCTGGGGCCAATGCAGCTTCAGCACCTGGCATGCAGCTGTCACCAAGCCCAGCGGCCAGGTTAGTCTTCAAAGTAGGAAGGTGATGGCTAGGCCAGAGCACAGAGAGCTGCATCCTCAATGGGGACCATATGCCTACTTTCTGGAGAGGGAGTGAGGAGGCCGGGTGATCTAGAGCCTCCTTTACCACCTAGTCTGCCTGAGGCATGCTCTAGTTGACACCACAGGTGCAGGATTCTCAGGGATGCCTGCTCGATGTTATATCCCTGAAGGTGCATTTGAGGTAGAAAAGCATGGGATAGTGTGTGCATGGGTGTGTGCATGTGCATGGAGGGGCAGTTGTGGGCAGCGGGTAGTGGGGGACACTTGACATCCCTCTGTGGGCCTGCTAGGCCTGGGGACTGGACTTGGGAAGAGAGTCAGGGTGGATGAGTTCTGGGCCTCAGCCCAGCTCCCTCCCCAAACACAGGCAGGATGTGAGAGTTTGGGGGAAACCTAGGAGGTTCTGTCCCAGAGTCTCAGCCCCAGGGTCATCTCCACATGGATCCGAGTCCCTGAAGGGTACAGTGTAAGTGGGCCCAGGAGGAAGTCTTGACCCCAGGGTCAAGGACCCCTCCCTGTCCTCCAAAACCTAAAATGCCACCAGGAGGCCTGCCTTTGCAGCTGTATAGCTTCACTTTTTGGAAGGGCAAAATCCTGGGAGGTGGTGAAGCTTTAAGACAAATTCAGCCTTGCAGAAGCTGCCTCAGCCTTCAACTCCCAGCTCATGTACCCTCACTTGTGCCTTGGCCCCACCTTGAGGCACCCACAGCAGAACATGGCCTGTACTGCAGGTCTTCTCACAGCTAGGAGGGGCTGAGCCCTGTTATCCCCTCGCCTGGCACTGCCTGGCACAGAGCACAGGCTCATCAATGAAGATGGGGTGCAAGTCAGGCTGATGGCAAGGGAGACAGCACCATCACTCATGACTCAGGGTTGGGTGCTGGTTTACCCGGTGCGGGAGGAGCTGTTCTGAACACTCCACGTTAATCCCTTTGCTTTATCCACACAGCTTCATCCTCATGATGTTGATGCTATTATTATCTCCATTTATGAGGAGGACTGAGACACAGAGCAGTTAAGGAATGTGCTTGGGTGTCACACAGCCTGGCAATGGGAGGAAGACCCCGCATAATGGGTCAGGCTGTGGTGGAGTGGGTGTGGGGGTCCTGGGGCTGAGGCTTAAGCTGCAGGGCCATCTCCAAGAATTATTCATGTCCCATCAGGCTTACACTGTCCTAGGGGATTCTTGAAAAGGTCCAGGGAGCCTGGTGGGAATGGGAAGAGACACTGTAGTCTGGGCATCTGTTTCCAATGACATCTGCACTGCCTAGGCTGCAGCCAGGCCTCCCTCCTGCCAAAGCACCAGCTCCGCAGTGCTGCTGGTTGGTTGTGCCTCAGCAGGTCTGCACTGTGCTCAGAAGCCTCATCAGCATGTATTTCCCCAGGAGGCTGGGGCTGGTGGGCACCCTGGGACATGACTGTGAGTGGAGGAGGCCAGGGCTCTAGGTCAGAGGCAGCCCAGGCCCACTGCAGTACTGGCTCATCCTGTGCTCCAGCTGCTGAGCCTCTCCCTACTGTCAACCATCCCTGCCCGGGGGGCACAGGGACAGGCACCTGCCAGGTTAATTTGTGCCCAGAACACCTGGGGTGTTTTCACACCCCCATCTCACTGAATCCCACGGCACCTCTGTGTTCTCCACTTACAGGAGGAGAAAACAGGCTCAGCAGTCAGGGAGTTCTAAGGCCACCCAGAGGTGAGTGGGTTGGGTGGCCAGGGTTTGGACTCAACACTCAAAGAGATGGAGAAACATATCCATCCCGGGTCTGAGTCTAAGCGGTTAGTCACTTGGGCCAGGCATTAATCCAGACCATTCTCATTTGGATGAGAAAATGAGTGGCAGCTGAAGCTCCCCCGAAGAGCTAGTACCCCACGTGTAGGAGGGGCAGGCCCAGCCCCCCAGCTTCAGGCACGTCAGCTGGCCCTTGCATGACACATCCGCATTATTCTGGAAACTTCCCCACCTCATCTTCATGCATGGGGTGGGGTCAGGAGGGAACCTTGCCTTTTTGCCTGGACCAGAAGCCTACGGTGGTCTCCACGTGGTGGTCTTACAGACCTGCCCTTGTCCTGAAGCACAACGCAGGCTGGAGTCCTGCTGACCTGTTTCGGTTTTCTCCTTTGTTAATCTGGAATGCTAATGCATTTTTCACAGAGTGGTGGGGAGGACATGAAGGCATGCTGTAGGCATTACAGAGCTGCAGTGCAGAATCATAAACTATTGCTATAATGAGAAGCCGAGGAAGAAAACTGGACCGGAATTCAAGTGTCAAAGGCAAGGGTTAGTCTGTAGGGCAGGAATTTCCAAATTTCTGGTCAGGGGTCTCTGGGTGAGGCCCAGGGCTGAGTGAGCCCCTGTGCTCTTGTCTGTCCCTGCCTGTGACCAATGTCAGAACAACCTTCTGAGGGTCCCGAGAAGCGCGGTCCTCCTTCAGGTGCCACACTGGTGAGATGCCGTCTGGGTTTTTATTGAGCCTGATCAGAAGCCATAAACCAGCTGTGAAGCAGATGCTGGGCCTCATACCACAAGTGTCCACTACATACGAGAGCCTCCTGGGTGGCCAGGCAGTGCCCTGTCTGGAGCACACTGGGGCTTGACTGGCCAAGGCCTGCAGGTTCCCTGGCTCCCTGGCTCCCTGGAGACTCTAGGGAGGAGGATGACTGTGCTAGGAAGAAGGGCCACTTTGTCACTTTGCTTCATTACCAGTGACGAGAGGCTGAGACTGGCTTGCACAAGATGGTGCAACCCACTCCCTGGGGGCCTGTAAGTCAACAGAGGCCTAAGTGTCTTGCCTGCCCTCGGCTGTGGCTTTCCTGGAGGCAGAAAGCTGGCTGTGAGATGCTAGGAGACCCCTTCTGATTTTAAGTTTCTTCTCTGGGGCCCAGTAGGGCCTCCTTTCTAGGAGTTGCTAGAGCAGAGTGGCTAGGAAACCCACGTTTTCAACTCCTGCACAGAGTCCCTGGGTTTGGCCTGGGCTAAGTTTGACACTCTCCCTATTCCCTTCCACTTTTTGCCCTGATCAGAGAATCAAGCCAACCTGCCACCCTGCTGAGCTCTGTGGGACTGAGGAGGGAGAGGCAGGGCAGGTCCCACTTGCTTGCTGTGGAACCAGAAACTCAGGCCACCCTCAGGTGGGAGAAGCAGCACAGGCTTAGTAGAACATGGCCCGGAGGGAGAAGTGGGATGTAACAATCTAGAACATGGGCTTGAAAGGAGGCAGGGCCTGGGTTCAAATTCAGACGCAGACTTTCCAGCTGCATTACTGGCCCCTGTGTCTCCCAGGGCTGTATATGAGCACTCTGTATAGCAATTATAGTAAGCCCTTTAGTGCAATGTCTGAGCCCCATGTGCAAGGGGCTGGGGAAGTCATGGGAGTTGTTACTGGGGCCACATCACACAGTGTACATAGCTCATCTCAGCCCCTGTGATGGTGCGGGAGGTAACATTATATTCATTTTACAGGTGGGGAAAGCTAAGGTAGAGAAGACAATAGACCGTTTTGATTTGCCCCAAATCTCACTGGAATCCTGATGTTTCTAGCCCCAAAGTCTGGACTGCTGTTTACTAACTTTCGCTTTGTCTCCTGGGGTTGAGGTTTGATGCTCCCAGTACCCTGGATGCTGGTAGAACTGGGTTTCTCCAGTGCAGCTTGTAGAGCAACAAGCTTGTTTTGGCACAAGCAACACCCACCATAATTGAGCATTTCAGAGATGAGAAAGTATGGCTTTCTTCTACTCCCCACCATCTTCTAACAATGACATGTCCATTATGAAGCCACGAAAATAACAAACCAGACCGAGGAAAACAGTAAGTAAAGTGGAGAAGCAAGGCTAGGTAAATAAGACACATATCCATCCACTGCAAAGACCAACGTAGATGCTATAGTTGAGCCCTGGAGTTCACCCTGAACTTCTGGCAGCAAAAGAGAGCCTCAATAGCTTATAATATTCTCACAGACACAAAGAAGCCCCACAGGTTGTAGGTGTTCAGGGACACTCAAGATTTCCATGGCAGGGCTCGGCATGTGTGGCGGGGCTTCCAGACCTTCTCAACTGCAAATGGTAATGGCCCTCCCTCAGCTACCCCTGAGGCTTCTCCTCCATGGAAGCCAAGATCTCAACTCCTGAGGTTTCTGCATTTCTGGAAAGGGATAGGCCTGCTCTTCTTTCATGAAACACAGGTAGTTAACTCCACCAAAAGTCAGTCGCTCAGTGGAGGAATTTATCTAACGGGGAGATGACTGTCAAAACAGCCATTGGACTTCTAGGCAATGACTGCGTACTTCCCAAAGGTTCCCATTTTCCAAAGACATTCTGGCTTCATGGACACCTGTGGCTGTGGCCACACAGAGGGTGGGTGTGGGTTCTGGTGCTGCACTTGGCTGCAAGTGGCAGAGAGGTGGGCTTGGGGCATGTGGGGCCAGTGGCTGGGAGGGCGATGTGGTTAATCAGAGTCCCATGCCCATGCTCCCTCGCTGCTCCCTGGCACCTTCCAAAGGAACCCAGACATTTTCTCAGAGACACACGCTTAGCTGTGTGCCAGAGGCTGATTCTTTTTGGCTGATCCTGGGGTGATGCCATGGGAAGTTTCCTCTGAAATGCAAGTCTGTCTATTCCAGACTCCAGAGGATCCTCTAAGTGCAAAGGCCCTGCTCTCTTCCCCTCCCCAGGAAAAGTGAAGGGCTGTCTCAGCTTCTTGCTTGAAGAATGCTCCAACTTTCACTCTCAGAAGAGAAGTGTGAGTCAAGAGGGAGGGAAATAATTCCTGAGCACCTACATTGTACCTGGTGCCTCCAGTGGGAGAGTCAGCTTCTCAGTTTGTCCACAATGGAGGAGTTTTCTGGGACACTCAAACTGGAATAGCTGGTTACTCAGCTTCACTACCGCACGGCATTCTCATGAGGTGGGAGCTGTCACTGCTCATTACAGATGCAAAAGCTGGGGTTTTAGGAAGCCATTTGCCCCACCTGGGGTACCCAGGGTCATGGTCCTTCCACTCCTGCATCTTGTCACTCCTGAAGGTGTGAGAAGACATTGAAAACCTAGCAAGCTGAGTTCCCTGAAATCGTCTGGTTTTCCTGGACTTGTTCTTTGCTTGCTGGTGGGGAGACCCTCCTTCCTCCTGACTCCATGTCTCTATAGAAAAGGAATCCTCCCAGTAACCTCTGAGGCCTCTGTGTGCCCCAAATCTCACTGTAATCCTGTGGTTGAGGAATCCTGAGCCCCATGTGGCTCAGAACCAAATTACCAGGCTGTGCTCAGATTTCTGTCCCATGTCGGGATCCCTGCAGAGAACACTCTTGGCCATGTGGGATGGGAGGAGGAGATATGTTTACCCGGCAGGTCTCTATAGCTGCACATCTAATGCCACATTCTCCAATCAGCTTTGCCAGAATGGAGGTGGCATCTTGCCACCCATAAGTAGGGCTCCTGTTTGTCCCTCCTAATGGATGCCTAAGAGGTATGTTATATTTTGAAGCCCCTAAAGCCCCAATATGTAAGTTTTCCTGTGTGTCAGAGACTTCTAGTGAGAACTTTCACCTCAGGAAAAGCCGCAAAGTGCTTTTCTAGAAGTAAAGCACTTTATGGCTTTTTCTGGGGGACCCACAGAAAACCAAAATTTTGTTTCTCAGAAGAAAGGAGCCCTGTGTGCAGAGGCTAGAGTCTTGTGGGAAGTCAAGGAAAGCAGGCTTTGAGCTTTCCCAGCTGAGAGTCCAGCATTAAGGCCAAACTTTTCTGTGGCTCCCAGAAATGGGAGACTTGAGGGCCTGTGGGACAATGCAGGGACTTCCAAAACGTTCTCCTGAGAAATGTTATGCAGGGGCTGCGGGAGACCTCTGTTTCTTTCTTGCCCCAAGAAATCCTGCCTCTCTGGTCTCTGGCTGGAGCCAGAAAGAATTCTACCCTCTTTCCCCTTCCCTCCTCCTTGCCCTAGAGGATCCTGAATCAAAGGGGACCTCACGCCTGGCTTGTTCTTATCTTGATTGGTGTTCTAAGCTCCCCACCTTGGTATTTTCAGAGTGAGGGCTTAGGTTAATCTGAAAGTCCTGCTGGAGACCACCCACCTCCCTTAAGCAAGCAGCTCACCTTTCAGCCCAGCGCCGCCTGTGCCTGGGATGTTTGACAGGCATACTCACACTGAAAAGTGGCTGATAAGCCCTGGGACCTGTGGTTCTTGGAGCCAGAAAGCTCATTGGCAGAGCCCTTCCTCTGAATGGCATCAGTTTGTCCATTGGCCTGGGACAGGGCAATGAAGGTCAAAGCTGAGAAGATGTGGCAGAGGGGACAAGCACTATGGTCCCCTGGCTGGAGGAAGGATGTGGGAGGCTAGAAAGCTCCTGACCTCCCGACAGAGCTTCACAGGGATCTCACCCACACTGCCCAAGTATATGCCTCTGGGGCAAGGATTTGGAGGGTGAAGATGAGATAGAGCTCAGAGTTTGGTTTGCAAGTCTTCAGACACTTCTCCTGGTGTCCTCTAAAGAGGAAGTCACCACCTCAGTCTAAGAATGGTATGTGCAGGGCCCACCTGAAGTCACTTTCCTGTGTTTGTCACTCTGTTGTCTCTTCTTTGTCCCTGTAGGGAACCTGTAGGAAGAGCCTTAAATTGAGAGTGACCCTGGGCTTATTTGTGTGAACAGCAGAAAGTAGGGAATGATGATACCAAGGGACAGGAGGAGAGAAGGCCACACTAGGAAGAAGATGAAGATGTTCAGAGTGTAGGGTCTCAGGCAGAAGAACCAGGGAATTCAGGTGCCTCTAGGTCTATGAAGAACTGTTTCAGTTAAACATTCCACTTCAAAACTTAGTGGCTTGAAGAAACAACTTATGATTATTTCTCCTGGTTATGTTTTGTGTTGACTGGGCTCAGCTGGGTGGTTCGTGTTGAGAGTCCTCATACAGTTGCAGTCATAGGGTGCCTGGGCTACAGCATGTGAGGGCTCTGCTAGGCAGGACACAGCTGGCTGCTGATGCTGGCCTTTGGCTGGACACTCAGCTGGCATGTTAACACCTATCTGTGGTCTCTCAGTGTGGCTTGGGCTTCCCACAGCATGGAAGCAAGAGGCTCAGAGAACATCCCAAGGGTGAGCTGGCAAGAGGCCCAGGTGGAAGCTATAAGGCTTCTTTCAACCCAGCCTCAGATGTCCTAGAATATTACTTCCATCGCACTGTAGTAGCCAGGAAGTTAATGAGATCAGCCCATTTTTAAGGGGGCGAGGATTAGACCCCTTGATGTGAGGAGTTACTTGTGCCTTTCTGGGGTGGCAGGGCAAGGACAAGAGGGCAGCACCTGGCATCTGTCTCTTGCTGGACTTTCCAGGTAGAGTGTGGAAGGCAGGGATGAGGGTTTTCTTCAGTCCCTATTTGGTATTGCTGTTGGCAGCAGTGATAATTGTGAAGCTATTTCCCAAATGCACTTCACAAAACATTTTTCACATCTACATGATTTGTCAGCAACTAAGCAAGAGGTTAGTGAGAAGCAGAATATTCTTTACCTATGTGTGTTAAAGGTGAAGAGACAGGTTTGAAGCAGTCAAGTGACTTTGCTCACATGATACAAGTCTTCTGCCATTTGTCCCAGCTCAAGTCCACCCATCTGTGCAGGTGACATCCTCCATGTATTAATGTGCTTCTGTCACAGGCTTTGCCAGCATCCCCAAGCCCTCTTCATTCCTCTGGGCAACAGATCTCCTCCTGGGTTCTGACCTGGATCTCTTGCTGTTTGCTGAATGTCCAGCTAAATGGCCTCACTCCCATGTGACTCCGTTCTTCCATTCTTAGAGTGAAATTGGAGCCAGGACTAGGGAGTAGGGAAAAGAGTTGGAGAAAGCAAAACCTTTCTGGGAGGTGCAGAGTGGGCTCTGGGAATGGCCTGGGGGCAGATAAGGAGGCCAATTCCAACTGGCCCCATGGCCTCCTTGCTGGCTGTCACTGGGTGGCTCCTTTTCAGGCCACTGGTCCAAGGGGAGCACAGGTCAAGGGTGAGCTGCTGATCAGATCCCTAACCCAAGACAAGCCTGGAGGCTGCGGTTATGTGTGGAACCACAACTGCCCCAATCTTCAGCTTTTGAAACATGAAAAGTAATCCTGTTTTGCCTAAATGTACTCAAGTCATTCAGGAGTGTGTGTGTGTGTGTGTGTGTGTGTGTGTGTTGTATATAATGAGTGGATATTTTAAAACAGGTTTCATTAATAAACTGTACTTACCATTTCCTGCCCAAGCCCCTACCCTACCTCCTCCAACTCTGAACCATCTGGGGGTGGTCTTGGCTAGTATTACACTCAACACAGGTGCGGACCATCAGTAACACTGGCTGGAGTCCCCTGAATGTGCCAGCCAGTCTGGAAACTGTGGGCCCAAACACCAGCAATGTCCGTGGCTGACCCCTGTCTAACTGTCATATCCTAGTACTGTTATGGAGCCCTGGCCCTCAAACTCAGGGAGCACACTGGTCACTTCTGTGAAAAACCGCACGGTGCCCATGATGGGGTTAAAGTGCTTCCTCTATGGAGTGAGCTTGTGTGTCTTACAAAAGGGCTAGGCATGGGGGTAAGAATGGAATTTCACCCCAAGGATCAAGCTCTGTTTCAACCCTGATATAAGAGGAGGAGGAGGAGGAGGAGGAGAAAACTGACACCATACAGAACAATTAAACCCCTGACACATGATTTCCCTCACTTAGAAGGAAGCCCAGGAAGTGCTGCCCCCTGTTGCCAGCATAAACACTACTTGCAGCTTCTGCCCTGAGCCACCAGTCATAAAATATAAAATATACAGAGCCCTAAATCAACACCAGGGCTAGCCACCGCACATGGTGGGTTCCAGTACGACCTGGGGGTCTGCTGGCATGGGTTCCTTGAGCCCCTGCCCTTTCTAGATCTTTCCCAGGTTCCCTCGGGGAAGCCTCACCATGCCTGGGATGGGCGGCAGCAGAAAATTTCAGAGCTCCGGTGTGGAGAAAGGGAGACTTAGCCAGGAGACAAATGGCAGAGCCCTGGGCATTGCACATATCACTGGGTGCTGCCAGAGAAACTAGCAGTCAGCAGCAGACAACCCCAGGAGACTCCAGGGCTCCATGCCCAGAAGAGTCGTTTGGAACCTCTCTGACTTCCACGGGCAAGAGTAAAGTGGGAAGAGGCTGGTACCCTTGGTATCCACATCTGGCAGAACTAATAAAGCCAGTAGGGGCTGGGGGCAGGGTTGACACTCCCCTCTTACTCCGATCCAGTGAAGTGGTCCCGGTGTCTGCAGAGAGGGTGGCCTCATGTGGCTTCTTGAGTTAATGTTTCAGTTAATTCTTTCTGTGTAATAAACTACCCCTAAACTTAGACACTCAGAATAATTTATCATGCTCTTTCACAGTTCTGAGGGTTTACGGGGCTCAGCAGTCAGATGTCACCTAGGACTAGAGTCATCTGAAATCTCACCTAGGCTGGACACTCAAGACAGCATTTTCTCTCTCAGGCCCAGTGCCCAGACTCAGATGGCTGGGACAAGTTGACTGGTTGGGAATCTCTCTCTACAGATGACCTCTTTGCATGGGTAGCTTGGGCTTCTTCACATCATGGTGGCTTCAGGAGAGTTGTACTTTTTATCTAATGTCATGCCTATTGTGGATTAAATGAGGATGTGAATATTGGGAAACATGGTTCATTAGGGAGCCATCTTTAGAGACCAGCTTCCACAGGTAGAAAGAGAGGGGCTAATATCGGGGTGATTTGGAGACCTTTATTTCTCCTTGTTAAACTCACTGTGGAGCCAAAATGGCCAATGGGGGCCATCTGGTTAACTACTTCAGACTATTAAGCAGGGCATCCCAGGCCCCTGAGGGTTCTGGGATCATGTCCAGGAAGACCCCCTGGTCTCTGCAGCAGTTTGCCTGCCATCAATACATCCTGAAATGCTCCTCAGACATCTTGGTTCCTTATTTCCATGTGTCTTGCTATCCTGTTGTCAAAGCAACTACCCAATCCTGGGAAGTCGTATTATTATTTGTCTTTTTTTTATTACAGCTATCCTAGTTCTTGGTTCTTTATTTCCTGTAGCCATTTTTTTTCTATTATTTTCACTGTCTCTAGCCTCTCTTTGCTCCAACCCCTGGAGCACATGGTTGCCAGGGTAATTCTCATCAGATATTGCTCTTAGCCTAATATTCTCCTATAGAGGAACTTGGAGTAGGTATGAAAATTCTCAAATGAGAAGTTTAGGGAAAAGAAAATACATCAGGTCCATATGAAGTCAAAGTCATTTCTCTTTGTTTGATCCTGAAGTGCATAGATTGCTTCTTTGAGTTTTTTGATGTCATATACATACAATTCACACATTCATGAAGTTCATTCTTTTTCTTTTAGTGTGCAATTCAGTGGTTCTTAGTATGTTTACAATGTTCTACAGTTACCATTCCTATATAATTCCAGAATATTTTTATCACCCCAGAATGAGACCCCATACCCATTAGCATTCACTCTCCGTTCCCCACTCCCCATTCCACTGACAATCTAATCTATTTTTGTCTCTGTGGAATTGCTTTTTCTGGACATTTTCTATAAGTGGAATTCTACAATATGAGGCCGTTTGTGCCTGGATGTCTTCACTTGGTGTACTATTTTCAAGGTTCATCCATGTAGTAATATGTATCAGTACCTCATTCTTTTTATAGCTGAATATTTCACTGTATGGATATACCACATTTTTTATCCATTCATCTATTGATGCACACTTGGTTTGTTTCTACTTTTTGGCTATTCTGAATGATGCTATTATGTCTGTCCATATGCAAATTTTTGTGTGCACATGTTTTCATTTCTCTTGACTATATACCTAGGAATAGCATTGCTAAGTCATGGGGCAACTCTATGCTTAATATTTGAGGGACTGCTGGACTGTTTTCCAAAAAGCCTGCACCATTTCATATTCCCACAACAGTGTATGAGGGTTCTGTTTTCTCATGTGCTCACCAACACTTTCTATTATCTGTCTTTTTAATTATAGCCCTCTTGGTGGATGTGAGCAGTATCATATTGTAGACTTTATTGCATAAAAAAGGCTAGTGAAAAGATACAAGTATCAGGTGGTCCAAGTGTGTACAACTTTGAGGTTATGAAGGCAGAGTTGCAATCTAAATGTCTAATGGGAAGGGTTCCTGACCCTTCTGCATCATAAAGTCCAAAGAGTCCTTGATGGGACAGAACCCTCCATGAGGATTCAGAATCAGGACTGTCAGACTCCTTTCTAATTCTTATAACATGGGCTTCCTTCAAGAAAGCGGGAGTCCCATACCTTTTAGTAGAGCCGACTGACTGCTGCTGTCATCACCTTGAACAGGATCTGGTCCACCAACAACTTGACATGATGCAGAGTTGGGACCTCACTCACACACATGAACCCAGCAGTTCAAGGCAGGACATTGTGTGAACAGGACCAGCAGCATGAGAGCATTGACCTTGAGGAAAGTGTTTAGGCCCGTCTCAGGCTCAGCTGACCCATTTCAAAGGTGAGCAGATGGGATTGCTGCTCTACTCTACTGCTTTTGAAAGAAGAAAATAAACGGCCCCTGCCTCTACTGGTTGCCTAGGGCAAACAACAAAGTACCAAAGACCAATGGCTAAGTGACAGAAACTGATGCTTTCACAGTTCAGGAGGCCAGAAGTCCAAAATTAAGGCATCAGCAGGGCAGTGCTTTCTTTCCTCATTTCTTGTGGTTTCCAGTGATCCTTGGCCTTCCTTGGTGTGCAGCCGTGTAACTCCAGTCTCTGTCTCCATCACCAGAAGGATGTGTTCCCTCTGTGTGTCTGTGTCTTCATGTGGCTTTCTCCTCTGTGTGTGGATCTGTGTATGCTTCTCCTCTTCTAAGAATATTCAACATATTGGATTAAGGGCCCACTTCACTTCAGCATGACCTCATTTTAATTTATAACTTAACTATATATGCAAAGACCTTATTTCCAAAAAAGGTCACATTCACAGGTACCAGGGGTGAGGACCTCAACATATCTTTCTGGGGGACACAATTCAATCCATAGAACTGCCCATGGCTTGATCTCTTTTGCCATATTCTCTACACTGCTTCTTGGTCCGTCATGAATGTCTCTCTTCTTTTCTATTCCCCAACCTCCACCACACTTCCCCTCAGTCCTCTGCTGCTCCTTCCAGCTTCTACTATCTTAGTGCCTCTCTCTATGCCCTGATGGCAAAAGCTGTAGAGTCAGCCACTGCATTGTACCTGGCACTAAGTTGTACGTTTCTCCATCTGAAGTTAAGCAACATGGATAGTGTCTCCTACTAACTTCAACTTCAGAAAGCATAAAGTCCTTCCCTGTGCTTGCCCTGGATTCTTCTGCAGATGGAGGGACGCAGAGTTGCCTGCAGAAAGGTGTATGCCTGGTTCTGTGGCCTGTATACAGCAGCATGCTTGGCAAATCAGCAGCATTTAGAAAGCTCTCAGCATCTCCTGAGAACTTGTCAATAACACAGATTTTCAGCCCCTAGATCAGACCTACTGAATCAGAAACTCTGGTTGGACCCTGGCATTCTATGTTCTGACAAATCCTCCAAGTGATTCCGATGTATGCTGAAGACTGAGAACCACTGGCGTAGAGAAGTGCTTTAGATCTCTTGGAGAGGCTGATAAGTCAAAAGGCAGTAAATAAAATGCCAAACATATAGTCTGCAAATGATGAAGTGAGACCAAAATGTGTGTCTGACTGACCTGACAAAAGTTGTCCATGGGGCTGCTAGCTCCTGGGCAAGGGACAAAGCAAGTCTTTAACAGCTGGGGGAAATTGGTGGCCTGGCTCCATCATGCTGCCCCAGTGAAACTCTGCAGAGTGAAAAAATAAAAGAAAAGAAGTAGAAAAGTAAAAATCACATATGAGGAAACTAGAAAACAGGTACAATTGGTGAGGAAGCATGCATGGCCTTCCAAAGGCAAGCTGCACAACCTGAGGGGTCTAAGGCCAGACTTCCCCTTTAGAATGACACTGGGGGGACATGGGAGGGTTCTTCATGCAGCACAACGTGTAGAGGATAGGGAGGCAGGGCAAAGTGATAGAACATGGGGAAGCATGTGGACATGCATCTTTGCAAAAATGTGGATACCAGCGCTGGGGCCAAAACAGGGAAGGCAAACCAGCAGCCCTACCATTCTGATCTTGGTCACTAGAAGGAAAGGAAACATGAAATCCTAAAGATATACATAGAGATATAGAAATAAAGCAATTTTCTGCATACATCCATGATGTTAGGGGTTTCACTCTAAGCTTGGAAGATCTCACGACTTGGCAACATCAGATTTTCAGGGTACAATGTAGATGGAAATACATTCACAGACAACAGGGCAGAACCAAGCTGGATACTTATCTGCTATTCTTAACACTTAGCAAGAATTAAAGACTCCCTTCTAAGATAAGTAATGATCAACAAGAATCCAGCATGATATCTATGGAAGGTATTGAGAACGAAAAGGAAAAGAGTAAAGACAAAGGGCAGACGAGAAACACACACCTGGAGCATGATGTCATCCAACACATGAAATTACACCCCAAAGCCATGAAATCAATAAAATTAGAGGAAATGTCATCACTCTGAAATGAGAGCTCAAAGAAGAGGTATGAGAACTTGAAAAAGAGATGATAAGATAGCTAAGAAGATTTAAAAAATAAATCTGTAGCAATAACATTAAAAACTGTGTAGAAAGAAAAGTTACATGACAGTCATTAAAAAAGAGACCAGATACTGTTGAGTAAATCGGCAGTGACAAGAAGGACAGAATTGAGAAAATGAAGCACAATGAAGTGGAAAAAAATAAAGAGCTAATATAGACGAGAAGAAAGTGAGATTTGAAAGACAAATGCTATCTCGTGTACAAATAGTTGATTTTTCTGAAGACAGCAGCAGAAAACACAGAACTGAAAAATATAGTAGAAGAAACTATCCTTATATAAAGATCTAAATTTACCTGAAATTTCATGACCCAGAAAAATGGTCATAGCACAACAAAATATGAGTGATATTCTGATGGAGCTACTTTAGTTAAAACGTAAAAAAACCCCAACTCATTAGCTATCTAGGTTTAAAAGCAATCAACTCAATTGCAAGGGAAGAAAGTTTATGATAGTGGCCTGCAGTTTTCACAACAGAATCATTCAAAGTTGGAAGACAATGTGGTAATCCTAATCTTCAGAGAAGAAAACATTATTTAAGTTTAAGTAAGTAAAACTGTCATTTTACGAGTAAATGGTAGGCTGGGTATGGTGTCTCATACCTGTAATCCCAGCACTTTGGGAGGCCAAGGCAGGTAGATCACTTGAGCTTAGGAGTTCAAGACCAGCCTGGAAGCAACGTGGTAAAACCCCGTATCTATCAAAAATACAAAAACTTAGCTAGGTGTGGTGTCATGCGTCTGTGGTCCCAGCTACTTGGGAGGCTGAGGAGGGAGAATCGCTTGAGCCCAGGGGTAAAGGTTGCAGTGAGCTGAGATCTCACTACTGCACTCCAGGCTGTGCAAGAGTGAGACTCTTTTCCAAAAGGAAAAAAAAGGATTAAATAATAATAATGGTAATAATCAATTTTACTGAAAGCCAGACCCTTTTTAAGTGCTTAGCATGTGCAAGTGCGTGTCACAGAGAAAGGGGATGAAATACTGTTTACTGCTGTCGTCCTACCACCTCAGTCAGAGTGACTCTACAGCATTCCACATGCGTGTTCTCCCGATAGGAGGCATGTGTGTTTGTGTGTGTAGGGGTGGTGGCTGGGGCTGGTTATTAAAAATCACTTGACCAGCTGCGACAAAAATAAGGACCACAGTAAAAAATAAGCCACAGTATGGCTTCCATTTAGCAACTAAAACAGAATTTACCTTTTCTTTCAACAAAACGAACTCTTTTTATTATAAAATAATACTCATGTAGACAATTTAGAAAATATAGAAAATAAAGAGGAAAAAATAGTTGCTAGTAGTATAACTTTAACAAAGAATAATTTCTTTCCGTTTTTTTTCAGTGCAGCCTCTTTTATTTTTACATAGTTGTTCCCAAATAAATATAGTTTTTATTTTGCATGTCACATTCAATGTTTTTGTATCATTGGCATTTTTTATGTCTTCATACATTTTATTTTCATGGCCTAATAATATCCCTTATAGCTGGGGGCACAAAGGTTATTTCTATGTGCTTGCAGGAGAAGGGTTTGGCTTCTGCTGACAACTCTTATAAATAGCAGCACAGGGCATAAAGCCTTTGGAAGGTGGATTGCTTCTTGGAATAAATTCTCATGAGTGAAAATAATTAGTTGCAAGATACATCCGGGCCTGACACAGAATGCCAAATTGTTTTTTGGAAGGGTCATGATGGTTCACACTTTCACCCACAGCGGGGGAGAACTGCTTCTTACACCCCACTCATCCCATGAGTATTCTTCCAGAGGAGAAAAATGACTCTGCAAGGGGCTTTTAATTTTTTGTTTCATTGATTGCTAGTGAGGTTAAACCTTCATCGCGTGTTCTGCAACTGAGTAAACGATCTGCTCCTATTGTGGCCTGTGCATCCACTGCCCGGCTCCTAGCCCTGTTTTGCTTCCGCCCAGTCTTCACTTCTCCAGCCAGATGCCACTCATCCCAGCCCCAGTCTGTGTCAGTGCTCTGAGCACACCCATCCCCACCCAGCTGGAAGACTCCTGCATTGAGATCTGTCCTCCACTAAAGCACGACCTCCCGAGAGCAGGGAGACACACAGGGTAGACACATCATCTGTGCTCAGTGCTGAGCCAGTCTGTGTCTTCCTCCCAGTGCCATCTGATGAGACTGCCTTTGAACTGTTATTTCCATCTTGAGGTCTTGACTTCTAGGCTCTGATCCTAGAAATGTGGCTGCCGCCAGCCACAGAAGTCACCCCAAACGTCTTCCATTTCTTAACAAAGTCGTCTTTCTGGGCCTCAGGAATCTCAAATCCCTTCTATAGAGCCTCCCAGCACAGGGTTGCTAAGAGTTAATTAATCCACTTGGGAAGCCAGTCTGCCCTGGCAGTGTTCAGTCAATGGAGACAATCACATTTATCAGTTAAAGGCTTCAT
The DNA here is from genome assembly GCF_000951035.1 of Colobus angolensis palliatus. Taxonomy (NCBI): domain Eukaryota; kingdom Metazoa; phylum Chordata; class Mammalia; order Primates; family Cercopithecidae; genus Colobus; species Colobus angolensis. The sequence goes on from NW_012116333.1 coordinate 1,140,297, forward strand.
TGAGCCCCTGCCCTGAGGCACGCACAGAGACGTTTTCTTGGGCAAACTTAATTATTGCATCAGAAGAAAAAACATTTTCTCATGTTAGTTTTGGGGAGGGAGCAAGCGCCAGCAAGGCTTCCTGTAATTTTCATTACCAGTAATGACATTTTCCACAATCCTGAACTCATTGGGTTATTTTAATTCTTTTTATATTCTTTGTCTAAATGGTGAAGGAATCTATCAAGGGGAGGCATGATATCAGTTTTTATAAACTCAAAAAGTTGTAGAGTGTTTTAAAAATCACCTAATCCATGCCTCCACCTTCAGACACAGAACCATAGCTAAATCCTCTGACAGCTAGAAACCTCCTAGATCAGTTGATTTCTGGAGAAATGACTTCCACAGTCTCCCTGAACAAGCTGTTCTGTGGTTTGGAAACTCAGAATCAAGAAGGTCTCCCCAGATCTGATAATCATCCTTTGCAATAGCAGTGACAGCGTAAGGCTCCCTTTTACAGGCTGCAGGGTTCTCAACCTGGGCTGCAAGTGGAAATCACTGGGAAAATTTGAAGGTCCTGATGCCCAGGTCACACCCAGACCAATGAGATCACCTACCTCGGGGACGGAGCAGAAACCTGTCTTTTCAATGTCCCTACCCTGGGGGGGTGCTGATGTGGAGCCAGAGTGAAGACCCTGGCTCCATTTCTGCTTATTTGTCAAATGTCTCACCTGCAAGGGACATTAAAGTCCACATGGTTCATGGTTCCCAGCCCTGCCTGAACAACAGAATCACCTGGGAAGGTTAAACAACCTATTGGTGCAGGGACCCCACCCCCACTGGTCCTGACTGAATTGATCTATGGCCTGGCTACTTTTTGAGAGCTCCCCAGGGCTCTCTATCCAAGTGAGGAAGGTCGGCCAGGTCTGCTACCTTGTGTGAGAGGAGCAAAGGTGGACTCCAAGAGACCTTCCCATGTGCAAATGCATTCATTTTGCAAGGGCATTAAGAGTCCCTGAGTTCTGCTGTCAGGCCAAGAGCACCTCTAGGACCCAGCGGCCACTCCATGTGGGCTACTTGGAAAGATGGTTTCTTATCGTCTGGTGCCCGAGAAGGTCCTAATCCCTGCAACTTGCAAATGTGAATTTCTAGGCAAAAACAATGTATTCCAGATGTGATTAGGTTAAGGAATTTGATAAGGGAGATTATCCTGTAGTATCCAGGTATGCCCTAAATGCATCACAAATGTCTTTATAAGAGAGGCAGAGGGAGATTGAAAACAGACAGCAAAGAAGTGATGTGACCATGGAGATGGAGAGTGAAGTGATGGGGCCACAAGCCGAGGAATGCTGGCAGCCACCAGAAGCTCAGCCAGGCAAGGACCAGAGTCTCCCCTTGGGACCCTGGAAGGAGCACTCCCCAGCTTGTTACCTGTAGGGGGTCTGAACTGCAAGTTGTCCAGGTTCTTGGTGTTTTGAACGAAGAATTGAACAAAACACACAGCAAAGCAAGGGAAGACTGAAGCAACAAAAGTAGAAATTTATTGAAAATGAAAGTACATGCCACAGGGTGGGAGTGGGCCAGAGCAGCAGCTCAAGGGCCCTGGTTACAGTATCTTCCGGGGTCCAAATATCCCCTAGAGGTTTCCCTTTGGCCACTTGTGTTCACCCTATGTAAATGAAGTGGTGGCTGGCAATCAGTCTAATTGTTTTGGAAAACAACCAGAGGCTGAAGTTACCAAGTTACTCTATGCAAACATCTGATTGGCTGCTGCAACCAATCAGAGGTACTTTCAATTATCTATCTGCCTCAAATAATGACAGCTTTGATTATTGCTTTCCAATCTCTCTTTTACTTCTTTTTTCTTCTTATTGCACTGCCTAAGCCCTTTAATGCATTACAGAGTTGAAAAGATAAAAGAAGCCATTCTTGCCATTTTTCTCATCTTTAAGGGAATATCTTAAACACCTTTACATGTGGTTTGCCATAGGTTTTGTTTCTTTATTAGTCATGAAGGGATGTTGAATTTTATTAAACAGATCTTTGCATCTATAAACCTGAGCATGGACTTTCTACCTTCAATCTGTTGATATGACACATTACATTAATTGATTTTCAAAATTAAACATCCCCCTGACATTCTGGTGGCTTCCCGACCTTGCTGCCTTGTATGGCTCTTCTGGCTTCTACCCCTTTTTTCTGTTCCCATGGAGTATCTTTGGAAGAGAGTGGCCCTGCTCACCCCAGAACTAGACATTACGTTGTTCATGACTACAACAGTGCTCTTGCAATCGGGCTTAGGTTGATGGACAGGGCTAGATATCTTCCATCATGCTGCCTCCCTTGGCTGCCCGATCTTGGGACATTTGACAGCAAGCCTCTTGGGTGACCCTCAAATCATCTTTCTCCCAGACTTTCTGACAGTGCACCTTATTGTCCTTGGCCTTGGGACCTCTCTCGTCATCATTCTGCTGCATCCCTGATTCTCTAAGACCTCAGTCCTGGGGACCAGGCCTTTGCCTGGCTGAGGAGCACATTCTCCCCTCCACTTCCCTCCCCACTGTGCTGGCCCTTCTTGCTGTGCTGTGAGACTGGCCAGAATGTCTAACGGGAGCCCCCATTTCTGGGCCTCCTGTTGCTCAGTTTGGTCTTTCAGAGAGCACCCCTCAAAACCCAGAGCACCAGTTGGCAGCCACTCCCAGGTCTTCATGTCACCTATGAGAAGTGTTCAGGCCCAGCACATGACCTGGCTCCGGAGTGGTGCTTAAGAAGTGTTTGTTGTTTCTTGCTCTTACTTACAGCTGAGCCCAGGTCTAGTGATGCCCACCTTGGCCAGGCATGGCTAAGAAGTGGGGTGAGGGGCTTCAAGGGTTTGGCTGTGTCCCCTGCAGCACCCCTCACTGTAGCCTTGAGCTTACCAGGAACCCCACTACTGACTAAACACACATGTTGGATCCTACCATTAAAAGCAATGAGAATTTATTCCTTCAGAGTTCAGCTCAAACATCCTTTTCTCAGAAGCCTCCCTAACCTCCCAGACTAGGTCACTGGGTCGGTCAGAGTCCCTGAGGGAAACAGATGGTATATTTAAATTGGGTAATTTGATCAGAGTTCAATGAGGGGACTGTCTACAAAGTGTGACTGGTTTAAGGGAAGCCCCTGGGGTAGTATGGTCCTCTAAGCCAGTAGAGCTACGTTAAGTGGGGAACTCTACCTCCCCGGGCCTGATGGAGTGGGGGCAGGAGTGATTCTCAGAACCTGTGTGCAGCATGGGGGCTGGGTGGGAGCTGGACCTGCTGCAGAAAATGCAGCGGACAGGGAGTCAGAAAACCAGTGCCCACATTCCTCCCCTGCTGCCTCCAGCCTCTGGTCTCCAGCTGGCTCTTCCATCAGGGGAACGCAGCTGGAAAGCACAGGTCAGCCTGCAGGAGGCTCCGCACACTGCACATGTGCACGATTGTGTGATTGTGTGTCTGCCCCATGAGAGTGTGAGCTCCACGAGGAAGGAAAGTGCACATCTCACTCACAGTGCAGCATCTGGCATGTTACCAATGCTCGCTAAAAATCTGCTTACTGGTGCAGACGTGTAATCAATGGACTGTCCTGGAAGACATTACTGAGGAACCCAGTAGAGACTTATCATCCCTCATTCCCTTGAATACAGTGCCCTTACTCTTTTCTCTTGTCTCTTCATGGAACTTGGGAGGTCCTAGATGAAAGCTCTCAACGGCAACCCCCACCTCATCTCCAACTCCATAGCTAGAGCATGCTCACCCCAGCATGGCTAGGGGCCTTCAGCGTGGCTTGACGTCCTCCGAACACATGGCTGCTCTCCTGAGATATGTGGGTGTCTCCTCTGCTCTCATGCCCCAGCTTCCCCATGTGCCTTGCTATGGACTGAATGTCTGTGTTCCCCCAAATCCATATGTTGAAGCCCCAAGCGCCAGGGTGATATTATGGGAGCTGGTGTCTTTGGAAGGTAATTACGGTTAGATGGGGTCATGAAAGTGGCCCCTCCATGATGGGATTAGTCCTTACGAGTGGATGAAGAGACCAGAGCTTTCTTTCTCGCATATGAGGACACAGTGAGAAGTCGGCTGTCAGGAGTCAGGAAGAGAGTCCTCACCAGGGACCCACCATGCTGGCTGGCACCTTGATCTCCAATACTCAACCTCCAGAACTGTGAGAAATACATGTTGTTTTAGCCCCCAGCCCCTTCGTCTATGGTATTTTGCTGCCACAATGAAGACATCTCCTGGAAGCTTCTTTCAGATTCTCCAGCTTCCCTGTTTCTGGGCCTTGACACCACTCTTGAAGTTCCCTCTTGTCCTACATGTGGTATCTAAGGAGGAGTCAGTGTCCCTTCCGAATGCTGAAAGGCCCTGAATGATCAGGAGTGGCTCTTGCTTCCAAAAAGCGAAAGTTAGTCCTGGAATGACGGGTGTGGGATAAAGGGAGCAGCCCTTCCATCTTCAGGACAAGTGGGGGCCCTGGCCTTCCAAAGCTTCTCTTCAGGTGCAGAGGAGGACAGGCTCATGTGAAGCAGCTGCTGGCTCTTTCCCTTTGTCTGCACGAGGTGCATCCTGCTCTGGGCTGGCCTGAAACTGAGTGCTGGGGATGTGGAGGGAGCAGCCTTGAGGGGATCATGTCTGGTCACCAAAGAGACAAAGACCAAGCTGACAGGATGGGATGGGGGTGTGCAGACAGCCAGGTCTCAGGGAGGAAGGGGCCATGAGAAGGTCTGCAGCATGGGGGGCACTGGCACTCAAAGGGAACCTGAGCAAAGGAGAGGACTTGAGCTGAGTCTCGGGGGACGAGGCCACTTTCCACAAGCAGGGAAGATGTCGGCAGAAGCCCTGAAGAGAAGCTGTGCCTGCTGAGAACCGTCAGACACAGGGTGGACCCATATGGGGCTCACTCAAGGGCATGGTGACCTTGAGGCCCCAGATTCAGGTAGGTAGGTTGCCTGCATTCTTCTGTCATCCCTGACTCCTCTCATTTGACTAGGTGTGAGTGACAGCATCAGTGTCTCCTAACTCAGGAGATATCACCTTGGCCACACATCAAAGTCATGTAGGGAGCTCTGTGAAAAGACACTGGTTTTGGGGCTCCTCCTCCTGAGATAAATATTGACTGGGCTGGGCAGGGGTTGGGAGATTTGAGAGTTTTTAAATCTCCTCCAGCTACTTGAGTGTGTAGCTGGGATTTAGAACCACTCGTCCAAGGAATGTCTGCAGAGGCAGGCAAGCTCTTTCTCTGCATGTCCCAGCCTATTAGCTGCCAAAGATGATTCCAAAGTCCATTCTTTCCACTTTGAAATACAAGATGCTGTTTGATAGATCTCATTTTATGCTTTTCAAAGCAATGGTTGTTTTTTTCTTTTCTTTTCTTTCCTTTTTTTTTTTTTTCAGAATTGAATGACTGTGGAGTTTGGGGAGAAATAGAGGCTGAGTGCCAGCTTTTCTTCCTCCTCTTGGAACTGGTGCATCAGCTTGTGGAAGCATGCAGAGCTTCTGTGGGGTCCTGGGGCACTGACAAGTGGGAATCAGTCAACTGATGGTTCAGTAAGGCGTAGGGAGTGAAGCTTTGATTGAACCCAGGAGAGCTGTAGAAAAAGTCACCATGAGATATTAAATGTCATCACTTTCAGTTATTCATTACATATATGTAGGAATAATTTTAAAAGCCACTTGAGAGATCAACTGAAGAGGTGTGGACAGAGTTTTATGCACAGAGATACACATATTGGAAATCACCAACTTTTTCAGCAAGAAGAGAAAGCTGCTGTGCCAGATGACAGAATCCAGTGGAGAAAAAATTTAGTGACAGGGAGATCATGGTATGATGTTAAACCAAAGAAATACACAAGCCTACACATGAAGTATCATCTCAACCATGTAAAATTCAAGAATTAGGCCACAATTTAAGTATTTTCAAATACTGTAGCCTTTCAAGTGTCAGTTAATGGTATTACATATGAGTTATTATTTCCTTCTTATTTATTAGTATTTTTAAAGATTTTCTATAATGAGTGCATTATTTTCATCATCAGAAAAAAATTATAACAAAAATGTTATAACAAGAAAGTCAATTAAGTGGCAAGTGGCCAATTGGAGGAAAGTTTCCACATTTAGCAAATAAAAAGGTAGAATGTTCATTGCCTTTGAATTTTGGACAAATGACAAATAAATGTTTAGTATAAGTATATCCCAAATGTTGCCTAAGATATACTAATGTTTAAAAAGTATTTGTTACATCTCTGAAATTCTAATTTAATTATGTAATTCTTTAATTTATCTGATAACCCTACCTGGAGAGGAAGGTGAACAGGCCCAGGCCGGGTGGGGGATTTCAAGCCAGCCTGAGAGCTTCCAGGCTGCCCAAGACACAGGCTTTGGCTTGGCTTCCCTACGCCGAGCGATGGAGGGCACCATCTCTGCAGCAGCCATGCTCTCTCCTGAGTCCTCAGATCAATTGTCTTCTTATTTCTGGACTTAAGTACAGCTACTTCAGCATATACACCTACTTCATGTAAATGATAATATTTGCTTGTGTTGCATGATAACATTCTCAATCGGCGTCATATTACTAATCACATTTGTGGATTTTTATCTCTGATGGGTCACCCAGCAAGGGTCAGATCTTAACACAGCTCCTCTAAGACAGGGTGTATTCTTAGTCCCATTTTGTGGCTGAGGAAACCGATGCTTAGAGGGGACAGAAGCTTGCCGGAGGCCACACAGCTGCAGGGTCTGGTCTCAAAGCTCACTGCCCTGCCCCAACTAAGCCTGGTGCAGGAAAGCTCTTCTCTGTGCTGTGCTCTGTCACTGTAATCTGGGAAGCAGCCCTGGGAGATGCCAGCCCTGAGAGATGCCTGCCATGGGAAAGCTAAGCTCCCTCTGCCCCTCCCCCAACCTCAGGAGGATCCTACTGGTTTCTTCTGATCTTTCTCCCTCCCTCTCTGCGGTGAAGGTTTTTGGAATCTGCTGGGTCTGCTAGATTGTCTCACCATCTCTGGACCTCGGGCAAATCACCAGAGCTCCCAGTGCATTGATACTCTCACATAATCCAGAGACATGAGCTTGGCTCTCAGTGCAAACACCCTTCCCACCGGGTTGCGGCATTCCCAGGTGGCTTTTAAGTGGGTTACAGTGAAAGTTTCTTCAAGAGCATCTCTTTCCCTGCTATTCAGGGCTTTAACTGCTGATTAACAATTTATAATATAACAAACAGAAAAGTGTTTTTTGTGGTTGAATTTCTGACTTCAGCTCTTATCAATCTTATATTGTCTAGAAAAAACCAAGATCAGGACTTCTGAGGAAACCCCCCACATACATCTCATTGTACTTATTTCTTGGTGAAATCCTTAAACTGAAGTCTTGTTGTGAATACATTGTTTCTCATTTTTCTTATTTCTCTGAGTCCCTTCAAGGCCTTTCACCAAACCAAATCCTAACGCTTTCTTGGAAATCCAGAAAATTAAGTGAAACAAGAACACTGTAGAATATATTAAATGGTCTGGCACAAATTAATGAAAAGCTCTTTGCTTGTAAAAGAAAATAAAGATTCAGTTCACTCAAACAAGGAAAGCTCTGTGACGAAAGCCCACATTTTCCATTTGGCTTCAGCACCTCCAAGTGCAGTGAGTGGTGAGTGAGCAGCTCAGTGTGCGTATGCCACTGTCTACACGGGTGGCATGAGGAAGAAGAGTTGCCCAGTGCAAGGCAGGGTCTGCTCAAGAACGGTAAGAGATAGAGAATGTCATGTTCATTTTCTGCACGAGGAGACGGATCCTCCCATGCACAGAGGGGTCCAGCAACGTGCCCAGTCTCCCAGCTAGTAAGTCATGAGGCTGGACCTGACCCCAGACCCTGAGCTTTCCAGCACATGGCTCTGCCTCCCTCATGGACCAACATCTCCAAAGTCTAAGGAAGGATCAGTCCTTCAAAGTCAGAATGTACTGCATTTCAGAGGTTTATGAACCTGGGGTTGGCTCTGAACCATCTCCAGGGCCTGCTTTTGGGCTGCCCTAGAAGCTTTCTTGGCACCTTCAGTCATCATTGGGCTAACTCTCCTCATTCCTATCTCCCTCTGGACTGATTCTCTTTTCCAGCTTCAGTATGAGGGAGAATGCCAAGGTCATAGACCGTGGCCAACAAGTAGACTGTGAAGATTTGTCCTCTTCACAATGTGGTGACCTAGGGCAAGTTATTTGACCTCCAGGACTCAGTCTCCTCATCTGCAAAGTGGGTACACTAATGATCACTTCCAGGACTATTGCAAATATTTATGAGACACTGAAGATGTTGAGTAACCTTTTCCATCCTCCAACTCTTTGCAGGCTTAAATGTTTCAGATAAACCAGACCCTCAATGAGTAGGAGAAGGAACATGTGAAGAAAGCCAGGGGCCCACAACATCTCTCTCTTTGTACAAGGTAATGCAGCTCTACTCCTAAAAATCATCCTCCAATAAAACTATATCTAGGATAGAACCATGCCCAAGGATACTTGGTATCTCTCTGGGGTCAATGACAGTACTAAGCTGGATGTGAGAGATGCTATTCTCAGAATTAAGGGCCAGGAAATATAATGTGGTGACTGCAGCCTGGTGCTCAGCTACCCATTAAGAAGCTCTTTAAAAAGTAAAATCGTGGTGACATTCAGGGATGGTAGTGTGGCCATTCAGATGACAGACACTCAAAGCTCTATGTAAAATAGCGGAGGAGCCTCAAACTGTTCCCTGGCCCCGGCCAGAAGGAAATGCCCATGCCAGGTATCTTGGGCATGGTGTTTCTGCCTCTCGCCTGGCTCCCCATCCAATCCGCAGCCCTCTGCCAAGGATTGAAGTCATGGCTACCTCCACTTCCAACACCCGCTCTGTGGCTGTGCCAGGAATTGGGCATTAGCTCCCTTTCACTTATTTGTGGAGAATGAATTATGCCAGGGTCGTGTTAACCATCATTTGGAGATTATTTTTGGAGACAGAAAACTCTTTAGCAGCAAGCGCTGGAGGTTATACAACGACTGCGTGAGCGAGACTCTTGGATACTCAAAATAGACCTGCCGAGGTGAGGTCATCATCAAATGGCGCTCTGGGGACAGAGTTTACGGACTCACCTTTGGAATAGTGTGCGGAGAGCGTGCCGTCGCCGCAGCCAAGAGCAGGGCCTGCTCTAATGCAGCCGGGCTCGCCCTCATTTATGTTGGGATGGTGCTCAGGGTGGATTGATGGAAAGAGGTGGAGCAGGATCCAGAAACATCCACTACCTCACTCATGTTATCTCATTGTACAAGGGATCTAGTGTTAGGGAGACCCAGGGCCTGGCCCTGGACATTTCACATGTCCAGTTGTTTTATAACCCTTTGCTGCAATGTGCTGTTTGGTCTGTGGATCCTGTGGCTGGTTGCCACATGCTTTGTGTTTTTCTGTCTTCATGATGAGAACTGTAGCTCTAGATCTTTGAAGCTTGATTTTGCTTGGGGACCACTGCAAGAGAGCACTGCATCATAGGGTATGCTGTTAAGTTCCCGATATTCCCAAGGAGAGCTTCCCTGGCAAACTGCAGAATAGAACTTTACTCTTTTCAACCGTTAAGGAGGTTTAAAATTTGAAAGGCCAGCCAGTGAATGTCTAATGTTTTCGACTGAATTCACCCCATAAGAATTATATTATATGTCTGTATTAGTCAGCTAGGGCTGCCATAACAAACTGCCACGGACTTGGTTGCTGAAAACAACAACAACAAAAAAATTTTCTCAGATCTGGAAACGAGAAGTCCAAGATCAAGGTGCCAGCAGAGCTGGTTTTTTCCCAAGGCCTCTGCTTGGCTTGTAGATTCCATCTTCTCACTTGTCCTCACATGGTCTTTCCTCTGTGTGTCCATGTCTGTGTCCTGTCCCAATCTCCTCTTCTTATAAGGACACCAGTCATATTGATTAGCATCCACTCTAAGGACCTCATTTTAACTTCATCACCTCTTTAAAGACCTTTAAAGACCAAATACAGTCCCATTCTGAGGTTCTGGGCGGCAGGGCTTCTACGATGAATTTGGAGGGGGTACAACCCAGCCCATAACAATCTCAACACTCAGTACATAAAGATAACTAACAAAGGCCGGGTGTGGTGGCTCATGCCTGTAATCCCAGAACTTTGGGAGGTCGAGGCAGGTGGATCACCTGAGGTCAGGAGTTCGAGACCAGCCTGGCCAACATGGTGAAACCCTCTCTACTAAAAATACAAAAATTAGCCAGATGTGGTGGAGCATGCCTATAATCCCAGCTACTTGGGAGGCTGAGGCAGGACTATCACTTGAACCTGAGAGGCAGAGGTTGCAGTGAGTCAAGATCATGCCACTGGACTAAAGCCTGGGTGACAGAGGGAGACCTTGTCTCAAAAACAATAATAATAATAATAATAACTGAGATGTGAGTTAAAAAACAGACCAAAACAGTACTTACCTGATATGGTTTGGCTGTGCCCCCACCCAAATCTCAATTTGAATTGTATCTCCCAGAATTCCCACGTGTTGTGGGAGGGACCCAGGAGGAGGTAATTGAATAATGGGGACTGGTCTTTCCCGTGCTACTCCTGTGATAGTGAATAAGTCACGAGGTCTGATGGGTTTATCAGGGGTTTCCACCTTTGCTTCCTCATCATTTTTTCTTGCTGCTGACATGTAAGAATTGCCTTTCACCTCCCACCGTGATTCTGAGGCCTCCCTGGCCATGTGGAACTGTAAGTCCAATTAAACCTCTTTTTCCTCCCAGTCTCAGATATGCCTTTGTCAGCAGCATCAAAACGGGCTAATATATTACCTTTATGATGTGGGAGACCATTTGATCTTTGCTATTGTATTCTATTTCTTTAAAATAACCCTGGTTATGACCGACCAAAATGATTTCACAATCCACTAATGGTTACAACCCACAGTTTTTCCAACTCTGATCAAGGCCAAACCCTGAGAATAACTATTTCCACTCTGATCTAAGGAGCTAAGCAAATACTAATCAGAATCAAAGCCTTTATCTTAATGATGGGGGAGCTGAGACCATGGATAGGCTTGAGCAGACCTGGTCAGGGAATGGTGGTTTCGTCAGTAGCCCCGGTCTGGGGACCAGGGGTTTGAGCTTTTTCCAGAAAGAAGGATGGCCAGGCAGGATCAGGATGGAGGGGGAGTGAGAACTGTGTCTGAGACACAATGCCAGGGGACAAAACCGGGGGACCATTTGAAGAACAAGTGCAAGGCAGAGAAAAGAAGGAGCTGCCAAAAAGGCCAGACTTGGGGCAGATGTAGGGGCAGAGGGACGAGCTAAAGCCACGTGACTGCAAGCATCCTAAAGGTCAGAGCTCATCTACGTTGGGGATGGTGGTGGCATAGGCTCAGTCCCTGCGTGCTGTAGGCTACAGAACAAGTGTTGCCCTTTTAGGTCCACCTCATCTCATTAGCCTTTTCCATAGAACACGGGGGAGCTCTGGCTGAGTCCATGTGACAAGACATCTCACTACTGAGGGGCCCTGACACTTTACACTTGAAAAGCTTGGGGAAGCCAAGGTGAGAAGGCTTTAGCTACTGGAAAATCACCAGAGAAAGTCAAGCTGTGCAGAAAGCCATTTCTAAAATTCCAAAATGTTCATCCCAGCATTATGTCAATTACCTTCCTAAAACACAGGTGCCATACACGCAATCCCTTGATTGTGTGAACACATACTGTTTCCTGATGGAATATATAGTTATTGCTTTAGAACAGAGTAAAAATTCTTCAACATGGAATTTAAGCCCTAAGGATTTTTTTAATATCATCATCCAACTTAAATCCTTCCAGCTTCTTAATTTGTCATCTATACCCTCTGCCACTTCCCACTGTATATGCATATTTTAACATCATGGTAATAATACCAGAGATACAGTGCTCTGCTTTTTAAAAATAGCATAAAATAATTTCAAACTGTATCATACATAAAAAGAATTTAAACTGTTTTTAATAATAGGAATTGCAAAATAAATATAAAAAGAGCCCAAAAAGAGTATATGTACAGCTGAAACAAGAAAAATCCAATAGACATCATGAATCTACCATCCAGCTTAAGAAACAGACCTTTCCAAATGTACTAGAAACCTATAATGCCCCCTTCCTCAATTATACTGCACCTACTCCCTGCAAGTGACTGCCATCCTGAATAATGTCTTCATCACCTGTTGCTTTTCTGTGTCATTTTCAACACAGTATCAAACTTGAAAAAAATCATATTTTGTAAATTCAAGTTGCTGACGTTCAGAAATGCAATGTGACTTTTGTGTTTTGAATTTTAAAAAATTCAACTAGTAAATTTGTCTATTAGTTCTAAAAAGTTATTTGTGGGTTCTTTGGGGTTTTCTATATAGAAAATCTTAACATCTACAAATAATGACATGTTGGTTATTGCTTTCCAATTTCTCTAACTTTTATTTCTTTTTTCGCGTTACTGCACTGGTTAAGCCCTTTAATACATTACTGGGTAGGAAAGAGAAAAGCAGGCATTCTTGCCATTTTTCTGAACTTAACGGGACTGTCTTAAACACCTTTACATGTGATTTGCCATAGGTTTTGTTCGGTGCTCTTTATTAAGGAAGTTCCTCCCATTCTTGCTTTGTTACAAGTTTTGTTTTGTTTTAAGTCATGAGTGGATGTTGCATTTTATCAAGCAGATCTTTGCCTCTGTAAACCTGAGCATGGACTTTGTGCCTTCGGTCTGTTGATGCGATGTGTTACATTAATTGATTTTCAAAATTAAACAGCTTTTTATTCCTCAGATAATCGCAACGTGATTATGATGTATGATCCTTTATACATTTTCCTTTGTGTGTTCTTTATAGCAGTTTTTCTTAGATATTTTCATTTTTATTTATAAAGAAACTTAATCTGTAGCTTTACTTTCTTGCAGTTACCTGTCTGTTCTTAGTATCAGACATATGATAGCCTCATAAAACGAGTTAGGATGTGCTTTCACTTTTTCTATTCTTTGGAAGAGTGTGTGTAAGATAAAACTATTTGATCTTTGATGTTTGATAGAAGTCTGTAAGGCTGCTTGGGTCTAGGGTTTCCTTTGTGAAATAATTTTAACAACTAATGAGGCCTCCTACATTTTCTTGAAATAATTTTAGTAAGGTTTTTTTAGATATGTATCTTTGTCATCATTTATTGCTAAGACATTGTTCATAACATCTCTTTGTTACTAGTTCATAGCATTTATTTTTTGTCCTTTCCCTTTGTGCCTTATTTTGGATTGAGTGCTTTAAAATCAGATTCTACTGTTATCCCTCTGCTTGTTTTAAAAATATAATTCTATCTGTTCTATTAGTGATTATCTTAGCTATTTCAGTATGCGTGTTTAAGAATGTCTAAAGCTTATCAATATCTATTGTCATCTCAACCGATACACTTGATATATTTCATTTCTAGCTTTATTGCTTTCCACAAGTGGATGTACTGTGAAGCCAATGAAATATGTATGAGTTTTTCAGAGTGCTGCATTTACATGAGCTCTTTCTTAACCGCTGAGCCTAATTTTGCTTTTTAAAATTTGGTATTCTTTTTGTTAACATTCTTTTTGTTAACACATGTTGTACATTTACAGTCTCACAGAACCTGGATTGACCCCTGATATTTTCAAATCGTTCTATGGATTTCTAACGTCTGTGCCAGCTCAGCATTATATTTTAAAATACATTATTTGTGGCCGGAAGCGGTGGCTCACACCTGTAATCCCAGCACTTTGGGAGGCTGAGGTGGTCAGATCTCCTGAGATTAGGAGTTTGAGACCAGCCTGGCCAAAATGGCCAACTCTTCTCTACTAAAAATACAAAAAATACCCAGGCATGGTGGCAGATGCCTGTAATCCTAGCTACTCAGGAGGCTGAGGCAGGAGAATCGTTTGAACCCAGAAAGTGGAGGCTGTAGCGAACCAAGATTCTGCCACTGCACTCCAGCCTTGGCGACAGAGTGGGGCCTCATCTCAAACAAACAAATAAAACAAAACAAAAAAGGAAAGAAAAGAAAAAGAAAAGAAAAAAGAAAAAAGGTATATAAATTGTATTGTATCCGTTGTTTCATTTGTCTCAGCAGATCTAAGGGACCTCACTGATGTGGCAGGGCCTGAGATCATGTTTGCTACTCGACTGCAAACATGGCCTTTTCTTACAGAAAAATTAAGATGTCAGATAGTGGATCCCAAAGCTTCTGAGGACAATGAATTATGGAGTCAGTTCCAGGGAACAGAACCAGTTTCTAATCAGGGACGTTCTCTTATCCCAGAGCAGGCGGTTCTGCCAGAGCCCAGGTAGATTTCAGCAGTTGTAATGTGCCTCCCTTTCATCTCCTTCTGGGTGGAAGTGTCTATTTAGTTATTCTGTCTCTGTCTCATGACTGTATTCTGAATTAGGAATGAGGGGCAAATAATTTCTTTTTTCAGTTTTCAGGTCTCTGTGCCTGACTTAGATGACAAGATCCTGAACTTTAAAGAGCTTGATGTTATAATGAGATGAAACTTTTGGGTCTAGGGGTGAGAACACTTTTCCAGACAACCCTGCTTTGGGCTCAGGAAAGCCCTTGACCAGAGCCTGGTTCTACTTTCTGGGGTGGCTCCATGGTCTGCTCTCAGAGGCACCTGGAGCCACTTCTAGTTTTTGCTCTGGATCAAAAGCTAGTGGGGATATTTCTGGAAAGAGAAGTCCATCCCAGGCTTTTTATTCCTGAATATTAAATATAGACATTAAGTATAAACACTAAATAAAATAAATAAAAATAAAATATTAAATATAAATAAATATAATACAAATATTTTCCAAGGTGTTAATTCATTTTAAAACAAATAACTGAATAAAGTATCTTTGGGTGGCTGCTAGAGTTAATTAAGTTATCTATTTAATTTTAAATATTCATGCCCCTCTTCATATAAATAATTATTGGAGGGGGCTTATGAAAATTGTATGGGTTAAAGAAGAGTCAGTGGGGCTAAGAGAGTAGAAACAGTAAGATGAAGCATGAAATATGCTTTCTAAGATCCCACACACAAAGGGATCTTAAAGTGTTTGTGGGACTCCAAGCAACCCACCAGAAAAGGAATGCAGGATCCTGTGACATGAATTATAGTGTCCTTGATATAAACAAACTGTAACGACTGCATACTGCACTTTTTGCTGCTGAAACTTGAGACCCACGGCCCTGTCACTGCATAGGGCCAGGAACAGCGTCCTTTACCAATATCCTCACAGAGTTAGCAACGGTGGGTTTCCCAGCTGCCTTTGAGTGTGCTTTCCACGTGCCTGCGCTTTAAGCAGGAAGCACACTTTCATGAAAAGAGCTCCACGGGAGGGGCTCTGAGAATGAGGTCCGTGCTGCTCTGGATTAATCCTTCGCCAAATTCTCATTGAATAATTTTTTCTCAACTTTAAATGTGAGGTGATGATGTTTTCAAGGTTTGACTCCCTGATACTTGGAGTGAAGCTGGCCTTCCCTGCCTTTTCTTTTGAAGAATGACAGAAAAATGCTTGGTCAGAGTGAATCCCAGATTCCATGCTCTGCGGAGAGCTGGACAGCTCTTAATCAGGACACCAGCCTGAGAGCAGGTCATGCTGCCTGTCCCACCCCCTGCCCAGCATCCGGGGCTGACCTCTCTCGACTTCACAAGAGGCTTCTCAAGGTCCCAGCCTGTTCCTGACTTGCTCACTGTTTGTATTGGTCTGCAGGGGCTGCTGTAACAAAGTGCTACAAGCTGAGTGGCTTAGAGAACAAAATGTATTGGCTTGAAATTCTGGAGGCTGGAAGTTTGAAATCACAGTGTCATCAGGGCTGGTTCTAGGCCACTCTCCTTGGCTGTGGATGGCCATTGGCATGTTCACACGGCCTTCTTTCAACTGTATGGCTGTCTGTCTCCAAATTTCCCCTTCTTATAAGGACACCACTCCTCTTATCAGATTAGAGCCCATTCTAATGACCTCACCACACTTCTGTAACGTCTCTGTCTCCAAATGAGGTCACATTCTGAGGTTCTGTGTGTTAGGATATCAACATATGAATTTTCAGTGAACACTATTCAAACTTAACACCGTCATAGCTCCAGTTCCTAACACAGTATCTGGCACTAAAAAATTCTGAGAATTAATGTATGAAGACATAAATTGGAATCTGTTTTATCAATAGACAGAGTGTGTTCAAGGCCCAAGAATTTAATGTTATAGCAATAATTCTGGGCTGGAAAATTTAAAATAGGTGTTACTAAATGCTCATGTTAGTCATAAAAGACTTAGCAAAGTTTAGCAGAAGATGTCTAACTTAGTTATGTGACTTCCTAAGGAATAATCCAAGATAAACCCATTATAAAAAGTACCTCTTAACAAACGAATGAGTTGAACTTGCACCTACATAGGGTCATTACCCAAACATACAGGCACACCTTGGAGATACTGTAGGTTTGGTTTCACACCACTGCATTAGAGTGAATATCTCAATAGAGCAAGTTGTATTCATCCGTTCTCATGCTGCTATACCCAAGAAAAAATACCCAAGACTGGGCAATTTATAAAGAAAAAGAAGTTTAATGGATTCACAGTTCCACATGGCTGAGGAGGCCACACAATCATGGCGGAAGGCAAAGGAGGAACAAAGGCACTTCTTACATGGCAACAGGAAAGAGAGTGTGTCCTTTTTAAATCATCAGATCTCATGAGACTTATTCACTATCACGAGAACAGCATGGGGAAAACCCCATCTCCCACCCCATGATTCAATTACCTCCCACTGGGTCCCACCGGGATTATGGGAGCTACAATTCAAGATGAGATTTGGGTGGAGACACAGCCGAACTATATCACAAGTCACACGGTTTTTTGGTGTCCCAGTACATATAAAAGTTATAATGTACAGTATACTGTAGTCTACTAAGTGCTCACTGTCTAAAAAGCATGCCTTAATTTAAAAATACTTTGCTGCTAAAAATGTTAACAATCATTTGAGCCTTCAGTGAGCCACTATCTTTTTGCTGGTGGAGGGTCTTACCTTGATGTTGATGGCTGCTGACTGATCAGGGTGGTGGTTGCTGAAGGTTGAGGTGGCGGTGTCAATTTCCTAAGATAAGACATCAATGGAGTTTTTAGCAACAATTGAGCCGTCTTTAAATGAAAGATTTATCTGTAGCATGCAGTGCTGTTTGATAGCATTTTGCACACAGACCTTCTTTCAGATTTGAAGTCCATCCCCACAAACCCTGATTTATCAAATAAGTTTATGCAATATTCTAAATTCTTTGTTATCATTTCAATGATGTTCACAGCTTCTTCACTAGGAGTAGATTGCATTTCAAGAAATCAGTTTTTTTGCTCATCCATAAGCAACTCCTCTTTCTTTCTAATTTAATCACTAAATATCAGCAATTCAGCCACATATCAGGCTTTGCTTCTAATTCTAGGTCTCTTGCTATTTCCACCACATTTGCAATTACTTTCTCTACTGAAATCTTGAATCTCTCAAAGTTATCCATAAGGTTTGGGATCAACTTCTTCCAAATTCCCATTAATGTCGATATTTTGACCTCCTCCCATGAATGATGAATTCTCTTAATGGCATCTATGATGATGAATCCTTTCACAAGGTTTCCAATGTATTTTTCCCAGACCTATCAGAGTAATCATCTATGGAAGCAATGGCCTGGCAAAGTGTATTTCTTAAGTAGTAAGACTTGAAAGTTGAAATTACTTCTCAATCCTTGGGCTGCAGAAAGGATCTTGTGTTAGCAGGCATGAAACAACATTCATCTCCTTGTACATCTCCATCAGAGCTCTTGGGTGACTGGGTACGTTGCCAATAAGCAGTAATATTTTGAAAGAAACCTTTTTTTCTGAGCAGTAGGTCTCAAAAGTGGACATAAAATATTCAGTAAACCATGCTGTAAACAGATGTGCTGTCTTCTAGACTTTATTATTCCGTTTATAGAACTCAGGTAGAGATTTAGCATAATTCTTAAGGGCTTTAGTATTTTTGGAATGATCAATAAGCACTGTCTTAAATTTCATGTCACCAGCTGCATTAGTCCTTAACAAGAGAGTCAGCCTGATCTTTGAAGCTTTGAAGCCAGGTATTGACTTCTCTCTATCTAAGAAAGTTTTAGATGACGTCTTCTTCCAACAGAAGGCTGTTTTGTGTACATTAGAAATCTGTTGTGGCCAGGCACAGTGACTCATGCCTGTAATTCTAGCACTTTGGGAGGCCGAAATGGGTGGATCATGAGGTCAGGAGTTCGAGACCAGCCTGACTAACATGGTGAAATCCCATCTCTGCTAAAAGTACAAAAATTAGCTGGGCTTGGTGGCTTACACCTGTAATCCCAGCTACTCAGGAGGCTGAGGCAGGAGAATCACTTGAACCTGGGAGGCAGGGGTTGCAGTGAGCTGAGATCACGCCATTGCACTCCAGACTGGGTGACAGAGCAAGACTCCGTCTCAAAAAAAAAAAAAAAAAAAAAAAAAAAAAAAAAAATCTGTTGTTTAGTGTAGCCACATTCATCAATGATCTTAGCTAGATCTTCTGGATAACTGGCTGCAGCTTCTGGATCAGCACTTGCTGCTTTACCTTGCACTTTATGTTATGAAGATGGCTTCTTTTAAACGTCGTGAACCAACCTCTGCTAGCTTCAAACATTTATTTTGCAGCTTCCTCACCTCTCTCAGCCTTTGTAGAATTAAAGAAAACCTGGGCCTTTCTCTCAGTTACGCTTTGACTTAAGGGAATGTTGTGGCTGGTTTAATTCTCTATCCAGACCACTAAAACTTTCTCCATATCAGAAATCAGGTTGTTTTGCTTTCTTATCATTCATGTGTTCACTGGAGTAGCACTTTTAATTTCCTTCAAGAACTTCTCCTTGGCATTCACAGCTTGGCTAATTATTTGGCACAAGAGACCTAATGTTTGGCCTATTTTGGTTTTCAACATGCCTTCCTCAGTAAGCTTAATCATTTCTAGCTTTTGATTGAAAGTGAGAGACGTGTGACTCTTCCTTTCACCTGAACACTTACAGTTCATTGTAGGGTTATTAACTGGCCTAATTTTAATATTGTTGTTTCAGGGAATAAGAAGGCCTGAGGAGAAAGAAAGAGACAAGGGAATGGCCAGTTGGTGGAGCAGTCAGAACTCACCCATTTATCAATAGAATTTGCTGTCTTGTATGGGCATGGTTCCTGGTGCCTCAAAACAATTACAATAGTAACATCAAAGATCACTGATCACAGATCACCATAACGGATGCAATAATTATGAAAAAGTTCAAAATATTGTGAGAATTACCAAAATGTGGCACAGAGATATGAAGCGAGCGCATACTGTTGGAAGAATGGCACTGACAGACTTGCTCGACCCAGGGTTGCCACAGATCTTCAATTTGTAAAAACATGCAACATCTGCAAAGCACAATAAAGTGAAGAGCACAAAAATAAGATATGCTTGTAGTTAACATGAAAGGAAATCTTCCAAAGTGATGACTTGGGCTTGAAAGGGCTGGTCTTGATCTAACACTAAGGAGACATCCAGTGAGCTATCTGGCCTCATAACTTTAACATGAGCACTTCTGCTACAAGCTGTGTTGTCATAGCTGCAATTGAGAGGCATTCCTTATTCTCCTTCCCCCACCAAAATGTAAATAGCTGTGTTTATTTTTTCTGATCAAATGGGTAATGCATGCTAACTGTAAAGAAGATGACTAGCAATTCTGAAAATTAAAAAGAAAATGTTCCTTATATACCTCTAGAAGTTTGTGATAGCAACTTCACAATGAAACTGTATATCATTCCAAACATTTAAATTAAATATGTCAAATTAGACATATATTTATCCAAATGGGATCATACAATATGCACTATTTCATCACCTGAATTTGGCACGTAATGAATCATGACCATGAAGCATGCTGAAACCTACTTGGGAGCATTGTAGGATGTAGCTCTCGCTAGAAACCTGGCTCTTTACTGAGAAACATGCAGCATTTCTAGTTTCTGCTATTAAAAATATCATTTCATAAACCTTCAGATATGTACACGTTTGTATGATCACCCAATAATTTCCTAATGAAGTGCCCAGAAGTAGAATTGCCACATTAAAATGAATACATATTATCCTACAGATTTTTACAATATCCTTCAAAAATGTTGTACCAGTACTCACCCTTACCAATAGTCCTTGAAATTGTGTTTACCCACAACTTAAACTGTATCAGATGTTATTCTTTTTAAATTTTGCCAATCTGATGGATAAAACTAATATCTCGTGGTCAGTATAATTTACATTTCTTTTATAACCTGATCTGTTCATTGGCCACTTGCCTTTTTTTCCTTTTTGAGTTTCTTTTTTCATTTTTTTATGTTTATTATTTATTTGTCAATTTTCTCCCCTATGTCTTCTCCATTGCCCCTTTCTGAAACCTCAATTCATTCAATTTTGGATGCATATTTTAGTTTTTCTTTTGCTTTATATTTTGTGAGAATTCTCTTTATTTTCTATAATATCTAATGAATTGCTATCTTGGCAATTATATCTCTAAGAGTCTTTATTGTTCTCAGATTGTTCTCTTTTCATAGTCCCTTCTTCTTGCTTTAAATAAATAAATACATATAGATATATCTGCTGCTTCTTAATTAGCTTATTTATTTTTATCTATCTATCTGTCATCTATTATCATCATATGTAGATAAATCCTTTAATTATTTTGGCTTCCAAGAGAATAGGTTGACATACCAGCACTATCAGTTGATATAAAGTTGCCCATATTGTGCACAAGTTCTGCACCCTGCAAGTAGTTTTGGAATGGATGGAGGGAGAGAGGTATTAGCAAGTTTGTGACTCCCTTATAGTTCCCAGTATCCTCTGTTTCCTTTTCCTTCACTTTTGAAACGTTTGTCGGTTTTCACAGAAGCCATGATTACCATATTAGTTAGAGTCTTTGTTTTGACACAAATAATGCAATGCACTCAAGAGTAGCTAAACATATTACTATGACAAGATGAATATTGTTGTTTTTCCTCATGTTCCTGGGATCTGGTTCAGAGGCTCAGGACTGTCAGAACCATGATCTGAAATTCTTGTGGCCTTTCCTAAATGATTGCAAGATGGAAACACACTCTTGTTTTCTGGGAGGGGGAGAGTGAAGAGATAAGGAAGAAAGAGTAACACTTAGAGCTAGAAGCAGAAACCCCTGCTGATGCTGCTCTCATTGCATTGGCCTTTTAGAATAATTTCCCAGGATCCCCAGAATTTGAGGTGATCATGTGACACTGTGACTGGTGCAGACACTGTTAGCTTCCTATCTACTGCCCATTCTTAACTTCTTTCTTACTAATATGCCTCAGATTTTCGCTTAGTCTGTTTTTGTTTTGGTTCCTGATAGATTTTAGGACTTTTCTGAGTGACCTGTTAATCACCTTATTTTAAAACTCCCTGACAGTGCTTAGCCTAGGCTTGAGCACACA
Organism: Colobus angolensis palliatus; assembly: GCF_000951035.1. Classification (NCBI taxonomy): domain Eukaryota; kingdom Metazoa; phylum Chordata; class Mammalia; order Primates; family Cercopithecidae; genus Colobus; species Colobus angolensis. The sequence continues at coordinate 1,161,765 of NW_012116333.1, forward strand.
GCAAGCAGGTGTCCACAGTTCCTGGAATTCGGTTGGCTGCCAGTCAATAACTTAATAAAACATAAATACTACTTCTTGAAATTCACCTATGCCAAGTACACTTCCAAATGCATCACATGTATTAATACATGTTATCCCACCATAGCTTTATGAGATAGATATTATTGTTATTACACCCATTTAACTGATGAGGAAACCAAAGCACAGAGTGGCTCTGAACTTGCCTGAAACCACACAGCTAGAACGCAGAAAGGAAGGAATTTGAATTTGAAGGCAGGCAGGCTGCTTCCTGCACTTGTTCGCTACCAAATTGCATTAGTAAAGTAAGCCATAAGTGGCCTACGCCTTCAAATCTTCATTACATGATGAAAAGCGATAAAAAGCAAACAAAATATACAACTACTTTAAACCTATACATTAAGAGGAAATTGACAGCCATGTGAAGCCAAAGAGCAAAGGAAACCTTGGTGCTACAGATGGTCCATCCCTCACCTCTCGTCCACGTGGATCACACTGAAAACCTAACCACCTTCTTCCTCATTCATTCTGTATTTGTGGAAACTTCACAGTGATCAAAGCTGTCTTGGGGTGAAGGGTGAGCCTGGCGGTAAAGTGAGCTCTATGAAGACTGCTGCCTTTCCTCCAGCCAGGGCTGTCAACACGGTGGCTGGGGAGTGTTGTGTGACTCTCCTTTGAAGCAATAGGTTCATTGTGCAAACTCCATAGCATGGCCTAGTGAGAAGACGGAAGCCCAAAGGGTCCAGTGTAAGCTCATTCAGAAGCTAGGAGACCACAGTTCCACCTCTACGAAATAAGGCTAGTTAGAATTTCTGGGAAGGAAGTAGTTTATAAAATCAGCAGATAATGTGTAGATCCAGACGTGATTTGTTTGCAGACACAAAGTGGGTGGCTTTTTCTCACCAAATAGTGTCTTTGATCTTTGCACAGAGCCAAGGTGGTAATTCCAGCAGCCTAGTTTAACTTCATTTCACTATCTGTGATCTTCTTGGTTCCCAAACTTTCACGTAGGGTATTGCCCATTTAACAGGGAAGGAGATCTAGTCCGGGCTTCTGGGAACTGGAGTAATATGTACAGTGCTCCAAGCCTCCATGAAAATAGGCAGGCCCAGGGATCTGACTCTCCTTTTATCTGTCTCTTCAGAGCCCTGCTCATCTTCTCTAGTCTCTTCTATGGCCCAAGAGGAAACTAAAATGCCCTTTGTTCTCAAAGCATAGCAGCTAGGGTAGGCTAAATTGTGCTGCAGTAACAAATCACCTAAAACTCTCTGTGGGTTACCACAAGAAGCTGATATCTTGTTCTCATAAAGTCGACTGCAGATCTGGGTGATTCTCCAGGGCAGTTTTCCTCCATATTTAGCAAGTCAGATTGCTTCCTTTTTTTGGTCTTTCCATTTCAACACTAAGCAACCCCCCTACTGGTGCAGATGAAGAAAGAGGTGGAGGGTCAAGCAGCTGTAGTTAATTGCTTCGGCCTAGGAGTGGCACTGTTTCTATTCATGTTTCTTTGGTGAGAACCAGTTACTTAGCCATATCTAAATTCAAGGAATACCTTATGATTATCTGTGTAACTGAAAGTAGCAGAGTACTAAATATTGGTGAACATTAACTCTGTTGATCATGCAGACCAAAGCTCTCTTCACTTGCTAAAGAGTTCCATCTGGCTAATCTCTGAGCTATTACCTTTGTGTTTGCCAGATTCAGGATTATGGAGTCTTGGTGAGGAAGAAACGTGGAGACCATTAGTCCAGTTTATCGCAAGTCAGGATCCTTGACATTAATCCTAACAAATGATTATCAAGCCTCTCTTTGGACACTTTCATGATGGAGTCTCACTGTCTTACGAGCTAGAAAATTCTGTGTTGAGACAGCTCTTTGTAAAATTCCTCCATGTTCTGAGCCTTTCTACCTTCCTGGCAGGGCCAGTTCTCAAGTCCAGTTCTCTAGGCTTAATAGAACTGGCTCTATCCACACCCACTGTCCCATGCCCCTTCAAATGCCTGAGGCCATTGACATGTTTCCATTTCATCTCCTTCTTGTTTGGTTCCACAGCCTCAGTTCCCTCCACCACTCCTCACATGACCTCCAATTTCTCTCTGTCTTGATCACCACTCTGCATGTCACCTCCTTTCAGTGTGGTATTCAGAACCTCATGGTCTGATGGTTGCCAGATAAAGTGTTATCACTGATTTTGTTCTAGGTGTTGCACGATTCTAGCAATGTCACCTAAGATAGCATTAGTTTTCCCAGCAACCACATCACACTCTGGGCTTATATTCGAACTGGAGCTATTGGGATTTGAAGTCTGAAACTGATTCCTTCTTCCCTTTCAAGGTTCTGTCCCACGGTTTATAGGCAAAAAGAGAGGTAAATAAAAGTGACAGGCTGATTAATGGTTGGGCATGCATCCCAAGATTGACAAAAGGCAGACCTCTTTGATTTAAACTGGAATGGAGAATTCATCTTGAATTTTTGAGGCTGAAGGGTGACCGCAGCTCTCTGCATCCTTTATTGAATACAACTGGGAACTAATATAAGGCTGACTTAACTCACTCATTTGAAAGTAAAGAAACTGGAACACACACAGGTATGCATGCACACACACATACACATTAGAAGATGGCCAGGCCTGCCTACAGAAGATGAGCCCTTGGCCTGGCCACTTATGCTTAGACTGCAGAGAAGGAGGAAGAGTCTTCTGGCTCCTCTGATGGCCTTGAAGCAAGCTGTGAAATAAATGGGTGAAAAGACACAGTAGCCCTGTCCATTAGCTAAGGACTGTCAGTAATATGCTTTATTTCTTTATTTAAATGTCTACTAGACCACTTCCCAATCTAGCAAGATAATTTTGAACCATGATTTGATAACTCAGTAGATTAACTTTTCCCCATCCCAGGTGGTGCTGACTGGTTTTGTGTTATGCAATCTACTTAGGGGTAGGTTGAATTGTCACTGCAACACAATTTAACCTACCCTGGCTCTGTGCTTTGAGAACAGAGGGTACATGAGTTTCCTGTTGGATCTGAGAAGAGACTAGACGGGCTGGGCCGGCGTCTGGTGAGACAGGAGAGCAACAGTTACAGAGAAGTGGGACACATATATTGGTATTTCTAACCAGGGTGATGCTCCTTGAATATCATTTTAAACTATAAATTAATACGTCACATAGCACTAGATTTAAAAAAAAGTCTTTGAATGTGTTCTGCTAAAATTTTACAAATAGTAAAGCCTTCCCAAAGAGGAAATGGGGTTGGTTTGTTACGGCTTATTCTTGGTGAACCCCTGTTGGCTCATATTTTCCAGGTATGCCACCATCTTCAATGTAATGGCTTCACTTAGAATCTGTCTATGAAGGAGTATCTTGTCTTGTCTTTTGGAATCCACCATTTTCTTCTTTATGCTCACCAGGACAACATCTGTCCATCTACCTCTTTACTAGGCTGATAGATTCTTTAACATTCGAAAGGCTTTTGCGCAAGAAGAATGGTTATACTTGTACATCTTGGATTTGATAGGAAGTTTATGAATCTTAAGATTGTAAAAATAAAGATTTTTATGTGATGATAATGAATATTTCCTCTAATCATATATTTCTAATACAATCTTTCACAATTATGAATACAATAAATTAAATATTTCCTAATGTTTATACATCATTACAAGTCTATTTGATCAAACTTTCCACTTAATAAAAAATGCAGATCAAATATATGAGATTCTCTTTAATGTCTTACATGCTTTGTAATAGTGGTTAAATATCTGAATCTCTTTTGAGTAGCTGCCCCAATGTAGGTCTCCCGTCTGCCTGAGTGCGTGGGAGGAGCCTGCGGCCCCTAGCAATCTGATATGACTCCTTGGCCAATTCTGGGTGAAGGGCTGACAGCAGAAATGAAACATGCCTCTTCTGGCTAAAACACTGAACTGCTAGAGCAAGACCTTCCAGTGGTCTTTTCCTCTGTCTCATGATATTGGTTGTTTTTAGCTACATAACAAATTGCCCCAAAACTTGGGAGTGTAAGACAACAGACACTTGTTATTTCACAGTTTCTGTGGGTCAGGAATTCAGAAATGGCTTAGTTTGGTGGTTCTGGCTCCATGGTCTCTCATGAGGTTACAGCCCAGATGAAGAGTGGGCTGCAGTTATCTCCTGGAGGATTTGCTTGCATGACTACTCACTTACATGCTGTTGGTGCAAGGCCTCAGTTCCTCACTGGCTGTTGGGAAGAGGCCTCCACTCCATACCACATGGACCTCTCCTAGGACTCATTGAGTAGTCTCAAACATGATAGCTGGCTTCCCCGGGAATGAGTTATCCAAGATAGAATAAAGCAGAAGTCACACTGCCTTCTATGACTGCTCTTGGAAAACACAGGTTGTTACTTCTGACACATTCTATTCATTAAAGGCAAGTGACTAAGAATAGTCCACACTTAAGGGGAAGAGCATCAGTCTCTAATTTTTGAGGGAAGAAGTATAAAATAATTTGTGAACAAAATTTTAAAACCACCACACTGAGTGACTGCACAGGTCACATTTTCTGGATGAGGCAACTGCAAAGCTGTGGAGCACCTGTCAGCCTGGGTTCCTGAGTGACCTGGTGGAGCAGAGAGCCCTTTGCTGAACTAAGATGGATATGAAGTACAAGAAAGAAATAAACCTTCATTGTATCAAGTCATTGGAATTTTACCTACACTATCCTGACTAGTAATCATTTTAAGACATAAACATAAATAAAATCACACTGATAATATGTAAATGTGGTTACAAAATTATGAATTCTCTGTGTTTAAATGATTTTTATTTTTATATCATTCAAAAAGTTTCATTTTTTACACTCACATAGGGCTTCAGTAATTCTATGAGATACTAATAATCTCAGCAGACCCTAAATCAGGTGCATACAATTTCAGGAGAGAAGAAGTCACAGATTCTGGTCCAGGATAAGTCTGTTTGTTTTAAGTGATTGAAACCAAACCCCTGATTGAGTGTCTTTTGATAGTAAAGTTCTATTTGTTACATTTGGACTTGTAAACCTCTGCCTTTCAAAAGCTAAATTAAAAGATTTAATTTTTCAAAACTTGGTGTCTTTCCCAGAAATGATGTATTGTAAAAAGTTTCTTATGACTGGCTGGCAGTACCTAAACTATTGTCCTGTCATTATGATAAATTGGCTTAGTCTATAAATATTAATTGGAAACGTATGCATGCCTTATCAATATTACATTATAATTAGTGGGGTCATCTTGAGGTTTCATCCACTAAAAGATGAGAGATGGAGTGTGTGCAATGTTTAGCTAATTAATTATCTTAGAACACTGTGAAATTCTCCGTTTAATTGGTTGCTGTGTAGAATCACAAGAGCAATCAATTGCTTGACTTCCTATACTATGCATGTTTCAGGGGATTATTTTGGTTTATTTATAGTTCTCTGTGTTTATTCTTTCTTATGCACAGTGATAGTGAGAAAGATAACTCTATACTTTGTAAATGGATATATGCTCAATAGAAAAATGTAAATACAAAAATAAGTACTTTTCTATTTATTAAAGCAATAAAACTAAACAAATCCTAATATGTGCATTCTTTTGCACACATTATATTAACTTTGCTTTTTCAAATATTGTTGTAAATTCATGATCTTTCACAAAAGCAACTTGTTTCAGGTAACCTTGAGTATTATTTTATTTTTCATGCTCTGCTTGGTTGATGGGACCCTTCAAACTGGTACCTTTGTCCTTTCAACAGCAACTTATTGTCATTTTTAAAACAGCCTTACTTTCTGGCATTGAGATTGTCCATACTCAATATGTTTTCTGTCCTGAGATTTGGAACCAAGAGTCTTAATTCCTTTTAGGAGGAAAAGAATCAAATCTGGATCCAGAGGCACACAGGAGCTGTGTGGCAGATGCTGCAGCCATCCAGCCTATAACCTTTCTCACCTTCTGTGATGGTTAATTTTATGTGTCAACTTGACTGGGCCACAGGGTGCCCAGACATTTGGTCAAACATTATTCTGGATATTTCTGGATGACATTAGCATTTGAATGGGTAGACTGAATAAAGTAGATTGCCCTCCCTAATGCGGGTGGACCGCATCCAAACATTTGAAGACCTGAATACAACAGAAAGGCTGACCCTCCCAAGTGTAAGAGGGAACTCCTTTTCCCTGACTGCCCTGAGTTGAGACATAGGTCCTCTCCTTTGGACTTCAACAGAAACATCAGCTCTTCCTAGATCTTGAGACTTGGACTGGAACTACTCAGTCCCTTGGTTCTCAGGCCTTTGGATTCAAACTGGAACTATACCACTAGCTCTCCTGGGACTCCAGTTTGCCAATTCCAGATCCTGGGACTTCTCAGTCTTCATAATCGTGTGAGCCCCTTTCATATCATAAGACTCCCTCTCTCTCTCTCTCTCTGTGTGTGTGTACACACACACACACCCACACACATATATATGTATATTTAGTTGTGTTTCTCTGGACAACCCTGACTAATATGCCTTGCTCCTTATGAGAACTCTGATTGCATGCAGGTGACAATGTGCTCAGCTAGACAGATGTGCCTTCATGGACTCTTGCAGCTGAAGATGGCCCAGGTTGGCATGGTTAAGCCGTATCAACTCTTGCCTGGATCATTGTAGCCGACTTCTAGTTCCTGATCCTGCTTTGCTCCCTAAACTAGTTATTCTCACGCATCCAGAGTAATTCGCTCACAGTGTAACTGGATCACATCACTTTTATGCCCAAGACTCATCAACAGCTTCCATTTCTACAAAGCAAGAGCAACATCTCTACAGTGGTCTCCAAAGCCCTGTGTGATATGAATACCGAAAGTGTACCTCAAATGTGGGAAGGAATTACATTCCGCACCTGTTTCTCCCATGTCCACTTCACTGTTTTTCAGCAATGCAGCAGTGTGTGGAGAAAATCTTTCCATGTCCCATTGGATTCACAGTCTTGAAGCATAGTCCTCACATATTACAGTAGACGTGGTACCCATTGACTTGCTCCAGGCCTCTTTATGCTGTCCTCACAGCACACTGTACCTTGCCCTCCATCTCAGTGTGTGACTGTGTCTTGTGTGCTGGTCCTGGGTGTTCTGGCACCTCACCAGAGAACCTGTGACACAGATAGTTACAGGCAAATGCTCATCCTTCTGTTTTACTCTCTAGAATTTCTTCTGTAAAGATTGGGATAAAAAGTGGGGTACAACATACACAGGGGGATACAAATGAGAAAGATTCAACTTGGTACTTATTTATTCACTTCATTTCGTCCCACAAATAATTAGAAGGGGCTTATATTTCAGCTTAGTATTAAGAAGAGCTGCCCAACAAAGACTCCCAATGGAATGGAAAATTTTGGGAGGCAGTGGGTTCCCCATCTCAGCAGGCATTCAAGTACAAACTGAAAGACAGGGCACTAAGCCTGCTGTAACAAAGTGTTCTGAGAGCCCCCGCTCTGGATGCTCAGTCTGTTTCCTGTCCAGTTTTCTCTGGGATGTTGTGCTCCTTCTGAGCTCCACCGGCTGAGCTAAATGCTGTTCCTTTAGAAATCCTAGAGAAGCCAAGGGCCTGTCACTATGGTTATGCTCATCATAGACATAACCATGACAAAAGACAGGAGAGGACCCCCACCTCTCTTTTCGCAGGTTCATCTTCTGACAGCAATGGTACAAAGGGGAGGGAAGCTGAGGAAATGCACCACCTGATTACATGACATCAGCATCATGGGATAGATCAGAAGTTAGGCTGCTCTCTAAGCCAATGAAATGAGTTTGACTTTTCCATCCTTTCTCAAGAATCTCTCCCTCTCCATTGCTTCTTCTAGGGGATTGATATTTAAAAGTTGTTTTTGGCATTTGTCAACATACATTCCTTCCAGATGTTAACCAAAGGTCCCCGACCAGTTTTGATGGCATGGAAGTGCTCAAATAAGTCATAAGAATTTTTTAAAACACTAAATTGGTGGTGAGTCTAGCCTGGGTCTTGAACAGGATTTTTTATTTGCTGAAGGCAAAAGCCTGTCCTCAATGCTCTACTGGCCAAAAATATTATTTGCATTTAAAGAAAAATAATCAAATCCTTTTTTGGGTGATTACACCTATTTTTCCCTTCTGTTTAGACTGAGGACAGTGGGGCCCTGTTCTCAATTAACCTCAACATCCCCAACCCCCTGCCTTCATCTCTAATTAAAGAGATAGGACCAATGGCATTTTAAATTTCTTTAAAATTGTTCAATAAACAAACACACATTTCAGCATCCAGTATTCTATTTATTCTAAAGATGTTCAGAATAAATAGAACAAACAGAATTTACGTTCACTGCTCCCCACTTCATTTTAAATGTCTTGAATGAAACATCTCACCCTCCCTTTAGAAAATATGACATCTATTCCAATGAGATAGATGAAGATCCTGAGTTGAAAAACAGTCTGTTTTTACTTGCCCAAATTCCTACTGAAATGAACCCAGTAGAACCTGGGAGTTCTTGGCTGGAACAAATTTGTTGATGGAGATTAGGGCCTAATGTTTTTCTTTTAGTTTTCAACTTAGATCAAGCAACAGTCTGATTTTGGAAATTACCCTGCAGGAAAGATGGAAGAAATATTTTTTTTTCACAGAGTCTGGGATGTCATATTTTAAATATGCACAAGAATATGTGCCTGCAAAAGAGCTTTCTTTGAGCAGATTGCTGTTGGTGCCTGCTTTCATCCTTGTGCTGAAAACCCGATTTTGGAGAAGGAGGATCAGTGTCAATTCGGCAGAGGGAAAAAGAAAAGAAGGAGATTTCAGCTGGGTATATATTTCAATTTATCTGCTATTCATTTTGTGGCAGGTTGTATATTCCCAAAAAGAGTACAACAATAGTTTCTGTCCTACGTGCTCTTTGACAGTGTGACTTTGCAACCCTCATATGGACAGATGGACCCCATCGTGTTCCATCCTCTTGAATTTTATGAGCTTGTAAAAAAAAAAAAAAGCAATACATCTTCCTCCTTAACCACTCGAATAGTAGCGCTAGAGGCCTGAACCGATTATCCACGTGGCCGCCATCTTATGAGGAAGACAAGGTGACATGGAGAGGCCACACATAGGAGCTGAGTGAAGAGGTCATCAGATGATTCCTGCTGCCAGCCATCAAGTCACCTCCAGCTGTTCTAGGAATCCCAGCAGAGGCTACAGACTTTATGGAGCAGAGAAAAGCCATCCTACTGTGATCTGACTGAATTCTAGACCCAACAGCCATGAGAATAATAAATGAGGATGGTGTCTGGGGCTGCTCAACAAAAGCCACTATGACATCCTTGTTCTCAGGTGCCTGCAGGAGCTCTGCACTCCCTCCCCCCCGGGGTAAGCCGAACAGCCTCTGGGCAGTCAGCTGGCCTCAGGCAAAGGCCCCCACACAGGTTCTAATGAGTGGCAGAGCCAGCAGAGGCCTCCCTGAAGCCACAGCCTCCTATGGGGGCTCTGATTGTGCTGAAATGGATCTGTCTTGAGGCCACTTTGAACTCCTGGGAAACTCCACAAGTTGAAAGTATCATCCACCAGAATGGCTGATACATGAAGTGGGCACTATGGTTGGCTTAACTTTACAGAGGGGTTGGAAGTCAACTCACATGTATGGAGCATCCCCTCTGTGCTGGACCTTGGATTAAGGTTCTCTCTACTGCAAATCCTAGGCAATAAGCCCCGAACCCAACAAGCTTCAGTTTCTTCTACTTAGAGTTGCTGTCTCTGTAGGGCCTCAAGGCTGATGAGAGACAGATCCTCATCACCTCATCACTTGGTGAAAAACTTGGTGCTGGGCAGAGCATATGTGCTATTATTATTACTATTATTATATTATTATCCTCAGTACCTAAAGTCAGCTCCACAAAGAGAGTATCGTCACCCCCATCTCATGTGCAGTAATGAGTACTCAGGAGGCTGAGAACTTGCCAAGAGCCACAGGTCTCTGAGAACTTGAGCTAGAATTCAAACCCAGGTCTTCTGTCCTCCAGGCAGGGCACCAACTGGCAGCCACCACCTCAAGCAAGCATCCCTTGTCTTTGGCTTGGACCCTTGCAGTGGCTGCCAGTGAAGTCTTTGTCCAGCTCACTTTCTACTCTGCAGGTACAGCGGTTGGAGGGACCACCCCCTCACAGTGTCCCCCTTCCCAGGTTGGGACTGTGTCCCTTACCCATAGCAGTTTAATCTACAGAGATGGAAAGGAGAATGAAAGTTGTTAGGGGCTGGGGGCTGGGTGTTGTGTCACAGGAACAGAGTTTCAGTTTGGGGTGGTGGAGATGGATGGTGGTCATGGTTGCACAGCAGTGTGAATGCACTTAATGCCACTGAACTTAAAAATGGCTAATATGGTATATTTTATGTTATATGTATTTTACCACAATTTTAAAAAGTGACTGCATCCCCTAAAGGATGAGGCCCAAGCTCCTCCACTTGGCATGTGGGACTCTCCCCGAAAGCCATCTGGTGGGGTTTGAGCTGCCCCTACAGCCTCATCTGTCTGTCCCTGTCTCCCCAGCACCCTGCAGCTCTCTCCTGGCTTCCTTACATACATCACACCATTTCTCCTTCTTGCTCAGGCTGTTCCTGAGATTCTCCTTAATCCCCACTTCCTTCTCATTTTGAGGGCTCTGCCCAGGTGGGGCCTTGGTAAGGCCACCTCTCCTCACAGGCCTCAGACTTTGAGCCCATGCTCTGTGCTCTGAGGTATTTGCAGGCCCACCCTGCAGAGGACTGTGGTGATCTTGCCATCTCTCTCTGCTAACCTGGGGGCTTCTCAGACTAGGAACTGCCCCCAAGTCATCCTGTGACTCCAGCTCATCATACTGGTGCCGGCCAATGACCCAATCAACTGGAGGAGCAGCAACAATGTGGGGCAGCAGCCTGGAGCCCTTGCCAGAGAGTAGAGGTCCTGGGGAATGGTGTGGCCCTGAACTCACCCTGACATCCACATCTGGGTCCAGGGATATGGGGTGGAGGAGACTGGCCTAAGAGCATAGTTGCACAGGTGGGACATGCCCTTACCCTGCATCACAGAGGGCTGTATGGAGAATGGGAGAAGGTAGGGGAAGACATTGACAGGGAAGGTGTTCTCTTCCTATGCAGAGGACAGGGCTGTGGGCCAGGGTCAGATGCCTCAGTGCTCACCTTCCCCATCTCTGGCAGACTCTCTGGACTGTGACATCCCATGGGAGCTTGTGTCAGAGCTCCCAGGGCAGCAGAGACAGGGATAGGGCCAAGAGGCATGTGGCTGTCAGGTGAGAGGGATGGAAGATGGTGGTGAGTTTTGTACTACCTTTTCCTCCTGGGATCAGTGGCTGAGGTGTGACCTGATGCCTAGTCCAATCTGGACCCAAGCCCGCCATGGTGGTGTCTGTAGGGAGGCGGGAGCCTCAGAACTCAGTGGCAACAGGCCTTGCCAAGTAGCTGGCACAGGGCCCTTCCCCACAGCATCTCCCTCAGCAAACCTCTCTGGGGGTGATGGCACAGTGATCAAAGACATGCTTTATGGAGCCAGCCTGCCCTGGTTTGAATCCCAGTTCTAGCACTGACTGCCTCTATGACCTTGAGCAAGTTGCTTAACCTCTCTGTGTCTCCATTGACTCAATAATAAAATGAGGATACTGATAGCACCCACAACCTCAGGTTGTTCAGTGTCGGTTCTGTCGAAAACATTGTGTAGATCCTGGGTGTTAAAATTATGACCCTGTTCCTGGCATCTCCTTGAGATGCCAGTAGGGAGAGTTTTAGATGACCATTCTGAGTATGGCCTGGTAGATGAGGTCCTGTGGTTTGTCCCCTTGGGGATAAAGCCAGGCCATTGTCACTGCAGGTTAGCTCTAACTTTTCCAAGAGGCACCTGGACCCTGGGGCTCTCACAGCCATCCTTCCCTGCACACTACAGTGACCCCACATCCAGGGCAGGTTTGGGGGTCTAGGTCCGGGGGGCATGTCGGGGCAGCAGGAAGCTCCTCCCCACTCTATGCAGGCTGGCCTGAGCAGTGCTCGGGGAGGCGGGGGCCACTGTGAGCCAGAAGATAAACATATTAACTGAACTTTCCATCTGTCATTTCAGAGAGTCATTTACTGCCTAGCTGTGGTTGGAAAAATTAAGTCCTTGTAATTTAGAGTCAACATTTCTCGCGGAATCATGTTAGACAAGTTGGCGGCATTTGCAGCCTCTCGGCAGTTGCCTACAATCAAAACAACTTTGCCCCAGCCCCGTGGACTCCCCTGCCAGTGGTGTGGCTGGCTGTCCTGCACTGGATACACAGCACTACAGGCCATGGGGCTGACCTGGGCACACCAGGCCAGAGGCCCCAGGAAGAGCGGCAAGGCTGAGCGCCCTCCTCCCGGGTTTTGCCCTCTGCCTAATGCAAAACCAATCTCCCATCTATTAGTGCGTTAGGGCCGCCATACAAAACACCACAGACTGTCCTTAAACCATAGACATTTATTTTCTCACAATTTGGGAGTCCTGGGGCCTGCGATCGAGGTTTCGGCAGAGTAGATTTGTCCTGAAGCCTCTCTCCTTGGCTTGGAGACACCGCCGTCTTCCTGTGCCTTCACACAGTCTTACCCCTATGTCCATCTGTGTCCTAATCACTTCTTAAAAGGACACCAGTCATATTGGATTCGGACTCACCCTACTGACCTCATCTTAACCTAGTTACCTCTTTAAAAGCCTTATCTCCACATACAGCCACATTCTGAGGCACTGGAGTTAAGGACTACAACGTATGAATTTGTTTGGGGGGAGGGTCACAATTTAGCCTATAACACCCAGTCCATTCTGGATTAGTTCATTCTCAGTCTACCCAGGAGAAACTGGTTTCATTGGCTCCATTTTGCTGAGGAGGAAACTGACTTTGGAAAGACAGGTGGTGGTCCCCCAGGTCCCACAGCAGCAATGCCAGGCTGGGAAGCCAGGGTTGGGATTTCTAGTTCACACAATTTGCATCACAGCCCAGTTGTGTCTGCCCCACAGCCCGAAGGTGAGCATTCTACTGGGTCCCCTGCACAGGTCCCGGAAACCCCCAGAAGCTCCATGCAGATGACAGGCAGATGAGCTGCAGCATAGACGGAAGCATCCAGCAGTGGGCGGGGAGCCCTGAGAAGCCTCAGGCAGAGACCCCTGCTTGCCTGGGGAAGTTGTCTTCAGTGATGGACTCTTATACGCAGTCTGCTCTTGCTGACCCTCCATCCTTACCCAGCCTGAGGGGCTTCCCCAGAGATGTTCTCATTATTCAGCCTAGTTTTAGTAAGGAAAACATTGGGGCCCACTAAGACTGGTGCTAGATAACTTAGTTTAAAAAGGGGCCGGGCGTGGTGGCTCATGCCTGTAATACAAGCACTTTGGGAGGCCAAGGCAGGCAGATTACCTGAGGTCAGGAGTTCAAGACCAGCCTGGCCAACATGGTAAAATCCCATCTCTACTAAAAATACCAAAAGTAGCTGGGCATCATGGTGGGCACCTGCAATCCCAGCTTCTTGGGTGGCTCAGGCAGGAGAATCACTTGAACCCGGGAGGCGGAATTTGCAGTGAGCCAAGATCATGTCACTGCACTCCAGCCTGGGCAACAGAGCAACACTTGTCAAAAAAAAAAAAAAAATCACAGCAGACTGTCCGAGAATCAAGGGGGCTTATCCCTAGACCTTAGGCTACATATTAGTGGATATTGTAGGACCAGCCCAAATTCCTCATTTTGAAATGGGGAAACTGAGGCTCAAAATATGGCCCTAGTTTATCTAAGATCACTGTCTTCGTCCAATTGCATTGCTATGAAGGAATAGCTGAGGCTTGGTAATTTATAAAGAAAAGAGGTTTATTTGGCTCATGGTTCTGTAGGCTGTACAGGAAGTGTGGCACCAGCATCTCCTTCTGATAAGGACCTTAGGGAGCTTCCACTCGTGGTGGGGTGGAAGGAGAGTCACCTTTGGTTTCCTTGACTCTGTTTGGTAAAGTCTGTTGTAACTGTGTATGCGAGAGATGGCAGACACAGGCAGGCAGAGGAGAGACTGATCTTTCAAACCAGGTTCAGGCAGACTCGGCTTCTCCCTAGCGGAGCAGAGCAGGTCACTGCCACACAGACCTGCAGTATGGTCTCCAGGAGCAAAAGGCATGTGGAACACGTCAGCTATATGTGGCCATCAGAAAACTTGCTTTCATAAAGGTCTCCCTACTGCACCTACGCCCATATTCTGAGGTAGAAACTGACGCTCAGCCAGGCTCAGTGACCTGCCCCAGGCCAAAAGCAAGAGCGAACTCAAGTTCCCAGCTCCAACCCCAGGACAGTCCTTGAGACTCAGTGTTGACTTTCAGGTCCCACATGGGTTTCAGCCTCACAGTCAGAGGCCTGAATTCTGGCTACTGGGCTGTGGTCCCTGTTCAGAAGCCCTGCTGGCAGGGAGTTGAGTGGGGCATGCCTCTGAGTGACGGCCCCTGGACTGAGGCCAGGGCATCTGTTTCCAAAATGGGGAGGGTTCTCTGACACCCCTCACGCTGTGTGCCAAGGACCCACACACATCTGCTATCACTTCCAGGGGCCCCTGCCCTCCTTTTCCCCTGACTGGGGAGAAGAAAATATTAGTGTGGCTGCCCCAGGGGTCTGAGGTCTGCTGCCCCTGTGTGTGTGGCATTGCCCTAATCCCCCAGCCCTGCCCTCCCACAGGCTGCTCTGCTCCCCTACCCCTGCACGTCCTTAGGAAGATGCACAGGGAAGGAAGTATAGTGCCTGCAAATGAGAAATCCATCTCTTCGCTGCTCCAGCCCTCTGCCTTGGGGACTGCAGAAGGCTCCTCTCCTGACCAAGGGCCTCCGAGTCAGAAAGAAGAGCTCTCCTTGCAAAACATGGTTCTTTGCAACTGCCCAGGATGCTTAGTGCGTGTGGTCTGGAGGCTTCCTCTAATTGTGAATCCACCAACCTTGGAAGAGGGGACCCCTGAGGTGGGCAGATTCTAAAATGACCCCAAGATTCCTGACCCTGCATGTAGACATCCATATAATCTCTTTCGCTGGACTATGGGCAGGACCCATGAATATGCCGCGGAATCACCCTTCTCATCAGGTTACTGTATTTGACAAAGGGGCCTGGGAAGATAGAATTAAAGTCCTTGATCACTTGGCTTTGATTTAATAAAAAGGGAGATTATGCTAGGTGGGCCTGACTTTATTAGGTGAGGCCTTAAAGGGGACACCTCCAAAGCTTTCCTGCTGGCCTGGAAGAAGCAAGCAGCCACACCTGTGGAGGGGGCCACAGGGCCAGGGACTGCCTGCCAGGTCTCTAGCAGCTGAGTGTGGCCTCTGGTCGACGGTTCTCAAGGAAGTAGGTACTTAAGTTCTACCACCACAAGGTGCTGGATTCTGCCAACCACTGGAATGAACCAGCCAGCTTCCATCATGATTTCAGCCCAGGGTGACCCTGGCCAGAGGACCTCACCCACCTGCACCTGGAATCTTGGACCCTGGAAACCGAGATGACAGGTTTGCATTGTTTTAATCCACTCAGCTTTGTAGCCATCCCAAACTAACATGGCCCTCTCCACCCCCAGGTTCCTCCTCCTGATAAATCTCTCAGAGCTCAGCCTGGCATGACAGTGGGCAGGGATATATCTCAGTTCAAGCATGTTTGATGGGAAAAGTTAATCATCATGCTGACAACATAACGTTGAAGCAAAAATAAATCCATTACTATCATGGTTGTGGGACAGGGGTGGGACCAATGAGAGAGGGAGAGGGAGAGAGAGACAGACACAGAGAGAAACAAGGAAAGAAAAAAACACACGCAGAAAGAGAGACAGAAAGAGAATGAGACTCAGAGACAGACTCCTTAGCTGTCACAGACACAGTGCTTTTGTTACAAATGCTTTCATCTTGCTTCTGTTTTACTCATTCATTTATTTTTAAACCTTCTCATCCTAATAATGCCAAGAATGAAATAAAGCTTAGTAAATTAATCCTCACTACTTCTGATTAGAACTTTATTTTTCTTTCTGGGGAATGGCTGGTCCCTGCAGACAAGGAAGCTAGCTCTGGAGGGAGAGCAAGCCCAGATGGAGAAGCTCACTGGGTGTGGCCCCGTGTAGCTCAGCAGCAGGCACAGTCCTAGGGCTGCCTGGGTGTGAACACACTTTCCACTCTGTACAGTGCCCCAGGAGCAATAATTTTGTAGAAGGCAAATATCTCCATTTTGAAGCTGGAAAACAGAAAATAAGGATGGCAGTTGAGTCACTTGCTGTGGTTTCAAGGTGCATCTGTGACCTCATGTATAGTGTTGCCTTTCTTAGGCCTTGGTCAGGGCATTGAAGGGTGACACCGAGCCATAGGCACCAGGAAACTTTCGCAAGGAATCTCCTGGCAGCACTCAGCTCACAGCAGGCCCTTATGGCCAATGGTGCTGCCCTGAGGTAGCCAGTCCCCCTCTCCTTCCCAGCACAGAGCAGGTTAGCCTCCTTCGTGGGGAAGGCCCTGTGACTGGTTTTGGCCAGTGGGGTGTGAATGGGAGTGATGTTAGCTGCCTCCATGATGGAGCATTTAATTATGGATGGGAGCCACTTTATGTCTCCTGCCCCTCTACAATCTGCAAGGGGGACCCACAAACCCCCAGGCCCAGCAGCTTGCATTCTGAGTGAGGACAGTGAGGAGCAGAGTGCCCAGCTGAGCCACTCTGGACAGGCAACCTGAGTGAGGAATAGACCCGTGCTGTTTGGAGCCACTGACATTTCATGGTTGGTTGTTATTGCACACAGCCTAACTCATATCGACCAGTAGAGCCTGTCGGGGCCTATTGGTGCAAGCAAGTGTCCTTACTGGCCAGGTGCCTCAACGACATGTGTACTGACCTGAGCCATGCAGGGGCGCTACCTTGTAGAGTATGATGTGGAGTTAGGAGGTGCGGGACAGATAGGTTTCCTGGTTAATAGAGGAACATTTAAATCTGATTTATTAGAACTCTGAAGTTCTTCAATTTTATTTTCTTGTACACAGAAATACTTTAATTTTTATTTACTTGTACACAGAAATACTTGAATTTTTATTTACTTGTACACAGACATACTCATAGTATATATGCAGTTATGTTTCCCACTTTTTTGCTCATTTTAAACATTTCTCCTTGTTGCTATAGAATGTGTAAGCATCACTTTTAATGGCTGAGTAAATACTTCAGGGTGGATTATGAAAGAACTTAATCACCGTTCCCTGTGGTGGGACATTTGGATTGTTTGCAATTCTGTGCTCATATAAGTACCACTGCAATAAACATCTTTGTGCATAAAGCTTGTTTTCTGTTTAATATTATTTACTTTGGCAAAGTTCCTAGAAATGGAATACCTGGGCAGAAATGTCATGAAGCCTTGCCTTTTTCAAACATAGGTTTTTAAAGTAAAGCATTCATCCACGCTGATGCCATAGGATGGTAAGTCCGGGGAAAGTAATGCACTCTGTCCTTAATCATGAACACTGAGCCGGGCCTTGGCCCCCAACCTGACTGTCTGTTTTCACTCTCCAGGGCTTCAGAGATGCAGATCAAGCTCCAGAAACCCAAACCCACCTGGGAGGTCTGACCTAAGCATGGGACCCGACAGCTGGAGCTCAGTACTCTCCGGCTCTAGCCCAGCTCACAGAACTCCTGAGGGCCCACCGCTGTCCCCACAGACACCTCTACTGACTCATCGGCCCCCAGGCTGTCTCCTGGTGGTCAGTGGCCGCCCTCCTTCTCCACCTTGAGGTTCCCAAGCACATCTGCCTCTGGCTGCTGACGCCACTTCCGCAGGCCCAGAGCTGCTGCCCTGCCCCAGGCTGCGGCCCCTGCCGGCCGTGGCTCCTCCCTCTGAGTGTCAGTGCCTGCAGCTCACTGGGGTCTCACAGCTGGAGCGCTGCAGGTATATCCTCTGTCCACCGGGAAAATGCCCGTGTTGGGCTACACACCAGGATCCCTGGGGTCCAGCTTTTCTCTGCCACCTCTTCTAGATCTTTCCCCTAACCCACAGAGCTGGCTTATCTCCCTGGGAACCTGAGAGCGCTCTGAGGGACTCCACAGTGCTTCACTGAAATCATTCTTTCCCTTCAGTGCCCACTCCTACCTGTGCCTCAGGCAAGCCTTTCTCTTCTCAAGGGTGACAAAGACTCTGTCCTTGACAAAATTTTAACCAGGCTCCTCTGAGCCCTCTTTCCACCTAGACTTTGGCCTTGGTCTGTCCTTAGCAGGCCAAGCTCCATTTTAGCAAAGAATCCTACTAACTCAATTGACGAAAATCTTCCCATCCTTGAGAGCTGATCAAACTCCTCTTCCTCCACCCCTGATTCCTTTCCAAACTCCTCACAGTAATTTTCCATCCACTCCTTCACCTTGTTTTCTGTAAATCCCTGCTTGCCCCTGGTATATTCAAAGTTGAGTTCAATCTCTCTCCCCTACTGCAATAATCCCAGATAAAGTCTTGCTATTTTTAATATGTGTCAGAATAATTCTTTTTAACAGAGGATATTTCTTCCATCCTGGACAACAGGAAGTTAGTATGTGGGGTAAAGTTAGCCCTGGGGAATGCCTCCTACCACCCCCAGCCTGCAGCCTTATCTCTCCAATAAAGAACATGATTCTTGGTGTAAATCCAACCCATCACACACACACCAGGGGGTGGGTCAGGAGATGGCCCCTGGAAACTGGAGTGTCATGCAGGATATCCGTGCTGTGAAATTTCTGTGCTGTGTTGGAGAGCTGGGATGCCCTGATAAAGGAATGTTCTGAGCATCTTCCCTTGAGAACGGAAGGGAAGGTGCCCCTCTACCTAGCATCCCAGCCTCACCTTCACCCCACAGCATTTCCTTTTAGGCCAAGTATCCATTCATTCAGCATACATTGATTGTGTTCCTCCTGTATCACCTTGTCTTAAATTATTGGTGGAAACTCAGTATCTTCAGGGTTTTTTTCTCCCTTAACTTTTAGTTTTATTTTATTCATTCCGCAAATATTTTTGAGTGGCTGAGCACCTGTGAGGTTCTGAGGACACCACCGTGGGGTATGAGATAGACGCAGGCTCTGCCCTTACGCAGCTCCCAGTCTCAGAGAGAAATTGGCCTGAAGCAGAAGTTTTGTGTCTGGCAAGATGATGCCTGGTCTCAAGGCTGAGTTGTCAAAGACTGGGTTACAGAGTGGAAAGTCAAACATCTAGACAATGGCTTCTTTGTGTGCATGTGGTATCAAACATTTCAAGTAGATTGCAATAATTTTCAGAGTGTGATAGGAAATAATTTCTTTGTACCTTTCCCACTTCCTACTCCCTCTCTTCTTCCTCTCTTCTTTCTCTTCCCCTTCCCTTCTTCCTCTATCGTCCCAGAAGGTCCTTGAGGTAACTCCACTGCAGGCCTCTGCAAACTCGCCCTCGCTGCGTCCTGGTAGGAAGATGGGGCCTCAGGTACCAGTAGAAGCTCAGGATGGCAGCGGCCGAGCCGTCCTCCAGTCTCCCAGTGGGAACGTCACCTGGGGATCTGGTCCCTCCTCTCTGACCCCCTCCACCCTACCTCCTCTTCCTCACCCCCCAACCTCTGCCCTGCCACCGTGAAATCCTTGCCTGGTCCTCTGAGGAGGAGGCGCCACCACTGCTTCGCTTCCCTGAATGTTTCTGCCTCCTTTGTGGTCCTTGAGCCCAGTGACACTGTGGCTGAGGGTGTTGGCAGATGTCTGTCTTTATCAGATGGCTTACCCTGGGGATCAAGATATCTTTCTCTGAGAGCACCTGACACACAGTAGGTATTCAGAAGATGCGTATTTAGAAGATGAAGGAGAAACCAGTGATCCATCGTGGTTTCCCTCCATAGTGGCCACAGAGGGGGTCTGCCTCCCATGGCCCCACACACCAGCCCTCCTGCCTCAGTTCAAGGCCTCTCTCAGAGGCCAAAGTTCTCAGAATAGGTGGTGTCTGGCCAGGTGGTATCTGACCAGGCCCACTTCACCTGGGGCCCATTCGGAGAAGGCCCAACTATGCCATGTTTCTGAGAACTTGTTCTAGAAATGTTTGCATTCCTGAAGCTGTGGGACCACCCTGCAGCGGGTGAGCCTGTCTCCTCTTCCTCGGGGAAGTGCATCCTCATGGCCAGCTGCCTGCATCTCTGGCCCACCGAGGTCGCGGTAAAGATATGAGGTCAGCAGTTCAAACCAGGTATCCCTGCAATCCACACAGAAGTGCAGGAATGGACCCAACATCTACTGTGACCAAGGGTGCTAGCAAACCACCCCCTTCACTTGGGTACCCTGCTCAGGTGAGGAGGGTGTATATGTGCTTTAGAGTTCAGATGAGAAAGAGAGAAAGAAGGGGGCAGGTGTGAGACAGAAAGAGTGCCACATGGTGACAAAGCAAAGGGCCAGCAACAAAGTGGCCAGATGAGGGGGACACATGCCCTTGTGCTCTGCTCAATGAAGCTCTGCAAGGCTGCTGAGTGAAAAGGACTTCACCACTGCAGCTATCCTTGCCTCTGCCTTTAGACGTGTTGCATGGTGCACGCGTGCACACACTGCCGCTTCTCTGTGGTTGATTCATTCCCATGCAGTTCCTAGCACATGGTTGCCCTAAATGCCTCCCTTCTCTCAGGTCCCATCACCCCCTGCTGTCATGACTGTCTCCTGCCTACTTCCCCCCAGGCATCATGTATGTTTGTTCAGAACCTTGCACCTTAGGGTCACCTTTCTGCCCATGGTCACATTAGTCCACAAGGCAGCCTCAGAGGTGACACTGCTATTACCATTGCAAAGACAGTCAGGGTGGCACCCATCAGGCTCAACTCTCAACTACATGTTTATTTTTGAGGTCAAGGTAGTTCTCCACATTGGATGGACAGGGAAGCTGCCATGCAAAGGCTGCATAACTGTTCCAAGGTCCCACAAGACCCATGAGAAGAGACAGAGAAGATACTGGAGGCTGTCTCTGTGACTGGCTTCTTTCACTTAGCATGACGCATTTGAGGTTCAGCCATATTGCTGCATGGATCAGTAGTTATTTTCTTTTCATTGGTGAGTAGCATTTTATTGTTTGATGTACCATGATTTGCTTACTTACTCATGGACATCCATGTGAGTTCCAGTGTTTGGAAATTATAAACCAAGCTGCCATAAACATTTGTAAGAAGGTCTTTGCATGGAGTTCCATCTGGGTCCATCTGGGTCCATCTAACTACCGAGCCTCTGTTCCTTAGCCACGAGCTTCCACAGACAAAATGCAATTGTGAGAGCACTCATCCTGTCAAACGGCTACTTTGGAATACCCTGATAATTGTCACCTTGTTTCTTGGGGTGTGTATATTGTGAGGTTTCCACTTGCTCATCAAATTATCAGAATTGAGAGCCAATTATAGAATACATTAAAAGACTAAAATACCCAGCACATACAATAGACGAATCAGAAAGACTAAACAGGCATCCTGACCCTACAAAGGGCTGGTGGGGATGTGGAGCAGCTGGCGCTCTCCCACACTGTGGGTGGAAGGGGAAACAGCACAGCCACCGTGGTGAGCACCCTGGCAGTGGTGGGATGGTCATTGTAGAGTGAGCCATGCACTAGCCACATGACCCAGCAACTCCACTCCTAGGTGTCACCCAAGAGAATGCAAAACGTGACTCCATACAAATGCTCACAAGTGTTTATATCAGCTTCGTTCATAATTACCAAAAGCTGGAATCCACGCAGATTCCATGAGTGAATAAACAAATCATGGTACATCATACAATGAAATTCTATTTATCAATAAAAAGGAAAGGACTACTGATTCCAAGCAGCAGCCAGGCCAGATCTCACATGCATTATGCTAAGTGAAAGAAGTCAGTCACAAAAACAACACACTGTCTGATTTTATTTATATGACATTCTGAAGAAGGCAATGCTATAGAAACAGGGAGATTCAGGTTAGGGGAGAGGTTTGACTACAGTGGGGCATGTTCAGGAAATATTCTATATGGACGTAGATGATGAAATATTATTCCAAATATAATAGGTGGAAATACTCTGTATCTTGATTATGGTGGTGATCACATAGCTATATATATTTGCCATAATTCATGGAAAAGTACATCTAAAAGGACAAATGTTATTGTATGTAAAAGTATACCTTAATAAATCTGAGTTACAAAAACTACCTAGTTCAGCAGTTTAGCAGATGCTCTTTGAGAGTGAGTGAGCCCAAGCTTCACCCTTGTAGGTTATGTAAATGCATAAACCTCTGTGAAAACAGTGATTCCTGGCTGTGGCTGCAAGTTACCAAGCTGAAGGTGAGCGGCAGGAGAGGTGCAAGGTGTAGCAGATATTGTGCCAGAGCCCAGAGAGGAAGGTGGGGAGGGATCCAGGCCAGAAAGGAGTTAAGGTGCAGCAGGGCTGAGAGCCCTGCACCTCTGGAGTGGTTGTGGCCTGCCTAGAAGAAGCAGAAGTGGTGATGGAAGCAGAATCCCTGGAAAGAGGGGCAGGTAGGGGCAAGACAGGGGTCGAGGCCCTGGCTGGGGTTCAAGGAAGACCCAAGTTTGCCAACGCAGCAAGAATAGCAGATCTCAGGGGCGGAGGCTGCAGCACAGTTGGGTTCATGGCCTTCGGTGAGACCTGCACACAAGCACTCAGGTCCGGGGAACTGGGCCAGGCAGTACTGGGCGCCAGATGAGGTGCTGTCCACTCAGGAGCCCAGGTTGTCCTCCCCCGAGAATGTCATGCAAGAGGGCAAGAGCCCACAGCTATTACTTTACCCAGGACGCAGTACAGGGCTGTAGCCCATGCTCTGCCCTGTGTGCTACAGTCCATAGCTTCTCTCATGCCCATGCTGGCCTTGTGCAGCCCTATCTCAGGCAGCAAGATACATTCTGGGCCCCAGGAGGTGTCCCTGTGGCACCTCGATGTGGCCTCCTCCAGGCAAAGTAACCCGGACACAGCGGGGTGGCTGGTGGACAGAGATATGCTGGCCTCTGCAGCCATCTGACTCCAGTATAGCGAGGTGGTGACATTTGTCACCCCTCTGCAGCCTCTGGCCCTGGTTTTCCAGCTGCACCTCTTGAGGATACTGCAAAGCCATGAGGTCAAAGACGTTATCCTTTCCCTCTGAAGTGAGCACTTGGAAAGTCCACATTTGCTGGAGAGCAGGGAAGGCCTCTGCAGGATGGTTACACCACCTGTCACCAAAGGGTCCAACCCAGCTTCAGTAGCAGTGTGGGAAGAGCAATTTGCTCCCTTTGAATGTTTAGGTCTGTGGCCTGCAGTAGCTTCGGGAGTGGCCCAAGGGGGTTTCCCTAGTTAAGTCCTGCCAGTTCATCACCCCAGACTCAATACGCACCTGGCATTAGGCACAAGTGGTGAGCCCAAAAAGGCATAAAACGAGGCCAAGACCCATAAGCAGACTTACCCAATGGCTGGAGATAAAACATACTGAGGGATGATCCAGCTGCCTGGTGCCCATCCCTGGGAGGGGGAGGTGGCTATGTCTCTGAGAGCGATGGGCTGCTGCACTGCCGGTGAGTTTAGAAGACATGACCCCTCAGGTGCTGGGAGCACTTACTGTGCTCCTTCCTCTTCTTGCAGCTTGTCCTGCGCCTGCACCTCCAAAGGCTTCACTTTCATTGTATTTCATTGCTGGGCTCTGCTCTAGGGAAGGGCCTGTTTAGAAGACGCCTGTTCCTTGGCACCAAAATTGTCCTGGGCCTACTCATGTGGCATCCACCTCATTGTGCACTCCCTGGGGGTTCTGCCCCTGACTTTGTCCCTCACCCTGACTCCTCTGTGTGAGGCCCTCTGCCCTCCAACCACAGAAGTGCTACCCTGGTTTGCCCCTAGCTCCTTGGCTCCAGGAAGAGGCTGTGCTTTGCCTGTTGAGTGATTCCTTCGGCCTTGCTGGAACGTCATGTACCCGTCCTGGCGGGATTTCATGATCCAGAAATGTGAGGTCTTCTTTGGCTGCAGAGCCCTGTATAATGAAACAAGCCTGGGAAATATAACCTGTGATAGGCTAGGACTTCTCCAAACCTGGACTGTCCCTCAGACAAAACTACAAAGCCAATTGTGAAGTCCTGGCTGTTTGTGGTCATGGCTGCTCTGTTTGCCATATACAGCTGTACCTTCAGAGCTGCAGGCAGATGGGCGGAGGGACCAGTGCTGACTCTTGCAACGAGTTTTTATCACGGCAGTGTGCTCCAGATCTCTGGGCATCTGGAACTAATGTGTGAGGAGTGAGGAAAGGGAACTGCGGTCTTTGTCAGCTCCCTCTGCCCAGGTAGTGGGTTGGGGAGGCCCAGTGGTGCCAGGTCCTGAGGATAACTTCTCTGCTGCTAGACTCTGATTATGTCAGAGTCTCCTGGCCAGACTCCCTATGTGAGAAATGGGGCAGGGATGTCATGGGACAAGTCCAGCCACCAAGCCCTCTAGGTCCAGGGTCTGCCCACATCGGGGGACACCTGGAGGCCAGATGTGTGCTCACAGGGCACCTGGTGAGGTGAGAGGTTGAACAGAATCTCTTTCTTGTGTGAACTATGTCCTCTGAGTGGGGCAACCCCCCATCCAAGCTTCTTCAAATATTTACATGTCTACCTAGGCCTGAACAGCTGTTTGGCAAGGGAGGCAGCTGGTCGACCTCCATATGCTTTCTAACTTGAAATAGTGCAGATGAGCTGGTCCTTGCTAAATGAATTAGGCTCTGACCATTTGAGTCCAAAACCTGTCTGGTTCAAGATATCTGGTCCTTCACTCCCAGACACTTGAAGATCTGTGCAGTGTTTCCGTACCCTCAGCCATCCAGCGCCAATGTCCAGCCTTCTATGATTTACTTAATAGTTTCTTTAAATTGATCCACTCATACTGCCTACATAAATAGAATTTAAAAGGAAACTCTATACCACATGCATAAATAGGAAACTATTAATACTTGCCATAAGTAGAAAGGAACTACATTTTAAAATACAATGAAAATAAAGCAAGTTTATTAAATTCTAGCAGGACACTGTTTTGCCAAGTTTCTCAGACTGAAACTGTTCTCTCTTTGTTAAACAGTGAAATTATCATGTGTTAGAGCAGTGTTACAGACATGCCTTTGAGAATCTAAAGAGAACTAGAAAGAGAATCACATTCACATTACAAAAGTCAGTGTTATTTTATTCACTCACTTATTAAATACCCAGCGAGTGGTTGAGTGGAGTGGATGGTTCTTAGGACTACAAAGGCCAAATTAAATATAAAATAGGAAAGTCTGTTTCCTCGTAGAACTTATGATCTAGCAGAGAAGACAGACAAGGAACAAGCAGATAAATTTTAAAAAATCTATTTCAGTTTGTGGGAAGAAAAGAAAGCAAAGCATATACATAGAGAGGAATGTATTTTGAGTAGGTGTGTGTTGCAATGTGGGGACTGCACCTAGAGTGACCTTCTGGTCACTGCACCTAGAGTGACCATCATACTGAGTTTGAGACTCCAAATGGATATTTGAATGGTGACTTGAACTGGGTCTATGTGGAAAGGCTGGGGCTGAAATGATAAATTTAGGGATACCAGTAGCATAGACGGTGTTCAAAGCCACAGGCCCAAATGTGGTTACCTAGGGGGCACATGTGCATGAAGAGTGGGATCTGAGGGCTGAGCCCTTGATCCCCCACCTTAATGAGTCAGGAAGGAAAGAAGGAGCCAGCCAGGGAGATGAAGGCAGACAGACCCCTGTGGTCCTCCGTGCTTCCGTGGAAACACAATGAGAGTGCTTGGGAAGGATGGAGCGATGGACTGAAAAACATTGCTGAGGCATTGAGTAGGATGAGGAACCCTGGGTTTGACAAGATGGCAGCAGTTTTGGTGGGACAGTAAGAGTGAACACCTCATCGGAGCAGGTTAAAGACAGGACAGGGAGCGAGGAAAGGGAGACAGGGAGCACAGGTTTCTCTCGACTTTTTCAAGGAACGGTGCTGGTGTTGAAAACTCATCTGTGCAGCTGAGTCTGCAGCAGCTCATGAAACACCTGAAATCAAACTGTGGATCACACGGCCTGAAAATCCACCCTGGACACCAGACCCCTGAGACTGGTAACACCCCCAGGAAGGTGCCTTCTAGGTTAGTTTTCCCCTAGGAAGGGTCTTTACTCTCTGGGAGCTGGGGACCCAGGAGCCCACACTCAACACAGACGTGTATAGAAGCAGTGCAGACCCATGCCAGGGCCATACGGCAGCACACAGCCAGGGCCCTTATCCCAGAGCACAGCGAGGCGCCGGGCCAGTCATGCTGCAGCATGGATATTTATTGATCTTGATTCACACGATCCAAGAAAAGCTTGGCCACAGAGCCTCTGGTTCAATCACAAGGATATGGGGGCTGGGCATGGGTGAAAGAGAAGGAAATGGAATTTAAAGAAATCTGTCTTTAAGAAAATAACTCTTTGTAAACCTGATTTCTGGGAGCCTGTGCACGCAATAGTGAAATGCTCTGTTACTCCTCAGAGGTGGCGTGAATAGGGGCTCTGTTAGGCACTGGCGAGACCTCCAGAAGCAAAACATGCCAGGGGGATGGAAGAGCGGCCTTCCTGGAGTCAATCTCTAGCAGGGCCTGCGAGGAAGTGGGCTTTCCTCCTCCAGCCCTCGGCCGGCAGCCTGGGAGACAGGAGAGTGCTCACATTGATGTGCATTTTTATTTTGAATGAACAGAGCAGTTAAAGTGCACCAGGGCCAGATTTAAGTTTTCTCCTTGGGCTGTTTCGAGGCTGCCTTCAGTCTGACCTCATCTGTACCCACACATTTTCTTTTATAAATATATGGCCACAGACTTTCTTTTTTTTTTGAGACAGTGACTCACTCTGTCACCTAGGCTGGAGTTCAGTGGCACAATCGTAGTTCACTGCATCCTCAACCTCCTGGGCTCAAGCGATTCTCCCACCTCAGCCTCCCAAGTAGCTGGGATTACAGGTGCATGCCACCATGGCCAGCTACTTTTTAAAAAATTTTGGAGAGATTGCGGGGGGGGTCTCACTATCTTGCCCAGGCTGGTCTAGAACTCTTGGCCTCAAGATATTCTCCTGCCTCTGCCTCCCGAAGTGCTGGGATTATAGGCATGAGCCACCACACTGGCCAGCCACAGAAATTAAGAAAGGCCTGCACTGGCCATCAGAAAGAAATTTGGAATCGTTTGACTTATTTTGCGCGGGAAGAAAAACCAAAACAACTGCTGAGGGCCCAGTGTGTTCCAGGTATCTGGTGTTTGCCTTCTTCCTTAATCTTCACCAACACCCTGTTTTATAGATAGGAAGCTAAGGCTGAGCAAGGGAAAGGGCTTGCCTAAGAACACAGTGTGACAGAGAGGCATGCACCCTCTGATAAATGACCTCTTCTGATGTTCTCTCAGCCGTCTGACTTCTGGGCAGCCAGTGGAGATTTCCATCCTTGGCCGTGGAATTTTCATAATTGCACACAATGTAAAGTGATGGGCACTGTTGCCCAGAGGTTGTATCCTGGCTCCTCAGGGCTGCTTGCTCTGGTTAGCGTGCATGGTCAGTGTGGTTCCTTCTGGTAGGGTGATGGTATTTGTGCCCTCTCCCCACCCTCCTTCCCCATGACTTCACTCCCTATTTCTTCCCATAGGTGGGCTCTTACTCCTGCACCTACTTGGTTCATGTGAGCATTGGCCTTGTGACCCCTGTCTAGCACTCTATCCACTCACACATAGGTTTTCTCATGAAATCCTTGTCATAAGTCCCATTTATTCAGATAAAGCAGCTGAGGCCCAGAGAGGTTCAGCAACTTGCCTAAAGTCACAAAGCTAAGACTCAAACCTAGGTCTCAGGGTTTCAGACTCCCAAACTAACGATCTGTCCCTGATCCGCATATACCCACTGTGTGAACTCTTAAAGCCCAACCTCGACCCCCTTCATCAGGACTAAGGCCTAATGGTCAAATTGGAGAATAGAGTGACCTACAATTGACTCAGCTAGCCAACTCACAGGGATGCAGAACTGTACTCATCTGCTAACAGCCCTATAATAATATCCTCTATGAAACACTTTGTGTGTTTTCTTGAACCTTTCCAATTACCAGAGGTTGATTTTGCTATATCCATTTTACAGAGGAAGAAACTGAGGTGCATGGACTTGCCCAAGGTCACATGACCACTAAGTGGGAGATTCAGGATGCAAACCCAGACTCACCTGGCTCCCAAGTCCACCAGCTTTGTACCATATTTGGCAGCTGCCCTTTGGGCCCATGGCTAGGGTGCAATTGAGAGCGGTTCCCAGCACCTTGCATTTGCCTTGTTGATGCACGTTTCCCTCTTTACACAGACACTTTGTATCTACTACAAAGCCAAGGAGAAGGTCTGAACAGACCCTAAGCAGCACATTCCATACTCTTGCTGCAATGCCCCACTTGGAAGGGATGTGCAGCCTGCTTTGTCCTGGGGGTGGTCTAGCTGCCCCTCCCTCTTATCTTTCTCGTGCATGGCTCCCCAGAAAAACTGTGTTGTCTTCGCTTCTTCCTCCAGGCTGGTAACACTAAGATGGGAAGGGCTGAGGACATCCTCACTCATGTCCCTCTTCCCTGAACTTCAGCAGCTGTGGATAGTCTGTGTTGACAATCTGGAGGCTGATTCAACCTGTTAACTCTGGGGGCCATCACACTCCTCTCTTCTTGCTCCAGACCCTATGCAACACCTCAAAACGAAAGGCAGAGCCATCAGTTCTGGGCTCAAAGCTTCATTTCAACCACCCCCAAAGACCATGACTGATGAGCTCCCTCAGGGTATGAGATTCTGTCCTGACACTGCTGTGCTCCAAGGAAAGCTGTAACGAATGAGCATGAAATATGCGGAGGCCAAGGATGGGAAGGCTTCAAGTGGCCCAGTGAAAGCCTCTCCTCTGAAACTGCATTTGGTCAGGGATGAGAGCACTTTCTCTGAGGCTGAGCTTTCACTCAAGCCTTCTGGCTTCAAGGGTGCAGACCCAACATGAACCTTCGGAGATGCCAATTCATCTACTCTTGGCAAAATCCGGCTTCCTCTCTCAATACAAATGAAAGCATGGGAGGCTTGTAAAGTTGACTCCAAATGCATTGTGCATATCTACAAACCCTTAAAACCCAACATTTGGATGAGCTGCTAGGAGATGGATCAGAAACACATGCAGTGGATTTTCTGTAAATTGCACTGTGTGCCTCTGAAATTAAAGGGAAAGAGCTTGGCATGGTCCGTTTGGGAGGTACAGATCTCCCAGCACTTGAAGCATCAGTGAATGTTCCCCAGGCGGAAGATTCTTTGGCTCACTTCCACAGACTCTCATTTTCCTCCCAGCAGAACCTGTTAAGGAGGAAAGGAAATGAGAAATCTAAGAGGAAGCAAGAGGCTATTGAGAAGGCCTTCAGGAAGATGGGCTGTGAACTTGGGGACTGTAAAGCATGTGGACAATTTGGGAAGTGTGGGATGAAGCCAGTTCTTAAAATCTGTATCTGTAACCAGGTTCTCTTGGCTTCTCCCTCAGTGATTCAGGCAGAGATTTTTCTGGGCTGGCCATGGACCTTGCAAATGAGTATGCACATCATTTAGAAACTATTCACATCCTGGAGTGGCCAGAGCACGTAGAGTGATTAGAACCATGCGGATCATTTCCATGAAGCCTGGTGACACATAGGTCATACTGTCATGTGCTACTACTCTGCTGGTGTTTGAAGGCATGATCTATTATTTTCCATCTGTTTACTTTTAAAACAAAGCCCTGTTGACTAAGTGCATTCTATTTTGAATACTTCAAATGAATGATACTTTGAGACCAAGTCAACTGTTGACATTCAGCCAAAACTATATCCCATATGTTCAAGGTTAATGACCAGCTAGCCTACAAAAGGCCAGAAGGATCGCACAATGTGTGGAAAGCACATTGCAGACAATCTCTGACCTTCCGAAGCACTTACAGACCCACCCAAGAGCTGACAGCCCCTCACCGAAGCCACCACCATGTGAGCCACCCTGCTGTGCAATAACCTGTCTACATGTCAGTCCCCAGCACTGGGCACTGGGTCCCATCAGAATAATCTCATTCTTGTTTGTTGTTGGGTGGGGATCATTGCAGAGCAATGGGCAGGGCATGTGTTTAGGCATCGGGCTGGCCTAGCATTTAATCTCAGCTCAGTCAGCCTTCCAGCTCTGGGAGAGTCCACCACTCATTGTTTTGCTACCCTGCTCTTTGTGACATGCGGCCCATCAGAGGTCTGGGTTTACACATCTTCGTTGAGCCTGTGGGTTTAAAAATCAGAGTTCTCACTGTCTATCCCAGCCAAACATCTGCAGCGTGAAAGCTGCTGTGTGCACTGAACGTGTCATGAAATTTATCTCACATTACCCTTTTCCAGGACCTTATCAGTAGGAGGGTGGAGCTGTCAGGGACAGATGCACAGGCATTGGGGACTTTGGAACAGGGGCTCGTGGGCGTTAGACACGAATCTCCGGAATGAGTAGGTTCCTAGCATCTGTTCTGCCTAGCTCTGCACAACCCACTGCTCCTGGGCACAGCTTCAGCGGGTGGGAGGTGTCTCCCCCTGCCTCCAGGGGTATCCCTTGCATGGAGAGACAGGTAATTACAGAAAAAGTGAAATGCACACTGGCATTAGCAGAGTTGCAAGGCAGGTCCCTTCTGAAACGCATGCATTCCTGTACTTTCTGTTTTATAATAAGCACATAGCCCTTTGGAAATTAGAACAAAGGGACTAAAGGTCTAAACAAGGACAATGTAGTACACAAAACAATGAGACATAGGAAGGGAGAGACGTAAGATATGACAGCGGAGTGAGGGATTTGGCTCTGCTGAGGTCAGGAGAGGCTTAAGAAAGAAAAGAGGATGATCACGGCTTCTTGGGCAGCCAGGAGGAAAATGCTTCCTGGCAGGCACCTGGACACCAACAGCATAGTCCCCACGCAGCAGCAGGGCAGCACGGGCTGGGAACTAGGATTAGCTCAGGGTTGCTGAAATGCCAAGGGAGGCAGGGCAGGAAGTGAGGAAGAAGAGATCAGAGCCTCATCAGAGAAGTCCTATGTGCCAGCTTCAATTTGTATCCCAAAGGGAGTAATAAAAGGTAATTAAGCCAGGGCCTGACCCAAGGGGCTGCATTTGCATTTGAAAATTTCTTCAGGGCATGTGGAAGGTGTTTGGAGACAGGCAGGGCTAGGATCAAGAAACAAAGCCAATTAGGGTTTATTTTTCACCTGCTTATGAAGGCTATCAGTAAGACAGCCAATTTTGCTCAGGGTCTGAGCAAGAAGGAATTGCGGATGCAGCCGCCAGCTGGCATCTGCCCCCTAAGGCTCTGCACAGTCCCTCTTCCCACAGTGGGGAAGGGTGCCCAGTGGGGGTTCCCTGGGCCATCAATCTTCATTAAGTCCATCATTGTCCTCAAGAGGCGGGCAGTGCTTGGAAGGGCTGCTTGATGGAAGCACTGTGACCCCAAAGTATTTAGAAATAAAGGCTAATTGACCATAGGAAAATCAAACAGATACCATCACTGGTGTTTCAGCTTCTGGACTCTTGGACACGTCTCCCAGTCACACTTCTACCTCGTCCCCAACAATGGAGATGCCTGTGAGGCACTCGCCGACCCTCCCAGCAGTGGAAATCCCCAGGGACATGATGAATGGCTCTTCACTGGGCACGCTGGAGACAGGGTGGGAGTAGCAAGTGGGACAGAAGGCAGCTCAAACGCCAGGCAGAGCAGGCCCTTTGCTGCCACTCCAGCCCAGCGTGACGCACTGTCCCATCATTTTGGAGACTTTTTTTACTAAGATATAATGGACAAATGAAAATTGTATATATTTATCATGGATGACTTGGTGTTGATGTACATATACACTGTGAAATAATCTCTACAATAAAGTTAATAAATTCATTACTTTATATAGTTACCATTTCCTCCCTTCCTTCCTTCCCTTCCTTCCTTTCCTCCCTCCTTCCCTCCCTTCTTTCTTTCCTTTTCTCTCTCTCTCTCCTCTCGCCTTCTCTCTTTCTCTCTCTCTCTTTCTTGGAGTGAGAATACTTAAGATCGACCCTCAGCAAATTTCAAGCACAACTATGCTTTCTTATCAGAGTAAAAATCCTACTGCTAGAAGGAATTCAATGGCAGAACCATGTTTGTGTTGTATTATTCTCAGCTGGATATTTGGTAAGATTTAATTGGTACAGAAATTGACCATTAGCAATGTGCTTTCCCACATATCATTAAGTAAATTTTCAGTGGGCTGGGACTGGTGGTTCAGAGGTGAAGACCTGCCTCTAAGCAGCTAATGGTCACTATCAGTGTGTGTGCATGTTGTGTGTGTCTGTGAGTCTGTGTGCTGTGTGTGATTCTGTGTATGAGTGTGTGGGAAGTGCTTCAAAGAACAAGAGCCACCAAGGAAACCCAAGGTTTCTAAGGAAAGCACAGCACAGGGAGGGTTAGAGAGCATAGATAGGGTCAGCTAACTAGGCGAGGACTTTTACAACATCAGGTTTGCAAATGGCCACCCTCGTGCTATGTCCTCACATGGCAGAAAGAGAGAGAGGGAGAGATGGTGTCTCATTCTCTTTTATGAGGACACCAGTTCTATCGGATCAAGTCTCCAACTTTATAACCTCATTTTACCCCCACCGGACGTGGAACCCTGTCAGACTTTGGTCTTAGATGTTCCAGCCTCCAGGCTATGAGAAAGGAGATTTCTGTTGCTGCAGCCACTCTGCCTGTGATGTTTTGTTGTGGCAGCCCGTGACTAATGCAAGCACCCTCCAACCGAGTAGCAGTTCCTTAGCGTGAGGAGTCGATTAAACACGCAGGCCATTAAAAGGCTTCACAACCAAGGGGTGGCCTTTTCTCTTGAACCCCTCACTCACCCTCGTTAACGCTATAGAAATGGTTCCATGGGGCTTGAGAAAGGGAATCCTGTCATTAAAAAGACGACTTTCTGTTCCCTGCAAATTTAATCGATAGATACATGATCCAAACGTTATCCTGTTTCTTGGTTGACACATTGTGGGTCAGGGTTTTCCAAGCCAATGTTTTCCACATAGAACCAGAGGACTTAACACCACAGACTAATGTTCACCTGGCCACCACTTGGGGTAACATAATGATTACATCGGTTTGTTGATGAATTTCATTGCATTCCAATGACATTTAATGTATTCAATGTAACTTGTTTATGAACAAAAACTACATAAGGTCAACAAAGAGTTTTGCTTTTGAATCATGGGCCAAACTTGCAAATGTGAACCATGAGCCAGGAAGAATTATCTCTTGACAGAATAGGACCTTAAATGTTTCCAGCAGTGATACTGGTTCAAAATCATTGACTGGCTCTATCTATCTATCTATCTATCTATCTATCTATCTATCTATCTATCTATCTATCATCTATCAATCCACCTACCTATCTTTGATGATCCCTGAATTTCTAATGATTAAAAAAGAACACAGAAATGAAAAATGCATAACAGCAGCGAGAATAGGAAGAGAGGACATATCAGCATAGGGCTGTGCCTGACTCTTTAATCATAATCATATTTAACCATAATTTATTCATAAATAGGGCCATACAGACAAAGATACTCAGATTCTTGAGAGAAACATCTACAAACCTAAATACACTGTTAATAAACCCTGTCTGCAGCCCCTTCTCACTCTCCCCCTGCACCAAGGTGAACTAAGGGGCTGCAGTTTGCAACTGTGGGTATTCAGGGGTGGGTTGGATTGCTCAGACATTTGCCATTTGAGGTTTGGGATTCTGCTCATCCACTTACCATTTATCCTTCTCCCTTTTAGCTTACAACATTTTGTTGATATTAACTACTCTTCTGTCTCCTTTTTATAAAAAAGTTTGTGCTTTTAAAAATCACTTTACTGACATTTCAGTGGGGCTTGGTGGGGGAGCAGAGAAAATGAACATGTTCAGTTATCTCTAGATCTGTAAAAATACACTTTCTTCCCACTCTTCTAAGAAAAATGATTTAGGATGTACTACAAAACAACGAAGGAGGGATCAATTCCTAAAGAGAAAATGTATGCTTTCCACAAAATGAAGATGCAAATGGTGCTCAGTACTGGGAGAACCTAAGGACAGCAACTATGTGGCAGGTCTAGAAACCAACTGGTCCAACCAGAAAGTCCCTAGAAGAACGTTTGAAGATAAATGTGGAATTTTCACAACACATATTTTGATGTAGGATCCAAACAATTTTTGTAATAAGGTGAATACAAAATATTATTTTTAATGCTAAAATATATACATAGACAGTCTAGGAAAGAAACATAAAATCAGAGCTCAAACATGAAGAACATTAAAATGGTGCATGATTTAGGCTGTATAAAAAGAATCTTTTTGACATCTAACCATTCCACGTGGGTAGCACTGGTTTAGTGACAAATGCTTATATCCCTCTTCGATGATCCTAATCCATTCTACTGAAATATTACACAATGATATCATTAAAGTAGTTTATTTTTATTTTTAGAATTTACCTACAAAGCACAGGAGACTAATTATCTTTTATAAAATCTAATAGCACTCCCCCCACCACATTTTAGCCTCCTTGAAAATGGGATGTACTCTGTAACCAATAAAGTATCATTGACAGCATTTTTTTTAATTTAATGAAACAAACAATTATGTGGCATATTAGATTTGATAAAATATGGTATACCGACAGAGGAGAATGAAAATATTATAAACCTTACAGCTTGAGATAAGAACATAATTGACAGATGATGAGATGGAGAGGGAAGGGGAAGAGCAGGAAAACAAAGGTTTTAATTCCTTCAATGTACATGGTGGAGAGTCAAAGGTGCCCTGTAAATAGAGATCAAGAAATAGCTTTGACATATTTTAAAGTTGTAGAACATAAAAATCTAAAATAATCACACATATACAAATAAAGTTTAGGCTGAGTAAAATTTGATGTATGTAATTTAATTTTTTTTTAATGGAGAGGAGCCAAGAGACACTGTTGAGAGTTGGCAGAATCAAGAACTAGGGCCCTGAACATATTATTTAGAGTTATGAAAACCAGGGCCAGAAAAAGTAAAAGCAGAAACTTTGGAAAGTTATTACCCTTGGCAAGAAGGGTGGGAGGGAGAGGGAAGGTTTTATTCTATAGTTCAGCATTGTTTGGATTTTTACTACTAAGGGTATTACTGTTAAAAAAATAATTCATTCATTCGGAATGGAGCAATTCCCACAAATTAAGAAAAGCAAAAATATTAATGCACTCAAGTAATATATTCTAGAACTTACAATTACCACTTCTCTAACACTTATTTGTTAATTATCTTATACTATTCACAGCTAAGGTGGCTACATCATTGCCTGCTATGGAGAATGTAGGTAATATGAACACATGCATCTTCTAGGTGGAGGATGAAGTGTGCCATCTCTAGCTGTGACTCAAACAGCTAAGCGTTGTAGCTCTGCCTTATTTCAAAGTAAGACCAACTAGTCTCAAATTCAAGTTATGGTTTTGTAGACAATCCTCATCCCAAGAGGTTTATAAACAAAGATTCGTTTAAATAAATCATTTCACTAAAAATTTGCTTTCTCAAGTTCAAATGTGAGGTGCTTTCTGGAGAGTCTTTTTGATGGGGATGCTTAACTGAATTCACTTGCTCTGAACATTCCCAAAACTAAAATGATTGTGTTCATTTAGTAAGGAGTGCAAATGTTAGAGCTCTGGTCATCCGTCATAGTTTGTGTTTCCTGGTGGATCCAAAATCATTTTCTACAGAGGATTGTGGAACACATACACACACACTCCTGAGCAAGGACTCAGGCCTAAGTCATTGTCATTGTTAGGCATCTTCGTTTCCTCAGGAGGCAACCAACACTTCCTCCACTCAACTTCTTGCCAAAGTTTATGCGTCTGCACTTAATCAGCAACAGAGAACAGCTGCCCATCCTGTAGCTGTTGGAGAGGACAGCCTTTAATTTGTTGACATGTGATAGGGATGATTTCTTTAAAGTTCATCAGCTATTTCACGCTTCCCAGTATTGTGAAACCAACATCTATATCAAGTCAGCTCAGCAAGCAGTCGGGGACCTGGAGTGCACAGAGAATCACTTTCACTAGTTGCTTGATGCTGTTTTTCCAAGCTGAGAGATTACCTCATGGAAGAAACTGATAGAATTGCCCTGGGACTTCATTCACAATCTTACGTCACAATCTCTGTACAAAGACCAGGAGGTGAAAACATTTGAAATTTACTCTTAGTGAATTTGAAATGTATAATGTATTATTATTATGTTTACTATGCTCACCACAAAAATGATTTTTGAGATGGATACAGTAATTAGCTTGATTTAATTATTTTACCTTGTACAGTTGAGACTTGAACAATATGGGGGTTAGGGGTACAAACCCCCAGGCAGTGGAAAATCTGTGTATAATTTTTGACCTCCCCTAAAACTTAATTACTAATAGCCTACTCTTGACCTGAAGCCTTACTGATATCATAAACAATTAACACGTATTTTGTATGTTTTATGTATTATGTACTGCATCCTTAGACTAAAGTAAATTAGAGAAAAGAAAATGTTATAAAGAAAATCATATGGAAGAGAAAATATATTTACTATTCATTAAATGGAAGTGGATCATCATCAGAAAGGTCTTCACCCTTGTCGTCTTCATGTTGTGTAGGCTGAGGAGAAGGAAGAGGAAGTGTTGGCTATGCTGTCTCAAAGTGGCAGGGACAGAAGGAAATTTGCATATAAGTGGACCCATACAGTTCAAACCCACGTTGTTCAAGGGTCAACAGTATTTATAAATGGTAACATCACTACATACAACATAAATTGTATGTATTTGTACCCCAAAAATACATACAAATAATAAATAATACATACAACATAAATTGTATGTATTTGTACCCCATAAATACATACAAATGTAATTTGTCAATTTATAATTAAATAAAATTAAATAAGACTACCAGGCTTATTTTCCACCTCATCCTGGTACCAAGAACAGTTGAGATTCTTGTGGGGACCTGGTCTGCTTCATCCTATGACCTCCATAAACTGCAGAGCGTCCAGAGCCCTGTTCTCATGCGGGTAAGAATCCTTACAGATGAAAATGTTCGGCCGGGCGCGGTGGCTCAAGCCTGTAATCCCAGCACTTTGGGAGGCCGAGACGGGCGGATCACGAGGTCAGGAGATCGAGACCATCCTGGCTAACATGGTGAAACCCCGTCTCTACTAAAAAATACAAAAAAAAAACTAGCCGGGCGCGGTAGCGGGCGCCTGTAGTCCCAGCTACTCGGGAGGCTGAGGCAGGAGAATGGCGCAAACCAGGGAGGCGGAGCTTGCAGTGAGCTGAGATCCGGCCACTGCACTCCGGTCTGGGGGACGGAGCGAGACTCCGCCTCAAAAAAAAAAAAAAAAGAAAAGAAAATGTTCTGGCCAGGTGCGGTGGCTTATACCTGTAATCCAGCACTTTGGGAGGCAGAAGCGGGTTGGATCATGAGGTCAGGAGTTCAAGACCAGCCTGGCCAAGATGGTGAAACCCCGCCTCTACTAAAAATACAAAAAAATTAGCCAGACGTGGTCGCGGGTGCCTGCAATCCCAGGTACTCGGAAGGCTGAGGCAGAGAATTGCTTGAACCTGGGAGGCGGAGGTTGCAGTGAACCGTGATAAAGCCGCCGACACTCCAGTCCGGGCAACAGAGCAAGACTTCGTCTCAAAAAAAAATGTTCTTTACTCTCAGAAAATGAAGTATTATTATGGCACGTGGTTCTTAGTTATTACTGAATTCATTTTTTGTTCTCTTACTTATCTTCCTTCTTTTATTCTTCTGCCACTTTAATCTACTTTATGTAACTATAAGTCACCTTCACCTTATTGTAAATAAGGACCCATAAATAACTAACCCTCGCACCAAATCCTTAAGGTAGGTGTCCTTGTTCCTATTTCACAGGTAAGAAAACTGAGACTGAAAATGAGTCAGCCAAGAAGGTGCCACTGAAGCCATTACTCTCTGATCCCAAAGTTCATTGCTCTCAGCACCCTTTCCTGTCATATAAGAGCCTCTGCAAAATTCTTAGGAGCAATACTGCTTTCTAGAGATTGCAAGGAAATTAATAATGCAGGGTATGTTATATTGTAAATAATATTTGTTTTTAAGACTCTAAAGCTAAGTTACAAATCTGGTAACTATATGTGACCAACATCCAGGCGTGACAGTTCACAGGCCAGTTGTTCACCCCCGCCACAGCTTGATGGAGCTGCGCTGTTCTTCCTGGTGAGGCTTCCTCCAGGTCAAACATGGTGGAGCTGGCTCAGATGTCCAGGGGCAGAAGCACCGGCTTCCTTCAGACAGGGTAATGCTTCTGTGTCCAGAATTGGTTCCTTCCGGTGGATTCTCGCTGACTTCAAAAGTGAAGCCATGGACTCTCATGGTGAGTGTTACAGTTCTTAAAGATGGTGTGTCCAGAGTTTGTTCCTTCAGATGTTCAGATGTGTCCGGAGTTTCTTCCTTCTGGTGGATTCTTGGTCTCACTGACTTCAGGACTGAAGCCGCAAGTGTTAACAGCTCTTAAAAGTGGCGCATCCAGAGTTGTTAGTTCCTCCCAGTGGGTTCGTGATCTCCCTGGCTTCAGGAATGAAGCTGGAGACCTGCGAAGTGAGTGTTACAGCTCATAAAGGTAGTGCAAACCCAAAGGCTGAGCAGTATCAAGATTTATTGTGAACAGGAAAGAACAAACCTTCCACAGCATTGAAAGAGACCCAAGCGAGTTGCCGTGGTTGGCTGGGGTGGCCGACTTTCATTCCCTTATTTGGCCCCACCCACATCCTGCTGATTGGTCCATTTTACAGGGTGCTGATTGGTCCGTTTTTACAGAGTGCTGATTGGTGTGTTTACAAACCTTTAGCTAGACACGGAGCGCTGACCTTTAGCTAGACACAGAGCGCTGAATGGTGTGCTTACAATCCTTTGGCTAGACAGAAAAGTTCTCCAAGTCCCTACCTGACCCAGAATCTCAGCCAGCTTCACCTCTCACTTCCATACTGCCGAGATCCCTGAGACCCCTGGAGCCTCCTTCCTCGGCTCCTCATTGTCCCTCCCCGACCTACCCCATGAGCTCCCTGAAGCTTTGGGCTGAGGCCAGGCCCTGATCCACCCGTGATGCAGGAAAAGAAAGGAAGAGAACCCAGAAGGCTCCTCCTGGGCTTGCATAAATTCCCCTCTGCTTGGTCTGAAGAGGCGCACACAAGGAGAGTGCACAGGTAACAGTGAAGCCCCCTTAGCCAGTGAGCCCTTCCTCCTGGTTGCCACATTCCCCAGTGGCGCCAGGTCTATGACAGCTGTGTATGTCTCCTCACGACTCAGGGCAGGTCCTGGGGCACTTCTCCCACTGGCCCTGGATGAGCCAGCACCTCAGGCGCATGCAGTAGGTGCTCAAGACTCAGATCCCTCCTCTTGTCTAGGCTTCCAGTCGGCCTGGATTCGGGGGGCCCTAGGGGACCCCTCCCTCCCCTTCTGGCTTTCGCTCGCACACACTGGACCTGATAAAACTTCCAGCATGATTTATCAAACACCCTGGCTCCTACAGGCTGAGTCCCTGGGGGATTTTGAAAGGAAACAGGCTCCATGTGCTTCCAATCCACTCCACGCAGCTCATCTCGCTGTTGTTCTGTCAAGCGGGGGATGTGCGGGACACCCTGGAACCGTTTGTGGCTCTGTTTAAAGATGTTTTTCTTAGAAGCAGGAAGTTACGTCCTGCCAAGAAGAAATGAAAATAAAGCCCCGAGGGTTCACTCGGGGTTCGCTGGGAGCCGCGCTGAGCTGTTGCAGCGTCTTGGCCTGGCCGGGGAGGAAGTTTAAAGGGGCCTCTGTCTAGAGCTCTGAAGGTGGGCAAGGCGGCCTGGCAGTGACCATGGGGCAAGTCAGAGACACACATGAACCCTCTGCCCCTGGGGCCCCAGGGCGGCCTCACAGGGCACTGCAGAGCCCTCCTCTGCCATCACCCTGCACTCGGGTTGGCTGCTCCTTTCCGTTTGTTCCTCTGAATCTCTGCAGAGGTTAGGGGCATGTGGGAAGGGCCCAGGAAAACCTCAGGTCCAAATTTTGGCTCCTTGTGTGATGGACGTGTATCCTGCACAAATTAATTCACCTCTCTGGGCAGCAGATCTCGTGCTGTGAACTCTGGGGCTGCTCTTCCCCCTGCCCCAGGCTTTCTTACACCCCTCCTACTAGGCGGCAGCCTCCCAGGGCCAGGTTCAGACAAAACTGTCTATCAAAGTCATTCCCTCGGTGAGTGTGACTGAATAAAACCAACAGCCCAGCCCGGTAATGCCAAGAGGCTCCAGGCCTCCCAGGGAGGGAGGGTGCAGGTGTTCTTCTGGCTGTGGGTGCAGGTGTTCTTCTGGGGTTCCCAGGGCAAGCCGGGCAGGAGTACTGCAGAGCCCTATGGAAGGATACATGAACACAATTGCTCTTTCTTGCCTCTGAGGAAACTTCTTGGCAGACGGTGTAGAATTCATTTCTACCTCTTTTCATTAATTCAACAAATACTGAGAGCCTTCCATTTGCTTAATAAGAAAAAGGGGCTAGGACTTTGAAAGCCAAAACGGTTTCAGTCATTTATTGACTTTGTGACCTTGGGAAACTATGCATAAGTTTCTAACTATAGAATGGGAATAAACGTGTCTACCTTTTAGGTCCTCATAAAGATCAAGCACTCTTGGATGTCCTCTGCACTGCAGGGAAATGTGGCTGCTTCCTCCTCTGGTTGCCTGCGGCTCTTTGCATAGAGTTCACCTTAGCCCTGGTGATTCATGAGTGCCTGCTTGCCACCAACACGTGTTTCTGAGCCCTACAGGGCAGGGGCTACACTTTATGCCTCAATCTGTACCCAGATTCTGGAAGAGTCCCCTGCTCACTTGAGGGTGGGTTGAATGAATAGCAAACTGATTTATTTCCTCCATCATGTCCTGAGAGAATACCTGGGCTGCAAAGATAAACGTGCCTGAGGTCTACCAGATCTGGGCAGCATGGTGGGACATAGGGACAACTGAAGGCTCATGTCATGGTCACCTCCCAGCCAGTTGAAGGGCTGTTGGGGCACTGACAGTAGACAAGACATCTAAAGCCAGCTAGTAAGACTCCAGGGCTTACAAATACTGCCCAGTTCCTGAAAGTGGCATCCTGCAGGCACAGGAGAGCACACTGTCCAAGTCATAGTTGGAGGCACATTGAAGGCACCAGCACCGTCTGGCCCTCTACCCCAGAACTTGGAACCAGTGGGAATTACAGGACTATAGGTTTCAGCCAAAGAAAGGAGTTCTCAACAGTCAAAACTGTCAGACTATAGAATGAGCTGCCGAGGTGGTGAGTTTCCCAGCCCTGAGAGTTTTTATATAAGGCACCCACAGCTATATTCTAGGAATGTCTTATTGGTGTGGTGAGTCATGAACCACTGGAGGCTTGATTGTGTTCCAAAGTGTGGCACATGCACAATTGGTGGTCCATGTGCTGATTTTACAAAGCACACAGACCATTTTTTTTAAAAACTGTGTTTTCTTTCAGTTAAATTATATAGATTTTGTAGTTATTCCCTATTTTATGAGAAGTGAGATCTGTTTTTCATTTATGGAACAACATAAAGTTTTATTTTAAACAAATATATCAAATACAATACTATTTATAATTGCTCAAAAATAAGATATTTAGATGTGAATCTAACAAAATGTGCATAGGGCTTGCATGCTGAAAATTACAAATACTGATGAAAGAAATCAAAGAAGATCTAAGCAAATGGAAAGACATACCATAGGCTGGAAGATGCAGTAGACTGAAGATGTCATCTCTCCCCAAATTGACACACAGGTTTAAGGCAATACTATCAAAACCTCAGCAAGATTTATATATATATATATATTTTTTTTTTTTTGGCAGGGGAAAAGTATTCTAAAATTTAAATGAAAAGGCACAAAAACTTGAATAACTAAATTTAAAAATTTAAAGAACAATCAAGTGAGAAGAATCAGTCTATCTGATTTCAAGACTTATTGTATACCTATAGTAACTGAGGTTGTGTGGTACTGGTGGAAGGCTAGACACATAGATAGATCAATACAATAGGATAAATAACCAAGAAACAGATCCAGAAAAATATGCTTATCTAATCTTTGACAGAAATGTGAAAGTAAGTCATTGGAGAAAAGAGCCTTTTTAATAGATGGTGCTAAAGTAATTAGATATTCATAGGCAAAAAAAAAAAAAAAAAGCCAAAAAACCCTCAACCTGTCTTACACCCTTTGCAAAAGTTAACTCAAAATACATCATGGGCCAGGCACAGTGGCTCATACCTGTAATCCCAGCACCTTGGGAGGCCAAGGCGGGTGGATCACCTAAGGTTAGGAGTTTGAGACCAACCTGGCCAACAGGGTGAAACCTCGTCTCTACTAAAATACAAAAATTAGGTGGGCATGTTGGCACGTGCCTGTAATCCCAGCTACTCAAGAGGCTGAGGCAAGAATCGCTTGAACCCAGGAGGTGGAGTTTGAAGTGAACCTAAATCACGGCTCTGCACTCCAGCCTGGGTGACAGAGCAAGACTCCCTCTAAAAATAAAGAAAGAAAGAAAGAAAGAACTTAAATATAAAACATGAAACTACAAGACTTAAAAGAAAATAGAAGGAAATCATCAGGATATGGGATGAGATAAAGAATTCTTAGACTTGATACCAAAAGCACAACCCATAAATTGAAAAACTGATCAATTGGACTTCTTACATATAAAAACTTCTGCTCTTCAAAAAGCTTATTGATAATTTTTTAAAAGCCACTGACTGAAAGAAAATATTTGCAAACGTCATGTATGACAACATCATAGTATCTAGAATATATAAGAAAGTCTTAAAATTCAACAGTAAAAAATTCAATCAAATCAGAAAACGGGAAAAAATCATGAGATACTTTACCAAGGAAGATATACATTTATCAAATAAACACATCAAGAGATGTTCAAGATTGTTAGCCATTACTGAGATGCAAATTAAAACTACCATGGTATATCATTACACACCTATCCAAAATGGCCCAAAAAAAAAATTTTATGACCATGCAAATGCTGGCAAGCATCTGGTGAAACAGGGTCACTCACACGTTGCTGATGGAAATATAAAACACTACCACCACTCTTGAAAAGTGTTTGTCAATTTTTTAAAAAAACTAAACATCCAACTACCATGCAACCAATCACAGTCCTGGACATTTCTCCCAGATAAAAGGAAGCAAATCTACACAAAATCTTGGACACAGATGTGTATAATAGCTTTATTTTTAATAGCCAAAAACTGGAAGCAATCCAGATGTCTTTCAATGGTGAATAGGGAGACAATGGAATACCATCACCAAATACTACTCAGCAATGAAAAAGAAGTTTATTTAACTTTTATTTCTAACATACAACAATCTGGATGAATCTCCAGAGAGTGATGATGAATGAATAAAGCCGATCTCAAAAGGTTATTAGACATACTGAATGATTTTGTTTATGTAACATTCTTTAAATGACAAACTTATAGAAATGGAGAGCAAATTAGTGTTGCCAAGGATAAGGAGGATCTG
This sequence comes from Colobus angolensis palliatus, assembly GCF_000951035.1. Lineage (NCBI taxonomy): Eukaryota > Metazoa > Chordata > Mammalia > Primates > Cercopithecidae > Colobus > Colobus angolensis. The sequence continues at coordinate 1,205,344 of NW_012116333.1, forward strand.
GTAGTGCTAGGGAAGTGGGTGTGGCCACAAAAGGACAATAGGAACAACCTTGTGGTGATGGAATTTTATGTATCTTGACTGTATCAATGTCAATACCCTGGTGCTAATACTGCTATAGTTTTGTGAGTTGTTACCATTGGGGAAAGCTGGGATACAAAGATCTCTAGGTATTATTTCTTACAACTGCATGTGAAACTGCAGTTATCTCAAAATAAAAAAGCTCAACTAAAATCTAATAAATACACCGAAGTTAAAATGCACCTATGTAAAGAAAATAAAGTAAATAAAATGACAGTGGCAAGTGGTATGTGGAAATGGCAAAACTTTTGAAGGTGTCACTCTAATAACTGGCACATAGGAAGCACTGACCCCGAGGATCCCCAGGTAGGATGGTAGGGGGTGTTTGAAGTTAGAAATCCTGGCTTGAGTTCTGCCGTCCACACACAACAGTGTCACGTTGCTGGGCAAGTCATTTAAGTCCTTTGCCCTATTCTCCTCACTGTCAGATAGGAATGAAAATGAGCTTGTATGATTGCTTCACAATACCTTCGTGAGAGTCAGGCAAAGAAAAGTCATTATGAAAAAGCAGCTATGAATATCAAGGTCTCTTCCCAATCTGAGATTTTATGAATTTGTGTTAAATTAAAGAAGTCCTAACAACACTATTTATGTAGTTATCACATTAAAAATACTGTGTGTGGGTCCCAGTGGGGTCTTCCCTCCTCACACCTTCCCTTCCTCCCTCCATCCTGTCTTCCTTCCACAAATGTATGGTGAAGACCTACTGCATGTCAGTTCCTTTGCTGTAAGCATGAGCTACAGAGACAAATGAACATATTCCATACTGTTAGGATCTAGCATGTAGTCTGGTGGGGATAACAGACAGACCCTAAGTTATTACATGGGGGGGTCATTTCCATTCTACCAAAACCAAAAACATAGCCCCTGAGTCATCCTGGTGGATTGAAAGGGATGTTGAAAGTGCATTTAAAGGGTTGAGAAAAAAGAAGAGGAGGAGGGGACTGGGCTTCCTGTCTTTCATTGTCCAGAAGTTTCCCTAGACTTAATTGCATGGCAGGAGGGCTCTAAGAGCAGCAAGGGGGAAAGTGAGTGAGGAAGAGAGTCGCTGCTTGTGCCACATTTGCTACTATCCCATCAGCCAAAGCAAGTCACAGGCCAGCCCAGATCCTAGGGATTTGAGAGAGATTCCAGCACTCCATGGGAGGAGCTGTAAGCTCTGTAGCCATTGGTGATGTGTCATAGAAAATGAGCTTAATAAATATAGCTGCATTTATACAGCTTGTCTGACTGGAGGTAGGAGCCGTCCATGGGTCCCCAGGAGCCATGGCCCATGTTAAGGAACATGGCCTGCACCCTGTCCAGCGGAACCCACTTCCTGCCTCGTCCGTCTATCAGGGAAGTATATTCAATCCTTGGAAAACACAGTTCACAGCGGGGGCCTGGATGCCAGGGATCAGCACAAGAAACTCCCAGGACACTCAGCTGAGCCCATTGATGGACACATTTCCCCTTGCGCTCTCCGGTCCCTCAGCATCCTGTCCTCACGTCCCCCAGGGGAGAGGACAGTCATCTACCACCTGCACATTTTCTTACCAATGCTCCTGCTTCTTGGAAAACTCCCGGGGCACTCTAGCACAACACTAAGAAGGTGGTATTGGAATGCCTCCCTTTCCAACACATCCTAATGCTAAGATTCTGGCTTCAAACAACACCAGCTTACAAGTAGCACTCCTCAGCCAGGGACGTAGAGGTTTCCCGGGGCGGTCGCCTGGTTGCTGATGTGGCTGTGGCACAGAAAGCTGCTTTTTCTGTAACTTATTTGGAGAATTAAAGAGCAGGTTTTGCCAAAGTCCTGTTGACAGCAACTTAAGAAACTGTGGGATGAAGGATCCAGGATGCTCCCTGATTCTGTTAGCAGCCTCCCCCGAGGGTACCAAAATGTGATCTTTAGACAAACAGAGCCTCATTAGAACACAGACCTCTGCCAGAGAATCCTGCCGGCCAGCTGAGGCCCAGGGAGTGCTCAACTGATACAGAACAGATTGCTCTGGAAGCCAGAAGTCCCTTGCAGGACTGGCCAGCACTGGGGCGGCATGCCTAGACCTAGAAAAATCTTGATTTACTCATGTGCCCAGGTAAGGATGTGTCACCCTTCCAGCCTCCCTCATGGAAGTGAGCTCTCTGACCCAGCAGCAAGCACTGGGCAATTGCAAAAATGTTTTGTTAACATAATGGGATGTACTGCAGAGAGGGAATGATTAAAAGCAGATGAGGGCAGAAGCCGGTGATTTGGCTCCACCGGGGGTGCATTCCACTCTGGGCAGAGGGGCCCGCCAGGCTGGTGTAGGGAGGTCTCTGAGTCTCCAGAACCACCTCCAGACTGGCCAGATTCATGGGAAATGTTCCTACGTGTGGAAGAACATGCTGAGCACAGGACAGAGAGTTCTGATGCTGAAGTTCACCGAACATTCAGATGCCCCAGCTGCAGATTTTACATTGGCCAGGGTGGGTGACTGCGGGTCCCCCTGGAACCATCCAGTGGTCACAGATTGGCTGAGTCCCACCCACTGGACGAAAGACTTCCTTTCAGAGAACTGAAATAAAGTCAGCTCGCTGATACCTGACCAAAGGGAGCCTTTTCTGCTGTTCTCTTTACCTGACAAGCTCTTATTTACTTCTCAAAACCCTGTCACCACTCTTGGGCTACCTCCTGCAAGAAGCCATCCCTCCCAGCCCTGCAGGCTTCATCACACTGCCTGTGTCACATGGCATCAGCACAGATGATTAAGGTGTTTCTTTGCCCATCTGGGACATTCCCTGTGGGCAGGCCATGTTGATTCTGTGTATCCACTGCTTAATTTGGGTTCTGGCATAAAATAGTGCTAACTAAACACATTTGATCCATAAATAAACATCCTTGCCTTGATTACTTTGATTTCAAAATAGTAGCGGCAACTCATGAGCCTGGTGTACAAAAAAAGTCTCATTGCTTCTAATATTTAAATTTAAAAATAGCATGTATTCATACTCCTCTTTTCCTCCGCAAGTAGCCTACTCCACACCCCTGGTGTTGGATCATCCAAAGACTCTTCAAAGGCTGGCCCAGGCCCCAGGGCAGGACAATTACTTTCACTAGCATCTACCATGGTGCCACTCTCTTCTGAGCATCTCTCCTGCTGTTAAACACTGTTTGGGAAGCCCTGGTCAGATGTAGAAAGTTCTGGGTGCATGGCAACAGTGATTCAGGACCCGAGACAGAGAGGGACTCTTTGACCTGCTTAGTGATGCTCAGCACTGGTGGATCCCCGGGGAATGCACCTGGACTCCCAGTGTTAAATTACTCGGGTAGATGGCTACTTTAACTTACCTACCCACACATGCAGTAGGTATGTATAAGGAGACACCCTTACATTCACACATGTTCGTGAGACATGCCCATAGAGACTGGGCAGGAGGTTCGTCAGCTTCAGCCACATCTTCTTGTGGCCACCTAGGTCCTTAGTTGAGCCAGGATGGCCAGTCTCTCTCTCTCTGCTTCCGTGGCACATATGCCATGAGGGACTCACTCCCCTGTTCTTTCTCGTCATCTTTCCCCAATAGGGTCCTTCTTAATCCACTCCCTAACATTGAACCTCAAAGTGGGAGGGCTTGAGATATTGACTTCTTCCCAGAAATTATGAGGAATATTGGGAAACGTGGCTTTCTCAACGCAGAACGGTAAATATATGCTGTAAATGCTACAGGCACTTGCTTGCTGACATCTAGTTACACAAAGGGTCCTGGCTAACATCTAGTTATCAAAGAACATCTACTCCAAGGTAATGTGATGTTTTCACTGATAATCAGCATTTAATCTTACCAAAATAATTTGAAGTTCAACCTCAATGGACACCACCTCCATACACTCATAACACACAATCACATAGATCGTTGAACATTACAGCATGTGTGCAAAGGGGATGGTGCTTATGAACTTCAAATCACGAAAGACATTGCTTCATTCTTGTTGTTAAGACCATGGACTAAATGAAGAGAAAGACCAAATGCATGAATATCTATTTGCTTCATTATTTCTGTTCAATTCTAGCATAGGATCTTAGTAGGAGTTTTATGGATTGAATTGCGTCCTCCTAAAATTTATACACCGAAGCCCTAACTTCCAACTTGGCTGTATTTGGAGGCAGAATCTTTGGAAGAAATAAAGTTAAATGAAGTCAAAAGGGTAGGCCCTAGTCCAATTTGACTAGTAGCTCTATAAGACGAGGGTGAGACACTGAGGGTATGCATACAGGCAAAACGCCATGTGAGGACAGCAGGGAGGCAGCCACCTGCAAGCCACGGAGAGAGAGTGTGGGAGAAACCAAGCCTGCTGCTGCATTCATCTCAGACTCCCAACATCCAGAACTGTGAGAAATTAATTTATGTTCTTTAAGTCACTCAGTCTGTGCTATTTTGTTATGGCAGCTTAAGCAGACTAATTCAGGCACAAAACCTAGACATCCTGCTCAAATAAGATGATGCCTGAGATGCCCAGTGAAAAAGTAGGAGGTAAAGAAAACAGATGCAAGGGTATTTGAGGTGGGATCATGTTGTCTGATGTTTGGAGTGTTTTCTGCCAGCCTCTTATGGGCTTAGAGGATGGTGATGGAGCTAAAATGCAGAGAGAAAGAAAAGATCAACACTTGATCTTCACATTTCAAAATAGTCTTGTGAAACTCATCAAAGTGACGATAAGGTGGTTCAAAAAAGTTATTTTAGGGATATATTTCAGATGTTGAAAAGCTAGCGCTACGCTTACAAACAAAATAAGCATCGGCAGTGACAAGAGACAGAATGTGGACTCACATGGCCCAAGGCTGAAGCTGCAGAAACGGTTGCTGGTCCCACAAAGCCATCTGCCACTGGAAACAGGTCCAAGCTCACCCTACTGTTGGGGAGTAGTCCAGAGCCAGCTTCCCTGTGTGAAACCTACAAGTTCATTGGGCTTCTGGGCACACAGACACGAAATCAAGCCTGAGATGGTTTTCCTGTGGCTGCAGATGATGATGAACCTTTCCCTGGAGTAGCGAGAGGGAAAGGTGGTATCCATTCATCCTCTGGAAGCCACGAAAAGCTGTGCTTTGGCCTGGGCACAGGATCAGTGATATCTCTATGGGTGCAAACCGTGGGTCACAAATATGAGAGCATTGATGGTGCAGAAAACCCAGGGACTGGGTAAAGGCAACAGCAAAACCATCAGGCAGGAGAAGTGAATGCAGGGACAGGAAAAGGCAACTAAAACAACAACCAATACCACTCCATGGGCACAGTAGGAAATTCATAGCACACGAGGAAAGCTAACACTATAACAATCATCCAACAAACAAAACAACCAAAAGGATTCACTCAGAGGAAATGAAGATAACATAGACCAATCCATTCATTGATCAATTCAATGGGAGTGTTGGGAAGCTACACATTTACAGTGCCCAGTACTGTTCTAGGTACCGGAGATGCATGGACAAACAGACAGAAGTCCCTGCCTGGCTCAGGGGAAGGAGATAGCCAAACTAACTTATATAGTACACTAGGAATTAGTAAGTGCAGCAAAGAAAAATGCAGCAAAGTCAAGTCAATTCAGAATATGGGGCTGGGAAAGAATGGCTTACAATTTAAGTTGAATTTAAAGATAAAGATATTAAGCAGTTCTCCAAGAAATAGTGAAAGAAATACTATCGATCAAAACACCAGTTGATTATAAAACAAAAATTGGTGAAAATGAATAAAAAACAAGTGGATATAGAAAAAATAATAAGAAGCAGCCCATGAAATGAAAAATATAATCTTTAAAGTAAAAGACTGAAAGTTCAGTAGATGGGATGAAAATAAATAAACCAGACACAGTAAAAGTTACAACTAATAAAATGGAAAATAACATTGGAAAATTTATGCATAATTCCACACAGAGATAAATAGCAAAGAAAGACTATTAAACAAAGTTGGATAAAACCAAATGTTGATTAGGATCAAATTTTCATTAGGATATAAGGATGTAGGAACCTCATACATAGCCAGTGGAAGTAAAAGCTATTACTATTCTGAAAGGCAATCTTGCACTAGTTAAATTAGGAATGTTCCTGGAGATAGGTAGAGACATAGATGGATACAGAGAGAGAGAGAGAGAGAGATGGATAGACAAATATGTGTATAGAGGTAGGAATAGGGATATCTCAAAGAAATGTTCTCAATCCAGTAAGAGGACACATACAAGTGGGATTTATCTGTAGTGTCAAGGCTATAGAGAAGATTGGATGCTATCATTGGGAAATGAATTAGTAACACTTGGTTGGAGTACACCAAGCATTAATATGCAGCAATTAGAGGTAATGAACTTGACATGCACACAACAATATGTGTGTCTCTTACAAAATACAGTGTGACATATATAACATATAATTGTTTCCATAAATTAAAAATACATGTTCAGAAAACAATACATGTTTTAATATCACATATGAACAAAATAATAAACATTAAACACAAGGAGTGGTTCTGTGGGAGAGGGGAGATAAATAAATCATGGTAAAATAAAATAAACACATAGATGAAACAAGTGAGGGACATTGCTATACACTAGTTGTCATGAAGTGAAGTGTGTCATTAACACAGCCCTCAGTATCTGAGCTCCATGAAAAGGAAAAAAATAATTAAAAGCATAGTTATTTAAAGAGAAGTTAAAAGATATGAAAAATTATTGAGAACTTATAACATCAATCTAATGCAACTTTCAGAAGTAACAAGTAGAAGGGAAGGAAGAGGGACAATATTAGGAATGACAGTGGGTGATAATTTTCAAGAGTTAACGAAGAATGGGAACTTTATATTGAAATCATATGCTGAGAATAATAAGTTTATACATGAATATTAATCATAAATAAAATATAACAGCTCAAAATTAAAGAGGAATTATCCAAGTCTACCTAAGAGATTGTCTACTGCTATGGTCTGAATTTTTGTTTCCCCCTGAAATTGCTATGTTGAAATTCTAACCCCCAAGGTGAGAGATCATAATGCTTTCATTTTTATTCATTTATTTTTTTTTTTGAGACAGAGTCTCACTCTGTTGCCCAAGCTATAGTGCAGTGATACAACCTCAGCTTACTGCAACCTCTGCCTTCCAGGCTCAAATTATTCTCATGCCTCAGCCTCCTGAGTAGCTAGGATTACAGGTGAGTGCCACCATGCCTGGCTAATTTTTATGTTTGTAGTAGAGATGGGATTTCACCATGTTGCCCAGGCTGGTCTCGAACTCCTGACCACACATAATCTTCCTGCCTCAGCCTCCCAAAATACTGAGATTATAGGCATGAGTCACCATGCCCAGCCCATAATGATTTTATAAAGTAAACCCCAAAAAGATTCCTTGACACCCTACGTGAGAACACAGTGAGAAGGTGCCGTCTGTGAACCTGGAAACAGGCATTTACCAGACACTGAATCTGCCATAGCCTTGATCTTGTACTTCACAGCCTCTGTAACTGTGAGAAGTAAATTTCTGTCGTTTAGAAGCCACCCAGCCTGTAAGATTATTTTATAGTAGCCTGAACAGATTAAGACTTCTACAAAAGAATTATACCCAGACTGACAGCAGACTTCCAACCAACCACAATAGAGGTGAGAAGAAAATGGAAAGTCATCTTCAAAGGAGCTGTGAGCCTAAATTCTGCACCCAGTTAACTGTCATTCCAGAGTATTTGAATTAAGGGCATTTTCAGACATACAAGAATAAGAGAGTTTATACCTCCACTGAAAGAACTATTAAAAGATAAATTTTAGCAAGAAGGAAACTAAATTCAGAGGAGTAGAATACAAGAAAAAAACAGTGATTAAAGGAACTGGTAAACTACGTTGGTAGATGCAATGAATTCTTGATAGAAAAAATAAATATGGAACTAAAGTTTTAGAGCAGTAACACAAATGATGGAGCAGGGGTGTGTGAAGGGCATTTGAATCATGCTAAGAGCAGTGTCATATTTGGAATGAAGACAGGTATGCTGAATAATTTTAGATACTGCTTGAAAATATAAATGTGATTTTGGAAAGTGAAGATCCTAGAGGACAATCCATTCCACCCAATTGTAATAGAATCTCCAACTTCCAAAGCAAATAATAGGAAAAAGGAAGACATCTAGCGTTATTAACCCATCAGAAGGAAGAAAAGAAGGTAGAAAATGGCAGCAAAAAAAGAAAACAATCACAAGAAATGGAACACATTAAAAAGCAGAAGTAATAATAAACCTAAATGAATTACATTATCTCACTAGAAAATACAATCAAATTCGATTTTTAAAATTTTAGTATAAGCTGCCTACAAAAGAGTTACCCAAATAAAACTAAACACAACGTTTGAAAATAAAAGTGTGTGTGCTGAGGGAGGGGAGGGGGTAAAAAGAAATAATCTAAGCAAAGTCTGGCTCTACACTAGAATTAAGATAATAAAAAACTTGCAGACACCTAGCAACATAGCTTCAGTGAGTATTGATTGAGTATGTGCTTATAAATACATACCTATATATGTGACTCTGTGTACGTGTCTGTGCACACATAACTGTATATATATAGGCATATGTGCACAGACACATACAACGAATTACAAGGAGAATTTCAGAAACTAATAGCTGCAGTGGGGGATTTTAAGAATGCTTTTCTCAGACGCTGGTTAAGGTCTAGAAGAAAATAACCTTCCTCAAAGGACGAGAAGGAAACCCTCAGCTGGTGGTGTGGCATGCACATGCTTTAGAGTTGGCCTATAGAATCTGACCCTCTTCTGATCACCTTGGACTCTTCATTCATCTGCCCACACACTCACAGCAAGACATGCTTACTGAGTGGCCAGTCAGCATCAGGCATGGGGCAGGGGACAGAAGTGAGCAGGGCTCAGCTTCTGTTTACAAGGAGCCCACAGACCCTCAAACAGATGGTCCTATTAGAGACAACCATGACATTCTGGCAGGCAGAGAATAAGAGGATTCTGGGATCCTAGAAGTCTTCCTGGAGGAAAAATCATCTTAGGTAAGTCTTGGAGACAGTTAGGAATTGGCTAAGTGAGGAAGGTGGATGGGGTTGTAAGAGAGAGGGATAGACCCAGAGGTATGAGAGAGCACGGTGTGTCAGGAACCTTGGCTGAGTATCCTAGAACATAGCAGGTGGTGGGGGGTAGGAGGAGAGCAGTAGAAGAGGTGGCAACTCAGCCATGAAGAGACAGAGTCAGGTTGCCTTGATGAGGAATCTAGACTGTATCCTGAAGGTGATGGGCCAAGAACATAATGGGACTAGTACCAGATTTCAGCAAGACAAAGGTCTCATCATTGCAGAGGGGAAGAGACTGCAAGCCAGGTGGGAGCTTTTCTTGTGCCATATGAGGATATTGTGTCATTCAAGTAATTACTCATTCAGTTGTTTTTTCCTTTCAACCTTTTATTAGAACCTTCATGTGCTATTCCTTTTCTCTCCACCAGGGAAATGAAAACAATCAGACCTGGTCTGTTCTCTGTGGGTTAATAGTTTAGGTGAGGTGGTTGCTGTACTATGCAATGAAAGCTACAACAAAACTGATGGCATGCAAGGTTTCTGGAATGATTGAGAATGACCTGCTTATTCTGCTTGGGGGAACCAGGGAGGGCTTCTTTGGGGAGGCGGCATATCTGTTGAGTTCTGAAAGATGATGACGGTCTCGTGGAACACAGTTGGCAGAGGAACTCTCACACAAAGGCACAAACTTTTGAGCACGTCAGGTCGTGGGTGGGTTATAAGCGTTAAATGATGGAGGTGGTTTCATCATTCATATTTTTCATGTGTGGAAATTGAGAACTGGAGAGATTATGTTGCTCGTCAAAGGTCATGATCAGTCATTGCGGACTCCAAGTCATTGCTCTTTTTACTATTCTGCCTACATGGCTCTCTTCATTGTTGTCTTAATTTTATTCAAAGAAATGATAATGAAAACGTGGTTTTTGGAGGAAAGCATTTGGGGCATGTGTATTGGTGTATGTGCCTAAACATGTGTGTGGGTGTGGGTGTAAATTTGTTGCAAATGAGTAGGGTTCTGTGTACTCTGTGAGCCAGATATCCATTAATCAACCTCTAAAACCATGCCTTTGTGGGTGACAGATGTTTGGATTCAATTATAATGATGGGAAAGTTGCTTTTCCTTCCAAGGAGAGAAGGTATTATTTGAGGGTGAAAGTCAGCCATATATAACATTGGTGATGAATATTGTTCATTGTGGAAACACTCTAAAAGTGGCCTGTTTAAAAGAGGGTAATGCATTCAGAAGCTTCTAACCCACTGGATTTAATTGCAACCGAGTGCCAAAATAAACCCCCTGTTAACAAACCTCCAGCTTTCCACTGATTTCTCGCACTTGCTCCCAGCTGTGAGTGAAGAATGGAAGTCAGATGCTTGGATTGCTTGCAATGTGTATAAAGAATTCACATGTGAGCCTTTGGCTGCTCTACAAACAGGAAAGTATCCTTTCATAAAAAGGATGTTCAGGCCAGGGGCAGAGGGAAACCCAGGGCCACATCGTTATCTGTTGACTAACTCCTGTCCATTAAACATAATCAATACTTAGCTAAATAACTACCATTAACTGAACTGAATATGAATAATTTTCGGTTCATCTAAGACTGATTAAGGGTAAGTATTTTTCATAAGTCATCCAGAATAATATAATCCACTATTGCTCCAAAGTTGTCCCAAAGGGCTTCACTTTGGTTCAACTCAATACAAGTACATTTTATTCGTTTGAACAGATATTAAACAATACCTAATAGATGTCAGACACTATGAGTAGCCCAGTGCTCCTCCTTAGAGAGAATTGTCAAGAATTGCAACAGGCAAATGTAGCAAAATATTTTGTTGCCAACTTCCATTCATTAGTTAAATGAAATTTTAAACACTAAGAGTGTACAAAAACAAAAAACAAACGGAGAGAGGGAAGGGAAGCAGTCAGTTGTCACTGTCCTGCCGATGGCCCACAGGCCACAGAGACTGCTATCTCGAGGGTGGCATTCAACACTCTCTGTGGTCCATGCCCAGGTCCTTGTGCAACTTCTCTGCTATCTCTCATCTCTGCCATCTTCTAACCCTCCAATTATACACAGCATGTGTCTTTATGAATGTCATTTCTCCTGCCTAGAAGCTGACACATTTGTCTTCCTTAATGAAGCACCTTCAACACACAGGAAAATGTCACCTTTGGATAATCACTATTGCCTTCCCAGTACTTACCACAGATGCCCAGTAAATATTAGCTGAAGGAATGAATCTTCATGTCGTATATACTGTGCGCTCTAGGGCCATTACAATATCCAAAAAGTAAACATCAGCTATATAGGTTTTATATTCAAAATCGGCATACATCTGTAAGACTAAGAACATGCACGAGAAGAGAGTACTAGTGTGTCTTTATCACCAGCTACAAGAGATGTCAAGTCCTTCCTCATCTGCATGCTCTAGCAATTGTGTGAGGTGGATGTTTTGTCCCCATGGTACAAAGCAAGCTTAAGGAAGTTCACTAACTTAATCAGAATTACCCAACAAAAAAATGGTGAGATGGAGAATTGATCTTACAGCCATCTGACTGATTCAACCATACCACCCTGAATCTGCACCTGGTTGACCGACCCAGTCATGCTCATTCCTAGGGGCCTGTCTGCCATGTGGGAGCAGATGGGACCCTACCATGCTCTCAGTGTTGGGGTCACTGCTTTGCTCATGGGGGCTCATACTGTGAGTGAGCATCATGTGGTGCACTTGATGCTGTGGCTGAGATGAGCTTCCAGAAGCCCATAAAAGGTGCTTGGCTGCCCACGTGTTTTCAGCCCTTCTCCAGTTTGAACAGTCAAGAGTGGTGGTAGGAGGCTCATATGTCATACCCAGATGCTCTGCTGGCTCTCCTGGGTGACTTGGGCTGCTCTCACAGGGCCATCCTGAGGCCTCATGCAGACGTAACAAATCTAGCCCAACTCAACCAGACGTCTACATTCCTCCCATTGGTGGCTGCAGGAGCTCTCTCTACTGGTTCTCCTCCTGCTTCTCTGGCTGGTGCTTCTCAGTCTCCTTTACTGGTTGTTCTTGTTCTGCCCACAGCTTGATTGCTGGTCATCCCAAGGACTCTATGTACTCAATGCCATAGATGCTGAGGATGCAAAGACAAATGATACCAGGCAGACTGTCCATTTTTTTCAACAACCTGTGGTCCTGTAGAGGAAAAAGGTAATGCAAAATTAGATTGTTCTAGTGACTCTAATGGGAACCAAATGTGTTCTGTTTGGGACATAGAGGAGAGTCATAACTGGAGCCTGGAACCTTTTCTGTAGAGAGAGAAGAGAACAGTGGAGCTGAGTAATAAGAGATGAGCAGGTTTTAACAGTAGAGGGGACATGAGGGAAGCAGAGGGCAATTTATGCAAGTGCAGACAGCACTAGGAAATGTGTGGATGTCTGAACAGTTTGTCAGGTCAGAGGAACTGTGAGTAGCTCCCAGTGCCTGGAGCACTGGGTACAAAATGGGTGTTGTGGATGATGGAAGAAGGCTGGAGCAGTCAGTCAGTCTGGTCTGGATTTGGAAGATCCAAGGGTCCTAGCCTTTCCCTTGAAGTTAGACATCCACTGAAAGAATTTTACAAGGAGGGAATCTGATCCTGTTTGTATTTTAGGAATATTATTCATGATCTGAAGAGGACATGCCTGTGGGTTTGGGTAAGAGAGAAAAGAGAAAGACAAGACTGGAAGCAGGAAGATCAGTGAGGAGTTGTTGCTTCAGTGGAGGGGGAATATGAGGATGCCCTGCACCAAGCAGGACCAGTGGAAATTGATGGGTGGCATTTTGGACGACATGATCCAGAGGTAGAATCCACAGGGCTTCATCTGAAATTGAGTCAAAAAATGAAGTGAATGAGAAGAAGTAGCCCAGCTAGCTACTCTATCTCCTGTATTTCTGGACTGGACATCTGAAGGAAGGGTATTGTTTTTTTTTTTTTTTTTGCCATGTAAAAAAAAATAAACTCTTAAATTTTAGATTTACAGAAAAGTTTCAAATATAGTACAGAGCATCCCCATCTATCCCACACCTAGTTTTCTCTGTTCCTTCTAATGAACCAATATTGATGCATTATCTTTAACTCAAGTCCATACCTTGTTCAGATTTCATTAGTTTTTGCCCAGTGTCCTTTTTCTGTTTCAGAATTCCATTCAGGATTCGTGACCTTTAGTTGTCACATCTCTTTAGGCTCCTCTTGGCTGTGATGTTTTCTCAGACTTGAGAAGTACCAATCAGGCATTTGTTTATTTTTCCTTTCAGGTCTATCATTTTTTGCTTCATGTGCTATGATGCTCTGTTGTTTGAACATTAAACATTTAGGATTACTATGTCTTCTTGGTTGATTTATTATATAATATCCCTACTGTCTCTAGTAATTTTCTTAGCTTTGAAATCTATCTGAGCTTAATATAGCTACTCCTGCTTTCTTTAATGTTTGCCTGTTATATGGTTTCCATCCTTTTATTTTCAGCCCATCTACATTGTTATGTTGAAGGCAAGTTTTCTGCAAATAGCATATAGTTGAGCAGTGCTTTGTAATCCACCATGCCAGTGTCTGTCTTTTAATTGATATATTTAGACCCATTTATATTTCATGAAATGACTGGTATTTTAGGGCTTTACATCTGCCTTTTAAATTTTTTTGTTTTCTGTTTTGCATTTCTTAGTTTTCTTTTGTTCCTGCCTACCTATGGGCTACTTAAGCATTTTTAGAATTATATTTTGATTATATTTAGATTTTGTGCATCATTTTGTATAGCTTTTCTTAGTGGTTGCTGTAAGTATTACTAGATGTATATAGATATGTATACATATACACACATAACTTATCATGATGTACTTAATGTCATCTTACCAGTTTGCATAAAGTATAGAAAAAATACCTTCTTTTAGATTAATTTATCTCTCTCTTTTCTTAATATAAATGTCTTACATATTTTCTCTGCATGTATTTAGAGCCACATCAGACAGTTATATAATTTTTGCTTTAGTCAGCCAAAATAATTTAGAAAACTCAAGAGAAAAAGGAAAGTCAATTGTATTTGCTAATATTTTTGCTTATCATGTTTCTTTTTCCTTTCTTATTTCCAAGGTCCCTTCTTTTATTATTATTTCTGTTCAGAGAACTTTCTTCAACTATTCTTTCAGGATATATCTGCTGTCAATAAATTCTCTGTTTGTTCTTTGTCTGAGAATATCTTTATTTCTCCTTCATTTCTGAAGTATATTTTCACTTCTGAAGTATATTATCACTTATATGTGGAATTCCAGGTTGAAAATTTTTTTACTTCAACACTTGAAAAATGTAATGTCACTTCCTTCTGGTCTCAGTGGTTTCTGATGAGAAATCCATGGTCATTCCAATTGTTTTTCCCCTGTATCTCAGGTGTTATCTCTCCTTGACTGCTTTCAATTTTCTTTGTCTTTGGTTTTCAAAAGGCTGATTATGATGTGCTTTGATATGGATTTCTATGGCTCATCCTGCTGAGGTCACTCAACTTTAAAAATCTGTAGATTTATATCTTTCACCAAATTTGAGAAGTTTTGGGACATTCTATCCCTGAGTACTTTTCCAGCCCTATTCTTTTTCTCATCTTCTTCTACGACTCCAACAACACAAATGTTAGATCTTTTGTTATAGTCCCACAGGTGCTTCAGGCTTTGCTATTTTTGCTTAGTCTATTTTCTCTATGTTGTTCAAATTGGGCCTAGGCAGAGTCCTCAGGAGGCCCAACAATTAAACTGTGGGCAGAATAAGAAAAGCCATAGAGGAAACTGGGAAATAACAGCCAGAGAAGCAGGAAGAGAACCAGTAGAGAGATGCTGCAGAAACTAAAAGGAAGATATTGCGAGAAAAGGGCAGTTGGCAGGGCTGGATACCAGAGAGGCCAGAGAGGTGAGAACTGAACAGAGCCTTTGGGATTTGACATGAAGCAGTCATTGTAAAGGCAAAAGATTGATTGCTATGGCTTAAAGGCTGAACAAAAAAAGGAGTTATTACTTCCATTTTACAGACTAGAAAACTGAGGTTTGGGAAGATTATCTAGGTAATGTATCCAATGTCATTCAGTTAGTAAAATGACTCAACGGGGACATAAATCCAGATCTTCCAAAGCCAAGGTCAGGCTTTTCCTCTATAGTACTGGAAGAAAAGGGAAGAGGGTCAGTGATGAAGCAGCCCATCTGTAGGGTGACCAGGGATCCAGGCGAATTCCAGTTTGTGCCTGTTATTTTGATATACCTATTGGCATTGAGGTACAGACAGAGAAACATAGATATCTGGATCTCCTTTTTCTCTCTGTGTGTGTTCCTCTTTGTCTCTGTTTTTCTGTCTTTCTCTGTCTCTCTTCCAACCTTACTTCACTGTCAAACTGCTCCAGGTTGAAGGATAAATTGCATGGTCACACTAGTCACTACTCATCACCCACCTCCCAGTTTGACCTCTAGCCGTATATTGTCTGGACATCCCCATGCCTGTCTCACCACTTATAAACCACCTCAAATTTAGTGGTGCAAAACAAAAGTCAATTTGTTATAGTCATGGATGTTGTGGGTCAGGAATTTGAATGACATGGAGAAGATGGTTTTTCTCTGCTCTCTGGTATCTGGGACTCAGCTGGAGGCTAGAATCTTCAGATGACTTCTTCACTCATCTGTCTGCCTGAGCTGAGAATACTGCAAGTCTGGACTTAGCCAGATGTCTTGTTGACACCCAAGCCACTCTCTTGGGTGTGGACTCAGCATGGCAGCTGAATTGCAAGAGGAAGTATCCCACAAGGGAACCAACAAAGTCTCTTCTGACCCAACTAGAATCATGTAGCATCACTTCCAATGCATTCTGTTGGTTACAAGCGAGTGGCTACAGCCTGCCAAGATTCACAGTGGAGGGATCTGGTCTCCCCATCCTGTGGGCAGAGTGGCAAAGTCTCATTGCAGAAGAACATGTGGGAAGGGGATGCTGCTGGTGCAATCTTTAGAAAATGCACTCAGCCACAATGGCCCACTCCTTTCTGCTCCCAGATTGGAGCAGAAAATGAAGAGGGAGCCAGGGAGTCTGGCTAGTATGAACTGTAGATGAACCACAAAAGGACCTTGCTGTCAGGTGTATAAGCATCTTAACAGCAAAACTGTCATGGGGCAGGTCAGAAATGCAGTCATGTGAAGGCACTCCAAAGCGAGCTCCCCCACCTGACTGCTCCAAGTCTGCTCTGTAGTGCTGGAGCAATGAGTGCACAGTGTCTGCTAAGGTTTGAATATGTCCCCCAAAAGCATGTGTTGGGAACTTAATCCCCAATGCATCACTGTTGGGAGGTGGCGCTTACTGCAAGATGTTTAGGTCATGAGAGCTGTGCCCTCATAAAAGGATTAATGCTGATTATAAAAAGGCTTGAGGCTGCGAGTTTGATCTTCTGTTCTCTCTCGCCCTCTGTTTTCCCTTCTGCCATGCTATGACAGAGCAAGAGGGCCCTCACAAGATGCCAGGCTATCAATCTTAGACTTCCCAGCCTCCAGAACCATGATCCAATAAGTGTTTCTTATATATTATCCAGTTTTGGGAATTCTGTTATAGCAACATAAAAAGGAATAAGATGGTGTCCCAGGGAGGACTCTTCTCTGGAAAGTGAATTCATTTCATGGAAAACATTTTAAAGCATATAAAGTTAACTTGCAATTTGGCAAACATGTAGCAAGTCACCTGATTAAAGCAGACACTTACTCAATGTGGATAAGACAGTATTACACACCAGGCTCTGTGGGAGTTGCTCATTCAGGGACATCATCACTGCCTCGTAGGGGAGGAAATGGAAACTTTGTCATTCACCCAGGTATCATTCTAGGGATGGCAGAGCTGAAATGTGAACCAGGGCCCTCCATGCACAACCGTCACTCTTCTGGTTAACTCCTACTATTTCCCAGAAAAACAAAACAAAACAAAACAAAACAAAAAAAACCCAGCTGTGTAGGCTACGGGGGCCTGTGGAATGGCAGTGGGTTTCTGGGTGTCTCCAACCCATGTGTGTGTATGTTGGTGGCGGGGGCTTAGTGTGAATGTGCACACAGGTTCCATAGCCTTTCCTCATTTCAAAAGCCCCATCACACAATCAGCACATTCAAAGAGAATACACATTTTGGGCTTCAGCAGGGACTTCAAAGGGCTTTACAAAGCTCTCTTACTTGGTTTATAGGTCTCCAAGGCTTCAAATATTTTTGGTTTTTTTGCACCAAGTGGTGAAGAATGTAATTAAATGTGAACATTAAAATGTCAGGTAGTAATTAACAAAGAAAAAGGGCCTGTGTTGCCTGCCAGGGGTCCTCCTCCATTAGGCAGACAGGCCCAAGCCAGCAAGCGGGGCAGGGCCAGCAGGAGTCCAGGCAAGGCCTGGACCTCCCAACTACCATTCCAGTCCCAGAGGAGGGGATGTGAGAGCTCACAGCACTGGGACTAAAAGATCACCACTTCTATTAGGAGATGGTCATCCCCACATGCCTGCTCTGTGATGGAACCTGGGCTGGGCCTGGGGACAGAGGCCCTGAATATGGCCCCTGACACAGGCACCCAGACATACCAGGGCATCACCACGGCTTCATGAAAACCTCACTAGAACCTCATGAGGGCCTCACTAGGCCTCCCCAGGGCCTCAGCAGGACTGTACCAGGGCCTCACCAAGGCCTCACCATGGCTGTACCAGGCCTCACTAGAGCCTCATGAGTGCTCATCACAGCTTCATCAGGGCCTCACCAGGTCTCACCAGGCCTTGCCAGGCCCTTAACTGGGCCTTGCCAGGACCTGGCTTCTCTCCGGCTTTCCCCCTGCCACCCCCGAGTACCATGCTGCAGCCCCCCTGCACTGTTCTCTGCCTCCCCAGGGCACACGTGCCCTACCTGTTCAGAGGCTTGTCCTGCAATTGTCCAAGCACCTAGAAGACCTCTCCTCACTCTTTACCTGAACAACTCCGATGGGCTTCTCAGGATTCAGTTTCAAAGCAGCCTCTGGGGGACGTCTTCTCTGACTTGCTCTTAGTAGGTCCTCACTCCTTCTTCTCTAAAGGCACTTGCTTCCGTTCTTTTCCCCTCTGACCACAGTGTGTCATTACATTTTTCTGTGTGTGTTTATTCTTCAGCCCAGCCCCATGTGGGTTCCTTAGGATGAGGACTGAATCTCATTCTCCCTGAGAGAGTGCCCAGTGCCCACTACCAGTGTGGGCCTGACGAGTACATATAATAGTGAATGAGGGGCCTGGTCAGGGAGACCCCCCATGCCTGGATGGTGGCAACACAGAGGGAAGAAGAACCCAGCTGAAGGCCCCTGGGGAGTTACTGAAGCACTCGGGACCCAACCAGTCTGCGGGTCTCTGGATTTTTCCAAAAGGGATAGGAACCAATCCCCGACACTGACAGCCTTTCCTCTTCACCATGAGGGTGATCCCCCTGCTTGTTGCTGTCCTCCAGAGCCTGAGGCCAATGGATGGAGCAAGAGGTGGGGGGACCCATGGCTATCTGTGACCACTGCAGGCCCTGCTGTTGTGTGAGCTCCACCCTGAGGGGGTGGTGGATTTAGGCTGGCAGCAGGCTGGGCTCCATCTCATCTGTCTGTCCCTGCTGCACCCCCCCACCTGTAGACTACCTTCATTCAGGCTGACCTCCCTTGGCTGGTGTGTGACTACAGCCTCTTTCTCTCCCCCAGCCCCAGGGCCCCCTGCCTTCTGGCTCTCCTCTGGAAGAACTCCCTATCCTTCCTGCAGCAGGCAACCTGGTGGAAGTCCCTTAGCAGCTCACACTCTGCCCTGCCCTGTAGCCTGAGTTTTTCCTCCCAGCACTTCCCATGAAGACCACCAACTACTGGGTCCTGAACATGCCACACCTGTCCCCAGGCTTCCACACTTTCACCTGCACCCCTTCCCCGCTATGCTTCTCTATGCCCACCTGAAGAGCGCTTCATGTTTTAAGACAGAGCTTGATGCTCAAACACCTTCAGGCAGCCTGAGCTGCCCCGGCTCTCCTGACAGAGCAGGCTGTGGGAGTGTAGGTCTTCCCTGCTGGCTTGGACAAATGGAGCTGAAGGGGCCGAAAGTAGGTCTGGCCCATCCTGGCACTTTGGTTTTGGGACCTGAGCACTGGGTTGTGATTCAGACCCCACTTCAAGGAGGAGATAGGGCATAACTCAGTGGTTGTAACTCCCACTGTCACAGCTATGTGTGCTCTGTCTGCATTTCCAAGAGTGTGTGCAATCCCAGCCCAGCCACAGCCCAAGGGTATCCACTGATCACCACAACCCCGACCCAGGAGGCCTCACTCAGCAGCCTTCGGCCCCCCTTTCTGTTCCTGACACAAATCAGGGAGCCTCAGGCCTTCTCTGGATGCTGTGAATCCAGAATGTAACCAGAAAGAAGAACACAAAGAGGCATGGACTCTGCCCTCTCCACTTCACATGATAGGTGTAATACACAAAAGCTGCTCTTTTAGCGTGACAGAGAGCCACAGAATATCAGTGCTAACTAAGCCACTGTGGACTCAATATTGCAGAGTCAGCCCCTTCCTGGGCTACAGAGGCTCCTGCCTCTTCTAGTAGGGAAAGGAGGCAGATATGAATTCAGGGAAAGGCCTTCTCTCAAAACAAAAAAAGTGCTGCTGTGGCAAAGACCTTGAAAGAGTGGCCTGTGGTGTGCACACACATCGACGCATGCTAGAGCTTGTATTAGTCCATTATTGAACTGCTATAAAGAAATGCTTGAGACTGGGTAATTTATAAAGAAAAGAAGTTTAATTTGCTCCTGGTTCTGCAGGTTGTGCAGGAAGCATAGTGGCTTCTGCTTCTGGGGAGGCCTCAGGAAACTTACAATCATGGCGGAAGGTGGAGAAGAAGCAGGTATCTCACATGGCAGAAGCAGGAGCGAGAAACAGGTGGGAGATGCCACACACTTTGAAACAACCAGATCTCATGAGAACTCTATTAGGAGAACAGCACCGAGGGGATGTTGCTAAACCATTTGTGAAGGATCCACCTCCATGATCTAAATGCCTCCCACAAGGCCCCACCTCTAACATTGGGGATTACAATTAGACATGAGATTTGGGTTGGGGACACAGATCCAAATCATATCAGAGCTATTTTCTCACTGGGAAGAACAAGTACCTGAAGGAGAGAGGAAGCCCTGAGAAGAGGAGAGGGGAGAGAAACTGAGGCACAGAGTGCATGCAGGAAGGCCCTGGGGTGGGCGGGAGTGTGGCGTGAGGACATGGTGGGGAGGAGGCTTGGGAAACAGAGGGACTGGATGGAGAGGAGGCAGGAGAGGAAAACAGGGCAGTCTGCACGTGGACTCTGGCCAGGGGGAGGGATTTTCTCCATCCCAAGAATAAATCCAGACGCAGGTGAGCAATGGACAGCCCCTGCAGATGCAAGTGTGGCTGCTGAATGGGAAGGGGATGTGGGCCTGAGACAGGGGATGGATTTGGGCAAGATGGACATGGTGAACACAAAGTGAGGTGAGTGGGTTTGGAGGGTATAGGAAGTGGTGAAATTGTGAGTCTGGAATAGGTTGGGTACAAGACGCGGTAGAGCAAGATGCCAGGGAAGCCCCTGGTCCCTGACCTCTGCACCTGCTCATGGTTGCTGGTGCCTCTGTGGATCTCAGATGAGCTTCTTTTCAGCCTGGGCCCATCTCTCATCAGCAGTAAAGACTCCTAAACCCTGATGACAGAGAATCTCTGCCATCTCTCCCTTCCCTCCTTGTCTACTTCCTCTGCCCCCAGGGCACCAACCACCTGGCCTCCCACCTCCTGTCAGTCCATTCTCCCAGAACAGCCCTTTGGGGAACCATCACTGTCTCACTTGGCAAATGAGGAAACTGAGGCTTAGTGAGGTTTGTGGCCTCAGTTGAGTCTGGGCAACAGCAACTCGGCAGCTCCTGCCCCAGGGCATGTGCCTGAGGACACACGGAGGACCCGCATGAAAACAAGTCCTTCTTGGTCCTGACACTGAAGACACAGTTGCAGACCTCTGAGCCTGCTGAGTAGTGGCTTGGTCACTTATTGGCCCAATTCTGGCAGCTGAGGGTGGCCCTTTGGCCCTCATATATGCTTAGTGAGTCAGGCTGAGTGGCTGGGGATCTCATGCCCACACCACCAGGGCAATTTGGGATTCTCATTGGTTGAGAACTAAAAAGGGAATTATTATTTGTGGGGCATTGTTTAGCAGCTATGCCCTCTTCCAAGGCACTGTCAGAGTTATACAGTTACACGGCTCTCCTGTTCTATGTGAAGTCTGCCTTCTTTGCCTGCCCTGTCTTTCATGTGTTGACACCACAAAGATAAAATTGTCTAGCAAGTGCAGATGGCCAGCAGCTAACCTCAACAGGGCCTTCCAAATTCCCGGTGAGGGAAGCTGATGCGCAGCTTGGCTCTCACACTGCAGTTAAATGTCCCCTGCTCTCCCCAGTGGGAAATGCTTTTGGGTAGGACACTTAACCCTCACTCCCTTCTGTTTTATTATCACATTATTCACCTGAGATGGCTTTTGAATCATGTGCACTTCAACGGCTTCCTGCATCTGGAGAGTGTCAGGGGAGAATTTCAAACATGAAATATGTCAGGTTTAAAATGCGTCACATCCTCGCGCCTTCAAACCCTCCCACAGCTCATGGCATCTTGCCCTGAAAGGCCTTTTCCCAAGTCTTCCAGGCTGGGGCTCCCTCTGCTCTGGCGCCAGGTTCCAGCAGAGGAAGGGATTGCAGAGCCTGAGAGGACAAGTCACTCAATGGCCAGTGTGTGGATGCTAGAAGCTGACATTTGGGTTCGAGCCCACTCGTGGCTCTGTGCCTCAGTTGCCTTATCTGTAAAATGGAGATAACCACACTGCCGGCCTCACAGGAACACAGTGAGGTGAACCAAGTTAATGTATGTAGGGCACCAGGAACAGAGCCTGGCATGTGCTCAAACCAAATCCACACATGAGTTGCTATTATCACAAATATTTCTCAAACACCTGCTAGGTGTCAAGCCCTGTGTAATTTACTTTCCGTTCGTATCCTGGCTGGAGACCCACAGGTCTCACTAGGGGATGGGAGGCAGGAAAAACAGGCAGAGGTCAGGGTAGTACCTGGCCCTGCTCTCCCCAGTAGGAAATGCTTTTGGGTAGGACACACGAAAGAAAGGCCACAGATTCTTGCTCTCAGATTTTGCCAGTGAGAGGTGAGGCCAGCTGGACTTCCTGGGTCGAGTGGGGACCTGGGGAACTTTTCTGTCTTACAAGACAATTGTAAAATGCAGGAACTTTCCTGTCTTACAAGAGGACTGTAAAATGCATCAATTAGCACTTTGTAAAACGCACCAATCAGCAGGATTCTAAAAGTAGCCAGTCACAGGGAGGATTGAAAAAAGGTCACTCTGATAGGACAGAAACAGAACATGGGAGGGGACAATAAGGGAATAAAAGCTGGCCACACCCCCCCCCACCCAGCCGGCAGCAGCAATGGCTGGGGACCCCTTCCAGGCTGTGGGACCCTTGTACTTTTGATCTTCACAATAAACTATGCTACTGCTCACTCTTTGGGTCCGTGCCATCTTTAAGAGCTGTGACACTCACTGTGAAAGTCTGCAGCTTCATTCTTTTTTTTTTTCTTTTGAGATGGAATCTTGCTCTTCTCACCCAGGCCAGAGTGGTGCAGTGGCGTGATCTTGGCTCACTGCAACCTCCACATCCCAGGTTGAAGCAATTCTCCTGCCTCAGCCTCCTGAGTAGCTGGGGTTACAGGCGCCTGCCACCACGCCTGGCTAATTTTTGTATTTTTAGTAGAGATGGGGTTTCGCCATGTTGGCCAGGCTGATTTTGAACTCCTGGCCTTGTGATCCGCCTCAGCCTCCCAAAGTGCTGGGATTATAGGCATGAGCCACCCTGCCTGGCCCGTGGCTTCATTCTTGAAGTCAGCGAGACCATGAACCCGCTGGCAGGAACCAACTCCAGACTCACCAGGATCACAGGGACTCCTTTTACCGAGGGCCTGAGGTGGGCTGTCACTTGCCCACAGCTACATATGCTGGATCCCAGGCCTCATTTCCTCGTGCTGGGCCTGTTCAACTGTAAACGCCATCCCAGTGTCTGGCATCTGCATTTGATCATGCCTCTTCCTGGTTCTTGTTGCCTTTTCCTCTTTCAATGAAGTCAAGGGCACAGAAAAGTGCTTGACCAGCCCTGCAGGGCCCTGGGTGCCCTCTGACCCTGCCTCTGACCATGACAAACATCATGACCCAGAAATTCTGCTAACTCAGAAACACAGTTGCAGGCTTTCTCCTGAGCTTGGGTTAATAATTGCATTTGTATTTCTCTTTCTTTCTCTCATTCTCTTTTTATTTATTTAGTTATTTATCTGTTGGGTCAGGAATAGCAATATGTCAACCCAAAATGTTTTTAAAAATCACTGAGTTATTATTATAAGCTACAGCACTGTGGAGTGGGAGAGGCTGTTGTGTTACTCAAACTTGCATTACAGAATAAACTTTCCTATGAAATATGGTGAGCTGTTTTTGGAACTCAAGCAGCTCATGAGAGAGTTGCTTTAGGAGCTGTGTTGTTTGTTTTGATGGCCTCCTTGGAAGGGCACTTCAGTGGGGTTTGGGTCCTGGACACGTAAGAGGCTGTGAGCAGGCAGTTTGGGCTCACTGAGTCTCAGCCTCCCTCTGTCTCCAGGAGAGCAGTGTCCCTGATCGGGGCATGAGGAGACAGTCATTGAGCAATTGTGCTTGAACTAGCTGGACAAACATGGAAGGAAGGGAGTCTTATATGTACAACATGCCCCCATTGTGCATAATCTCTTCCAAGTACCTTTATCATCATCCTCACAGCTCTGATTTTCTTCATCTAATTAAGACACAAAGGTATCATTTACTTGCGAAAGGCACCTAGTTAGCAGATTGAAGAGCTTGAATTCAAACCTAGATTTTCCCAAAAAAACTGTGCCCTCATAAAGAAAGAGCCACTGGTTGGTTGGGGCAGGTGGGAGCAGCAGAGAGAACAAGTTAAGTAAAACTTTTTTTTTCTGGATAAGTGAGGGAACAAACCAAGTGTGGTTATGGGACTGGGGGTGGTGCCAGCTTTGGACATCCTTAGCTCCTCTTCCAGAAGGGCAAAGGTTGGGGATTTGGGGGAGAGAGACAGGAGAGGTGATGGGGAAGGAATGAGAATCAGGGCTACTACCTTGCTGTCCCCTGGAACCTGGGTGGTCTGGCAGGGCCAAGAGGAGAAGCAGTATCCTGCCTGTTCTCCTACCTGATTCCCCTGGTCATGAGGCAGATTCCAGGAGAAGCTAGAATCCATATTAGGGGGTGCTGACTTTACAACATCCCAGATCCCAGATCCCCAGCCTTCCATGAGGATCTTACCTCAAAAGACTATGCGGCTTCCCGGAAGAAGTCAGAGGAATTGGTTTCTTGGCCTTTCATCTCACATCTTGGAGAATCTCTAAGCCCACCTGAAACCACAGGTAATGGGGAGGGGGCAGAGCACTTTGTGTCCACAAGAGCTCCCAGGAGGCACTTGAAGTGTCACTCTCCATGGATCCATGGACTCTTATGCTTGCTCCCAGGTGTCCCAGGGAAATCAGAGAGGAGCTAGTTCCCTTTTGAGGTCCAGGCTGTCAGATTCACCCAGGTCTTGGAAATTTTTAAGCAAATCCTGTAGACCTGACTGCAACTATCCCCACAGAAATTGTGCAGGGACAGACATTTGCTCTCATGGATGCCAATATCAGCCTGAACGAAGCTCCCAGCAGTGTCTGGCCTAAGGTCAGTGTCTGTAGCAATACTAAACATCCATGAGTTTAGTATGACTCCTAAGCCTTCAACTCTCTTCTGAATCTTTCTCTTCTGGGTCCCCCAAAATGTCTGAGTTTCCTTGGGATTGTCTGTCTTGAAAGAGGTGTTTGTTCTAAGCTATGAGAATCAACGCAATCATAGGACTACGGTGTGGGAGGATGCTTATCAAGTGTAAATAGCGCGCATATGTGGCCAGGAGCCCTAGAGCTAAGGAGTCAGGCTGGACTAAGGGTGAGGCGGGGTCTGCTGGCACTCTGCTCTTGTTGCCCAGAGTTTTGGAGGTTAGTTAGCTTTTGTGGGAATATAGAATCTAGGGAATTAGTCTCACTGACTTTTTATTATAATGAAAGGACCTGAATCAGGGGCTGAATCACTTCCCTGGGAAGATAAGTGAGGCCACTGGACAGAACCTCAGGTCTTGGATGACAGCAGTGAAGAAACAGACCAAAAAGAGGGTCAACTTCTAGTCCTCTCTTTACCCCCGCCAGAGCCCTGAACCATGGGACCAGGGGATGAGGGTCCTGGAATATTCAGGGACTCCAGAAGCCAGTTAACCACAGAGAATCAAACGAAAAACCTCAGTCAGCTAATGTGGCTCCACTCCATATCTGCCTTGAGCACAAGGGGCATGGGGAGCGGTGCTGCTAAGTGAAGCAGTGTCACTTCCAGGCCTTGGCAACCTCATTGCAGCTGAAGTCCATGGAAGCTGCAGTGCTGAGGCCAGCAGACAGTCTGCCAAGCTTGAGATGCCTGATGGGCAATAACAAGAAAGGGGAGCTCCAGCCTGGCTTGGTGTTGAGTCTCTGGAAGAAAACCAAACAAATCCAGGGTGGGTTAGCTTTCTCCTGTGGTTGTACTCTCTCTCCTGCAGCCAGGAGAAAGAAAAGAAAGGAAGAAAGAAAAGAAAGAGAGAGAGAGGGAGGGAGAGAGGGAGGGAGGGAGGGAGGAAGGAAGGGAGGGAGGGAAAGAAAGAGAAAGAGAGAAAGAGAAAAAGAAGGGAAGGAAGGAGGGAGAAAAATGAAAGAAAGAGAAAAAAGGAAGAAATAAAAGAAAAGAAAAGAAGAAGAAAGAAAGAGAGAAGAAAAGAGGCAGGAACTAGGAGGCCCTGACACTTGTGACTGAGCCCTGCAGAAGGATCTGTGATGAGGACCTCAGGAAGTAAAGGCCTCACCTGGACCCTGAAGCTCACTTCCAGGTGTTCTGCTGTGATGCCAGGACTGGACACCAGAGCATCCTCTACGACAAGGGCTCTACTCTCCAGGCCACCTGAAGGTATCAGGGATTTCTGACCTGGAGACAAGCAAACACAGTGGGAGGTGCTGTTGCCTTGTGATATCTGAGGGGCTAATGTGGAGGGGGGACAGGCTTCTTCCTTATGCCACCCAGAGCTCAAACTGGGGCCCAGAAGGGCCATTCAAAAGGAACTCAATTTCAGTGCAATCTGAGTGCATCAATTGGGGTTTACCAAAAGAAGCAGACCCAGTAAGAGATAGATGATTTGTTGTCGGGCATTGAGCTAAGGCCATCCTGGGCGTGGTTTTTTTAAGCAGTCTCTGAAAGGTTATGGTCCCCAGAGCTGATGCTGGAGCTTGAAATCTATGAGATAGGCCACTGGGAAGGGAAGGGCGTGAGAAAGTTGGAATCTGCAAGCAGGAGGGAGAGTGGAGACCGTGCCCATTCTTGTTGCCTCTGACTACGGTGACAAGGGTGTCCTGCAGAAGCAGGGACCCTCCCTCACAGGGTTAAACACATGCACCTGGGCCAAGAGGCAGAGAAGGTGGCCTGGCTGTGGCTTCATGCCATTGGGGTGAATCACCAGGCCAGCAACAATAGGTATGTGCTGCTATTTCACCATTGACTTTCCAGTCTCCCAAGACTTTCTGTGTGACTGACCCTAACCATAAAAAGCTGATGGTGAGCACCAGGAAACGTAGTCCTGGCCAGCCAACCTGACATAAGAAGGCCAGCGCAACAAGAAGGGGCTGTCTCACACTCAGAGCTGTCTTGAGTGGGATGGGCTGTTCTGGGGGAAGGCTGTCCCCTCAGTAGCTCCATCCAAGTGGCAGCTGCACAGTTACCCAATGGGGATGCTGTGCTTTGGCTCTGCAACCATGAGGTGCTTTTGCAGCCTTGGGATTCTATGAGTGTGAGGCGGGAGGATGGGAAAGCTGTGTACTTCCACAGGAAGTCACAGGGAACCCCACCCACTGCCTTCTGCACCCATCCTGCAGCAAACCTGGTGCTGTGGTCAGGGAGGGGCTGGTCTGCAGGTGAGACGTGTAGAGCCTGAGTGACGTGGGAGGGGGCCTTTCCTTCACCTGGCCTGGGACTCACTGTAAATGTCACTCCTTTGGGCTGACCCACAGTGACATGAACTTGCCCTCATAAATGCTGCCCTGAAGAGGTCTCTGGGTGTGAGACTGAGAGGGGTCTCTAGGAATGGACGGTCAGGGAGAGCAGTTGGTCTCTGCCAGCCCTCACCACAAGGATTGGCCTGGTAGAGTGGATCATTCAGCCCAGGTCCTAGCCCTGATGTGTGGGTGTGACAGCAGCTCTGAGCACCCAGGATGGCAGCCTGAGTGCAGGCCCTGGAATCCAGGCTCGACTCACCACCCCAGTGGGTAGGTCAGCTGGCTCCATCCTCTCCCCTCCCCAGGACCAGCTGACCCTAACTCAGCAGGCTGGGTGCTGGCCAGTCCCAGAGTTTCATTCCTAGGTGGGAGGTACCGAGAAGTCCATTGCTGTTGGAAAAAAAGGTCTCAAAAAACCCACAGCAGGGACCCCAGAAAGGGGCTCTACTAGTGAGGACTTCAAGGAAAAATGTGGAAATTACTTAAGCATTTCCCAGAAACTCACATATGGCACTTGGCCACCTCTACGTGCAATAAAAAGATGATCAGCCAACCTGGCCCTTGCCTGGTTCTGCTACTTCCCCACTTCTGCTGCTTCCCCATTGCAGGAAGATGGCAGCTCTCTAAACCTCAGTTTCTCCATCTGCCAATCAGGAAAAAAGGCTAACGGCCAGTACCCCATACACACGACTGACTACATAATGTACTATGCACAGTCTAATGCAAAATCAAAATATGAGCCCTTTGCTCAAAAATTAAGAATTTCAAAAACCACAATAACAGCATGTTACACCAAGCACAGGGCTCTTCTAAACAGAGCGCATGGGGTTTCACAGGGAATGTCAAGTGTGAGGCAAGCCCTGCCCACACACTCTCTGGTGCCTCTACCATGTTTCTAAAGCTTGTGTATGTATTTATCGTGAGAATGGAGGTATATATCCTGTAGCTCATGCTGTACTGTAGACATGCTGGTGTGGGTGGGAATATATTTAGTCTCTGGAAGAATTTTGATTCAAGATTCCTGGGTGACCAAGGACCCAAGTTGGAGGCACTCTAGTTGGGGCTCTGACTTATGAAACTAAAATCTTATTTAAATAAAATGTCCTTCAAATGCAAGCTATTATTACAGAAGATCGTTTTTAAAAACTGTGAACATAAGGCCACAGAGTTAGTAAATGTCCACAGAATATGCATATCCTGAAAATATATTTGTGAACTTAATGGGGATTGGCAGACTCTGGCCAGCAGGGCCATGGCCATACTCCCCAGCCTCCACTTGGGGCTGTAAACCAAAAGTAAAATTCAAAGACCCCCGCCTACCCCGTCAACCATCTGAACGTACTTTCTTCTTAGCCAAGGCACTCTAAAATTAACTTAGGCCATGCCCGGAAGTGAGGATTGGACATGCCTCATTGTAACCCTCCCCCAGTGTTAACATCAACACAGGCCTTAAGCCTAGTAAGAAACATTTACTGTCTTCTCTCTAAAGCCTGCTACTTGGAGACTTCATCTGCACAAAACCCACGTCTCCACAATCTCTTGCTGTAACCCAGACATTTCCTTTCTATTGATGATGACTCTTTTAACCAATTGCCAATCAGAATATGTTGAAATCTATGTACGACCTGGAAATCCCTGCTTCGAGTTGTCCTGCCTTTTCAGATGGAACCAATGTAAATCTTATATGTACTGATTAATGTATTATTTCTCCCTAAAATGTATAACAGCAAGTTGCACCCTGACCACCTTGGGCACATGTCATCAAGACCCCCTTATCCTGTGTCATGGTCACGTCCTTCACCTTGGCAAAATAAACTTTCTTAACGGACTGAGACCTGTCTCAGGTATTTGGGGCTCACATGGCCTCCACTCTTGCCCCTGGCCTCATCTACACCATGCCTTGCTCCAGTTCTACCAAACCACAGGGGCTTCCCTGAAGACTGTGTGTTGCCTCCTATCTCTGGACCTATGCACATGCTGTTCGCCTGTTTTAAGTTGTGGAATTTATGAGAGAAAAGTTGTTCATAATATTTCCTTATTATTATTTTAGTGGCTGCAAGATATGCGGTGATATTCCTATTTTATTTCTCATATTGGTGATTTATGTCTTTTTTCCTGTTAGAGGTTTATCAATTTTATTGAATTTTCTCAAAGAATTAGCTTTTTGTTTCATTGATTTTCCTTTGTTGTTGTTTTTTAATTTTCAATATTACTGATTTCTGCTCTTGCCTTTATTTCCTTTCTTCAGCTTGCTATGGGTTTATTTGGATCCTTTTCTCATTCCTTGAGATAGGAACTTAGATTATTAACTTGAGACCTTTATTTTCCTGATGTAAGGATTTAGTGCTGTAAATTTTCCTTTCAGCACTGCTTTAGCTGTGTCTCATATATTTTAACATACTTTAAAATTTGTCCATTCAGTTCTATGTATTTTTTTAGTTTCTTTTGAGACTTTTTCTTTGATTCATGGATTATTTAATTTCTAAATGTTTAGAGTTTCCTTTTTTTCTTTCTGGTACTTATTTCTAGTTGATTGTATTGTGATCAGAGAATATCCTCTGGATGACTTCTTTTAAATTTGTTGAGGGCATTTTCTGGGCCAGAGAATAATCTATCTTAGTGAATTTTCCATGAATACTTATGTTTTAAAAAAAAAAGTATATTCTACTGCTATTGGGTAAAGAGTTCTATGTATGCCAACTAGATATTACTGGCTGATTGTGTTCAGATTATCAGTATACTTACTGCTTTGCTATTTAGTAGTTCAGTTGCTAAAAGGAGGGTGTTGCAGTTTTTAATTATAATTGTGAATTTGTCTCTTTATTCTTTCATTTCCATCAATATTTGTTTCATGTATTTTGAGGCTCTGTTGTTTGGTACATGTAGATGTAAGATGTTATATTTTCCTGGATTAATTCTTTTATCATTATTTTATCATAATGTCCTTCTTTGTTTTTAGTAGTTCTCTTTGTTCTAGAGTTTACTTTATCTGATATAGATATAGCCAGTCCTGCCTTTTTTCTAGTTGATGTTTGCAGGGTATACATTTTCCCATTCTTTTACTTTCAACCTACAAAAGCCATTGAATTTGAAGGGAATTTCTTATAAACAGCAGATGGTTAGGTCATGCTTTTTATTCCACTCTACAAATCTTTGCTTTCTAATTTATGTATTAAGACTATTTACATTTCAGGCCATTATATGTTAGAGCTCAAGTCTACCATTTTATTATTTGTTTTTTTCTGTTTCTCTTTTCTTGTCTTCTGATAGGTTACTTGAACATTTTTATGATTCCATCCTGATTTATTTATAGTGCTTTTACGTGCATCTCTTTTTATAGTTTTCTTAGTTCAGGATATTGCAATATACTAATATATGTCTTACTGTAGTCTACTGGTAATATTTTATCACTTTAAATGAAGCATTAAAACCTAACTTTTATTCAATTGCTTTACTTTCCCCCATATTTAAATATTATTATCTTGAGTACTAGATAGTGTTGTAGCTTCTTTTTCAATCATCAAATATAACTGATAAAACTCATGAGGACAGCCTGTCGTATGTAGTCATATTTCTGCTCTTTCTCTTATTCTACCTTTCTGATGCTCCAATATTCCTTTCTTTATTATTTACTTTCTATTTAAAGAACTTCAGCCATTCTTTACAGGTAAGTCTGTTGATGACAAATTCTTCTAGATTTTTCTTTGTCTGGGAGTATCTTTATTTCCCTTTCTTTCTGAAGGATAGTTTCTCTGGATATAGAATTACTAGCTGACAGTTCTTTTATTTCTATGCTTGAAAAATGTCATGTCATTTCCTTCTGCCTCCATTATTCCAGATGAGAATCCCACTGTTACTCAAATTGGTGGTCGCCTTCAGGTCATGTATTGTTTCATCCTGGCTGCTTTTAACTTTTTTATCCTTGGGTTTTTCCAATGTTTGATTATGATGTGTCTTGGCATGAATTTCTTTAGGTTTATCAAATATTGAGTTGGATCACCTTCTTGAATCTGCTAAATCTGGAAGTTTTCAGCCATTGTTTCTTCAAATACTCTTTCGTTCTATATTTATTTCTTCTTTCTTTCTGGAATTTCAATGATGTAAATTTTATAACATTTATAATTGTCCCACAGGTCTCTGAGTCTCTGTTCATTCCTCTTTTTTTTAGTCTGTTTTATTTCTGTTCTTCAGATTGAGTAAATTCTTTTGAGCTGTCTTCAGGTTCATTGATTCTACTGTCATCTCCACTGAACTCGTTCAGCACATTTTAAAAATTGTTGTTATTGTATTTCTCAGTTTCACAATTTTTAGTTGATTATTTTAAATAATTTCTATTGTTTTGCTGAAATGTTTTATTAGTCCATTTGTTTCAAGAAAATCCATAATTGAAGGTTGAAGCATTTTTAGAGTAGGTGCTTTTCAGATAATTCCAACATCTGATTCATTTCAATGTGCAGGGTCAGTTGATTGCCTTTTCTCATTCAAGTTGTAATTTTTCAGATTCTTAGTATGATGGATAATTTCAGCTATATCCTGGAAAATTTGACTGTTCTAACACTCTAGATTCTACTTAAATATCTTATTTTAACAGCCAGGGGCCCTGTTTAGGATTAGTCCACAGATCTGTCCTACTTTTGTCAGCTGTGGTTCCAATGACAATGTAATTTCCGAGACCTGTGTGGTGTTATTTTGGTTTGCTTGGTTTATCTCATTTTCCCACTGCTTCCTGATGGTGCTGCCTGAGGGGACGGAAGACACTGAGCCACCTGACAGCACCCAGTGGGGGAAGGAAGTTTCCGGACTGTCTTTTGGCAGAATCTCCCTTGCTTTTGAGAGGATAGAGAGGGCTTTCTGGTTGGCCACTTGCAAAAGGATCTCCTTGCCTATGCTGCTTTGCTACTGGGTGTCTGTCATGTGGGAGAGGAGACTTGGGCTTAAGGAGACAAAGAGACTTCCTGAGTTGGGAGCATGGAGTTGCAGGGCCTCTACCCCAGCATTGCCTTCTGTGGTCTCTTGGGAGAGGAGAGTCTCACAGGCAGCAGGGAAGGAGAGTGCTTTCCCTGCCTACCTATTGTCGGTGGGGCTCCTGATTGATCCCATATGAAGTGCCACTGGGCTCACCTGCTGTGGCCAACAGAAGGACTCCCATTCACTCTGGGGACCTTCCTACCTGGGCTGCCTTCTGTTGTTGAGCTGGGGTTTCAGAAATACTATGCCCGTATCTCCTTCTTCTTCTTTTGGGTGACAGGAAATTGCAAGACACCCTGACTCTATGTTGTTCCTCCAACCCTTAGGTTTCTAATCAGTTTACCTTCCTCTTTCCACCTTTCAGAGTTCTCTTCATTATTTTCAGGGTTTACTGTTGTACTTGGTGGGGAGGAGTAGGGAAAAACAGGTATATTTCATCTTGTCCAGGCCAGAGTATCTAGTTTTCTTTCTGTTATAGATTTCTAGCTTAATTTTCTCATAATAAGAGAACTTTCATAAAGCAAAGATTTTATAGATTCAGTATGATGGCATCAAGTCCACAAGTAGACTTCCTTATTGATAGAAAAAAGGAAACACCAGTGACAACATAGAGATGTGTGACCTCCTGACTATTGTAGCAGTGGCAGAAGGAAGGCAGACAGAAGATGGTTATCATGGTGATATGAAAGATGGGAGCATTTATGAGAATGTAAGGGCATTTTTACTTAAGAAATTACTCTAATGAGGAGGAAAGACGGTGATTTTTTGTGGTGTCTGAAATGATACTACCTAATAGGTATGGCCAACTAGAGGCAAAGAAGCATTGGCTTTGGAATCTTAAAACTACCCTCAAATTTTTCCTCCTATTCTGCTATCTGAGAGCTTATGAAAACATGCATAAACCTGTTAAAACAGGAATTTGAGTCAGCTTTTAGCCTTGACATATAATCTACAAATGTCATAGCTGTTGCATACTTTTCTCTATAAACGAACCTCTTTCTATAACCTTGTATTAACAGTGTTTGTAAACTAGATGGTGTGAGACTGGCAAAACAAGGCTTATCTACCCCAAATAACAGATATTCTCAGGAGTGCCAGTCAGGGACATGTCCATGAAATTCATGTTCTTATAACCAGGAAGTGGGGGCTTTGTGGATAGGTACTACTAAAATAATTAAGCCAAAGCTAACATTTAAGGTTCGTTTTCCAAACACCCTCAAATCTTTTCATTTCTCACTGTGTGGTTTGCAGTTTACTCTGGCTCTTTTTGGTGGAAAAATTTGCTCACTAACTTATGAACCTCACATCTCACATATTAATAGGTTTGGCCTTTCAGTGATCCTTCTGTCATACATGCAATGTAAAATTTAAAGACAATTACAGATGGTAGAAAGAGCTTCTTGAACTAATACATAAATGAATTAAAATTTGTATGGAACTATAATCATTAGTTAATTTAAGAAAGTTCCAAGAGTAATAAGAAGCCATAGAAAGCACATAGTCTTGATTTTCTGACAAAAGTTTAAACTTTTTACATTTGACGCCATCTTTGTACATTGGCTAAAATGTAACTTCATGGTCCTAAAAGTAAAATCTTTGCTAGAAAAGATGGAGTTGAACATAGGCTGACTGAGCTTATTAGTTATGAGAGTTTTAAGAAGAAAGCATGACCACATGTCTAAGAGACAAATGGCCATTTTAAAGGCATGATGGTTCTTGGCAAAAGCACATGTGACTATTAGGTGTTGCCAAATGAAAGTGTGGCTGAAATGGCCCAAACTGGTTTGGTGAAACTTGCAAAGAGACCGTGTAGCCATTAGGGTCATTCACAAATCTTCCAACTTTACACGCACCCCTCCCCCAAGTGTATTCTAAAATTTGCTTCCCTGCTCCCTTAAAGTTATGTGCAGCTAAATCCAGCTTGGCCAATGAAATGTGCAAAACCCCTTAAGATCCAGCAAAAGAGTGCATTATTCCTTTCCCCATCTCACTGATAATAAAAGTACATATAGAGACACCTCCTGGTAACCTGGCATCCCTGAGAAATTGCAATGAGCAAAACTCCCTTTCTTTGCTGGGCATGGTGGCTCATGCCTGTAATCCCAGCACTTTGGGAGACTGAGGCAGGAGGATCCCTTGAGCCCAGGAGTTTAAGACCAGCCTGGGTGACATAGGGAGACCTTGTCTCTAAATAAAATAAATAAATAAATAACTCCCTTCCCTAAATTTGACATGTAGCATGAGTGAGAAGCAAACTTGCATGTTGTCTTGGTCTGTTTGGGCTGCTACACTAGAATACCATCAACTTGGTAGTTTATAAACAACATAAACTTATCCCTCACAGTTCTGGAGGCTGGGAAATCCAAGATCAAAATGCTGGCAGATTCAATATCTGGTGGGGGCCCATTTTCTGGTTCATAAATGTCCATCTTCTTGCTATAGCCTGACATGACAAAAAAGAAGAGGGAGCTTTCTGGTGTCTCTCTTATAGACTCTCTGCTCTTATGACACAATCACCTCCCAAAGGCCTTATATCTTAATACCATCACCTTGGGGTTTAGGATTTCAATATTAGAATTTTGGAGGAACACAAACATATAGACCATAGCATTCTGTCCCCTAGCCCCCCGAAGTTCATGTCCTTCTTGCATAAAAAATACATTCATTTTATCCTAACAGGCCCCCAAATCTTTACTTGTTGCAGTATCAACTCGAAAGTCTAAAGTCCAAGGTCTCATCTAAATACCATCTAAGTCAGTTATGGGTGATCCTTAAGATACACCCATGAGACAAATTGCTCTCCAGCTGTGAACCCGCAAAAATCAAACATGCTATATGATTTCAAAATATCATGGTGAGAGAGGCATAGGATAGACGCTGCATTTCCAAAAGGGGAGATAAGAAAGAAGAAAAGAGTGACAGCCCAAAACCCAAATAGACAAATGCCTTTTAATCTTAAGTCTTCAGAATCATCATCTCTGGCTTGGTGCTCTGTCCTCCAGGCCTACTGGGGCAGAGGTCCTACCTTCCAGACTTACTGGGCGGGGCTCTGTATTCAGGACCCACTAGGATGGGTTCCTGCCTCTGCGGCTCTTCCAAATAGGAGTCAAGCTCCCAGTTTTCTAGGCAGCTCCACCTCAGTGGCAGCTCTGTGCCTGAGCCCTGCTCCTGTGGGAGTCCTCTGCCTAGGCCCTACAGCTCTCCAGTGTTGGGGTTCCAAGCTCTTGGCTCTGCCAGCAGACCCTCTTCTTTGAAGTCTAGGTGAAGATATCCATGCCCCCTGGCTCTACTGGGCACAGCCCACACCAAACCAGGGCTCACCAAAGCTACACCTGGGGTAGTCAAGAAGTGCAGTTCCAGAGTGTTAGGAGCACATGCGCAGTGGAGCCTGCCATGTGAGGCAGTGCTGGGTAGGACACTGAGGTCCTGTGGGTGCCAGTGGCCTCTCATTTGCGTATTTTCATTGTCTTTAACAATAGCTCCTGTCTTCTGTTGAGACAGCTGACTAATCTCCTTCCTTAGCAGTCATTTGACCCCATCCTTAGTGTTCTCTTCTGACCATGCTTTCTTATTTTTACAATATGGGTTGGCTGAGAATTTTCCAAATCTTTGAATTCTGCTTCCCTTTTGATGAACAATTTTGTCTTTAAATTATTTTCCTCTTCTTGTGTTTTACTATAACCAATCAAGAGAAACCAGGCTGATCCTCAAACACTTTGCTTAGACATTTCCTCAGCCAAATATCCAGTTCCATTGTTCACAAGTTTACTCTCCACAGAACACTAAGATATGAACACAATTCAGCAAAGTCCTTTGCCACTTTGTGATATGCTCCTCTTCTCTGTCTGAGACCTCTTCAGATGGCTTTTATCATCCATATTTCTATGAACATTTTGTTTAGGATTATTTACATATTCTCTAAGAAGGCTAAAGCTTTCTTTATAGTTCTCCTTTCTTTCGGAGCCCTCACCGGGATCACCTTTAAAAGTTCATTCACAGCAATTAATAAAACTTTCTGGGATGATGGAAATGCTCTATATCTGGATTTAGGTCGTTGGTTATGCAGGTTTGTCAGTACTCCTCATTTATATGCTTAAGATGTGTATATTTCACTAATACAATTTTAAAATATTTTTAGTAGGATAATTTGTCTTGTTAGATATCATGAATCATGATATCCGGCTGAAGGCTTTTTTCTAGCATTCACTTCAAAACTCTTCCAGCCTCTACCCATTACCCAGTTCCAAAATCCCTTCCACATTTTTAAGTATTTGTTACAGCAGCACCCCCACTTTCAGTAACAATTTTCTGTTTTAGTCTATTTGAGCTGCTATAACAAAATACCATAAACTGGACTTATAAACAACAAACACTTATTTCTTGCATTTCTGGAGGCTAAGAAGGCCAGATCGAGGTGCCAGCATATTCGGTGTCGGGCAAGGGCCTGCCTCCTAGTTCATAGACAGCTATCTTCTTGCTATAACCTCACATGGTGGAAAGGGGTAGTGAGTTCTGTGGGGCCTCTTTTATAAGGGCACAGATGCCATTCATGAGAGTCCTGCCATCTTGACTTGGTCACCTCCCAAAAACCCAACCTCCTAATACTATCATCTTGTTAGGCTTTCAATATATGAATTTGAGGGAGGCACAAATATTCAGTGCATAGCAGTTGTGTTAAATCTCCTAGATTTGGGATTATTTGTTACTGAAATGTAACCTAGACCACATTGACTGATATAAAGTTTATTCAACAGTCTTGGTGAAGAAAACTGTCATCTGCTGAGTACCAAGAAAAAAATTCAGTGTCTCAGAAAATTAGTAGTTAATTAAGCCCTATCTTCAATAATTTATTTACTGCTTCAAATTTGTAATAATTCAAACATTTAATCCCTTTAAATGTTTGAGAACTTGTAATAGGTCTAATACTGTAGGTCTAATAGGTCTAATATATTCAAGTAGGAAACTGGCAAGTAACATCCACAGCCATTAGTTCTCCCACATCCAAGAGTCAGTTGGTCACCCATGCTTGAGGAGGCTAATGATCCCCCAGTTGTTGGTAGGGACAAAATAAAACTCCCCAGGACAGGGAGTGAACACCAAGTGATAGCACTCAGACAGAGATTTGTCATTGGTGCGGACTTTCAGGCCCCACCTGAGTCCCAGAATCTTAAATTTCCTCTTCCCAATCTCCAGTACCACTTGACTATTAAACAGAACATTATTCTATGCTCATAAAGCATGTGCAAGTTTAAAGTACTTAGAAAAATTCCTGGTATGGGGAGAGCATGCTACGGTTATCTCTCGGCATCAGCATTATTATTATTATTATTATTGTTATTGCCCCCGTTTTTAGATGAAAAAACTGGAACTTAGAGTGATTAATTGGTCCAAAGTCCTGAGATTATAAGTGACTGAGCTAGGATTTGAATGAAGGTTCAAATTAAATGTTCTTTTTTTTTTTTTTTTTTTTTGAGACAGAATCTCGCTCTGTCGCCCAGGCTGGAGTGCAGTGGCCGGATCTCAGCTCACTGCAAGCACCGCCTCCCGGGTTTATGCCGTTCTCCTGCCTCAGCCTCCGGAGTAGCTGGGACTACTACAGGCCCGGCTAGTTTTTTGTATTTTTTAGTAGAGACGGGGTTTCACTGTGTTAGCCAGGATGGTCTCGATCTCCTGACCTCGTGATCTGCCCGTCTCAGCCTCCCAAAGTGCTGGGATTACAGGCTTGAGCCACCGCGCCTGGCCTAAATGTTCTTTACACAGCATCAGCTACCTCTTCAGTAGTTTATGCTTGAGCTGGAAAGTGACTTCTCCAGCTCAAGAAGTCAAATGTCAAGGAGGCAAAACTGAAAGGCAGGTAGAAATGGCTGCACAAAAAATAAATTATTGAGACCTTAAACTAAAGATTGGTCCAGATTTATGCTTCTGGTCATCACAGAGGAACAGGCTCCAGACTTGTCGTTCTGCGGAAAATGACTATAAAACTGGATGAATTTTCAAGTATTAAATAAAGAAAACACAGGCTTGTGATTTTGAAGAGAAAAGAATCACATGAAGTGAGCTTCAGTTTCACTCGGGTTTTCTGCCTGGAGGCAGCTTCAAGCTGCCATGCAGGGAAGTGGAAGCAGAGCTCAAGCAGAGGATGATGAACTGAGTGAGGAGGCAAAAATCCCAAGTATAGGAGACATAAGCTGCTGAAGTAGCCGGAATCTGTGAGATAGAGTACTGGAGAAAAGGGGTCTCCAAGAGATCCCCAGAAGTCTCCACAGGTTTTCTGCAGGTCTTTTGTGAGGGATGGACTACAAATGGCCAAGGTGAGACATCCTAAGTCCTGGACGCGATCTTGTGCTTAGGAGCTGAAAGCTTGATACAGATACCAAAGGTGAGTAATGCTAGTAGACGCCTGAGTTCCTGCTGAGTGGGACAGCAGGAATAGCTGACTGCATCAGAGATTCACTGGCACCCCAGAAAAGCCATGTCTAGGAGCAAGGACCGCCCTAGAGTAAACGACTTGCCCTAGGGCTAAGTTAAGACGCCAGGTTAAAAATCTAAACAAGCAAGCAACAAACAAATAAACAAACTACACTTACACTCTTCCTAAGAGAGTCAGAAGCCAAGTCTGACGGACAGAAAATGATCTGGTGGCAATTGAATTGCCTGCAGTGCCCTATGAGGAAAATGACAAAACTCAGTGCCCTATGAGGAAAATGACACAATTTGGATACCCTATAATATGTCAGCTAAAGTGTTTAATATTCAGTTAAAAAAAAAATTAGACATGTGAAGAAGCTAGAAAATATGGCCTTTTATCAAAGAAGCAGAAAAATGTGATCCATAATAGAGACAAATAAGGAGTCACTAGAAACTGAACTCAAGGTGGTTCAGATGTTGAATAACAGGCAAAGTTGTTAAAGTAGCTGTGATAAATACGTTAAAGCCCTTAAAAATGCGGTCATACTGAAACAAATGTGAGTTCTAAAAATGAAAAGAAAAATGTTGATATTGATAAATTCACTGATAGGAATAACAGCTCACAAAAGGCTGCTGAAGAATGAGTTAGTGACTGTGATGCAGATGAATTGACATTTTCAAATCCAAAGAGAAAAAAATCTGAAAAATAAGAGCAGCTCCTCTGTCACCTGTGGGATCATACCAACCAGTTTAACGTAGGTATAATTAGAATCCCAGAAAAATAGAACAGAGAATGTGGCAGAAAAATATATTTGAAGAAATAATACCTCTATTTTTCCAAATTCAGTGAAAATCAAACATACA
This sequence comes from Colobus angolensis palliatus, assembly GCF_000951035.1. Lineage (NCBI taxonomy): Eukaryota > Metazoa > Chordata > Mammalia > Primates > Cercopithecidae > Colobus > Colobus angolensis. Next base: position 1,244,847 of record NW_012116333.1, read on the forward strand.
GCTTTAAGAAGCTAAGCAAACCACAGGCAAGATATATACAAAGAAATCCACATGTAGTCATATCATAGTCAAAATGCAAAAAACTAAAGATAATGTGAAAATCTTGAAAGCAATTAAAGGAAAAAGCCATGTTACATCGAGAGAAAAAATGTTTCAAATTAGGGCTAAATTTAGTCTTGTAAATTATGGAAACCAGAAGACAGTGGAACACCTTTTAAATTCTGTTGGAAAAAAAGAAGTGTCAATCCACAATCCTATACCCAATAGAGCTATTTTTTAAATGAAGGATATTTACATATAAATGAAAACAGGTAGAATGTGTAATCAGCAGAGTTGTCTTATAAGAATTGCTAAAAAAAAATATTCTTCAGGCTGAAGGGAAATTACACCAGATAGACACTTGTATTTGGGAGTGGAGAGTAGCAAAAATGGTATATATGTGGGTAAATATAAAAGAATAATGTATTCTTCAGTATATATGCAGACCTTACCAGAATGGAAAATAAAACATACCTAGCCATATGTTGATTACAAGAGATGGACTTGAAGTATAAAGGCACCAGAGAGTTTGAAAATAAAAAGAGGAAGAAAGATTCATCATGAAAACAGGAAACATAAGAAAGCAGGTATGTGCATATTAAAACCAGAAAAAGGAGACTTCAAGCAGAAAGTATTTTCAGAGATGCAGAGGTCTAATTTTATAATAATAAAAGGATCAACTCATTAATAAGGCATAACAATTCCAAAATAAAATGCATCTTATAATTGTTCAAAATATATAAATTAAAAATTGACAAATAGAGAAATAAAAAACTGTACAATTTTAGTTGGAGATTTTAACACCCCTTTGTAAATAATGTATAAGACTACATATACATACATGTCCCTCCAAAAATCCTAGCATGATATAGAAGGTTCAAGCTAAATTAACAACCAACTTGGCGTAACTGATATTACAGAATACTATACCAAAAAACTGCAGCACATACATTGCTTTAAAGTGCATTTGGAATATTCACAAGACAGATCATATCTGTCTATAAATGCCTATAAAATGCCTCAATAAGCTTAAAAGGATTAAAATGTAACAAAGTATATTTTCTGACTACAGTGACATCAGAAATCAATAACAATAAATATAAAAATCTCAAATAAAAAAAATCTCAAATATATGAAAATCAAGAGGTATACTTCAAAATAATCTACCTCTGGGGAAGAATGAAAAGTTAGAATTTAGAAAATATTTTTAACCAAATGATCCTTTAAAATACAACATATCAAAATTTGTAGAATGCAATTAAGCAATGCTTAGTGAGTAATTTATAACTTTAAATGCTAATATTAGAAAGAAGGAACAATTAAAAATCAATGATCTAAGTTTTCACCTAAAGAAGCTCAAAAAAGGAGAAAAGGTAAATAAAAGGAAATCTTGAATGAACACTTTTGAAAAGAAGTTGAAAATGGTTATAGCCACTTTGGAATCCATTTTGAAGTTTCTTCTAAGATTAACTAACGGTGGCTGAGCAATTGGACTCGTGGGTATTTACCTAAAAAAATGAAAAAATAGGTTCATAGAAAGACTTGGAAAAGAATGTTCATAGCACCCTTTTTCAACTTTATTCAAAAAAGCATAATACTAAAAATAATCCATATGTTTACCAACAGGAAAATGGATGAATTGTCCTATATTCATAAAATGAACTACTGAACCATATGACAACATGAATGAATCTTACAGACATACTGTTAAACAAATAAAACCAGGTATGACAGAATATATACTGTATTATTTCATTTTTCCGAAGTTCAAAGACAAAACTAATCCATGGTAATCATATTAGTTAGTTATTGTCACATAACAAATTATGCCCAAACTATTTGGCTTAAAATAGCAAATGTATTATCTCAAAGTTTTTGAGTCAGGCGTCAGGGCACAGTTTAGCTGGATGATTTGGATTCAGATCTCCAGCAAGTCTACTTCAAGGCACTGGGGGAGCTGTGGTCATCTCAAGCCTTCCTTAGGGGACCATGTGCTCCCAAGCTTACTCACATAGCTGTTGACTGGAGACATCAGTTCTTTGCCATGTGGTGCTCTTCTTATGGGTCTCTCCCATGGCAGTTGGCTTCCACTAGAGCTGGAGCTCCAGAAGAGAGTGCAAGATGATGAGAAAGACAGAAGTCACAGTGTCTTTGTAACCTAACCTCAGAAGGGATAGCAAGTTACTTGGCACTGCACACACTCTGGTGGAGGGTATTGCACTAGGGTATGAATGCCAACACAAGGATCACTAAGGCCATCTTAGCAGCTGCCCACCATGGTGACAGAAATCAGAACAGCAGTTACTTATACATAATGGGAATTGACTAGAAGGGGAACAAGTAAACCTTCTGGGATGATGAAAATGCTCTCTATCTGGATTTAGGCTGTTGGTTATGCAGGTATATATGTTTGTCAAGACTCCTCAGTTTATACACTTAAGATCTGTATATTTCACTGCATATAATTTTAAAATATTTTTAAAAGCATAATTTGTCATTTTAGATATCATGAGAGTGAATGCAGACCCTTCTACAGCAGACCAAACAGAGGTAACCACAGAAAACGCACTCATTTATCATGCTACACTGCAAGTATATAAACTTAATAAAGTCAAAGGAACACAAATGTATTTTTACAAGGCTTTATTTACTCTCCTCTGGGAAGGGTGTTCAGGATTTTCAGCCAAACCTCTAAGACTTGGTTGGGGATCTGAGGACAACCAACCACAGTTTCTTCTTTTAAAGTCTCTGTCTAGTTCCCAAAAAGGGAAGAGACAGAGAGCCTTCTTTAGGACTCAGATCCCTCCCAAAAGTTGAGAAATGGAGCTAAGATCAGGGTTGGGGCTGAGGACAATTGACCATAATCAATTCCCTGTCTCAGGATGCAGTACTTCTAACAGGGCTCACATGGATTTTTGGACAACAAGCACCTCATAGAAAAGAGTATTTTGACAAATCAAGTATAAGTGACTCAGAAACAGGCAGCTCACATTTCTCTTAAAACAGACCAGGATTTTAAAACTAAGAACAATCTTGCTTGACCAAGTACCTCTGAAGTTTTCCAGATCTGAAACATGTAGAAAAGCAGTTTTACCTACTTTCAAAACCCAAAGTGCATGCAGATTGTCATCTTTTGGAAGTGGATCCACTGGAGGTGAACCATTTTGCTATTTATCCCTTTACCATTTGGATGGTGACAGCAGCTAGTTCTCTTATGATGGGCAAATTATTTTCCTTTCAGTTGCTGACAGTTACTCACATGCTGAACTCCATGCTAGGCACAGGGGAAGCTGACTGGTGGCTCTCCCACTGCACAGGACAGGCTTAGCCAAAGGAGAGGATTTGAACCCTCCTCCCAAAGATCTGGTTTGCTGAACATGCAGTCAGTTCCCATGGTAGCCTTGAGATCTTTTCTTTGGTGATGGGGTTTTAGCAGGAGAGGCTTCAAGCACTGGCCTCCAGTAACCAATGACCCTCGGAATTTGCAGTGCCAAGATCAAATATTTCCAGGATTACCGAACCCATGAGGCCAAAAATCAGAGAGAAAATGTGCAAAGACTATATGTGTATATTTACTAACTCTTCATCTGGTCTCCATCTTCTTCCTCTGAAGCAGTGGGGGAGGCTGCCCAACAGTGATGTAAACTCAAAGTGAAGCGTGGTTTTGGAAAATCGCATCCAATAACAGTGTAACACAACCCTGGACTGTTTCAAATCCAGAGAGTTCTAAGTGAAGGAGAGTGGCCTCTGTCAATCTCTGTAGTGTAGAATGAACTGCAAGAATCACAGATAGGTCTGCCTGTACACATGGAGAGCCCAGTCTCTGGCATTTGCTGAGGACTCAGCCAGTCCAGGCATTATAGCAGACATGGGACAATCTGGAGGCAGTCTGGCCCCAACCAGTCTCTTCTCACCAACCCCTCTCCCCATAAACATCCACACACAGAGAAAAATGTGAGGAATCCATGTTCATTTGATTTGAGAAATACTTTCAATGCCAATCTTCAAGGATCCAGCTGGGGTACAGCAGTGTAGCAGGAAAATGTATGAGCTTTGGGCCATTCTTCACTGAATTTCCTTAAGCAAGTGATTTACACTCTGAGCCTCAGATAGTGGTACCTGCAAGAGGTGAAAGACAATAGAAAATAAATATCAAGATTGGAAATGGGCCAGCATCAGGGCCACCTTCTTGCACACTTCTAAGGTGCTATCTTAACATCATATTTCATGTAAATGGTGCCCCTGGAGTCATACAACTTGGTGCTTCTGACTGCCACTCACAGGTTCAGGGACCGAGCCTGGCAGTTCCCAAGGGGAAAGATCCCTGAGTCCTTTTACAAGACTTTGTTCTGAGATGTAGACCACAGGAAGCCTGGCCGAATCTGGAAAGCTCCCATACAATAACAAGATAATTTACAAAGAAAATATTTAAAGTAACAACCACAAAAATAAAACCCAAAGCAAGATGGGCTCAAAAGCCAAAAGTTGAAACAAACAAAAATGTGTAATACTATGAATGACTATTAACAAATCCAGTAAATGGAATAATTCATTTCCAGAAAAAATGATAATAATAAAGTAATCTTAAAAGGACTTTAAAATTGGTCGTCTTAAAATTCCTAAAGAGACAAAGGAAGTAATGTATTCATAAAATAAGAATAGGAGATTGTGAATCAAATATTAGAGATTATGAACTACAACAGGAGCACACAAAAACAGAAATCTAGAAGTGAAAAGTATACCCATTTGAAAATAAAAACAAATGATGACAGAAGAGATAAACAGGAGACTGAACAGAGTCAAGAAGTGATGACTTACAAAATGAAATCTCTTATAACCTAGTTAGTAAAGACAGCAAAAACAAAAAAGACATTATCTTTTTCCTATTCCCAAGTCCCCTGTTTCCCTCCACCAGCCTCATATATCCTACAACTCTTTCCCCTCAGAAATGAATCACTGAACACGAGGTTCAGGTTGCAGGAGGAAGATTTTGGCAGAACTGCTCTTGCCAGCTGCCATCTTCCTACCTGCTAGAGTTTCTGCAATCAGTCTCTAGATGAGCCAGTCTCTAGCAAGCTTGGCCATTTTATTCTAGTATCCTCACCAAAGGTTTATCCAGTCCCTGCTGGAACATTCCAGTGATAGGGGGCCACTTAGTGCCTCTACCTAGTAGGGGAAAGAATTTCCCCAACATAGAAGCACACTCCATCTACAACCCAATTCTACTTAATTTCTATGAGAAAATCTCATGTTACTAAAGTTAGGAAAAAATTGAATTCAGTTCATTGTGATCCCCTCTTTCCTCCCCAGGGATGTGAGTATGTTCTAGAGGGGACTTAGGTAGAGAAAGCACCTAGCTCTTGAGTCCTCTGTTCACTCAGTTGTCTGCCAAGATGAGCACAGTGTCATCTGGTCCTTGACCTTGGATCCCAGGGATCTCTACTTGAGGCCCCTTGTCCCTGCAGCTGTGGTTCCGGCAGATCCCGAGCTGGCACCAGCCCTCCTATGCCGTTCCTGGGCTGGTGGTGGGGTGGTCACAGGAGTCTGCCTGTGTCTTTGAGGGTTGTACTGGGGCACTGGAAGCCTGGTGAGACTCTCAGTGGTGAGGCTGTCAAACAGTCAGTGACTCCCGAGGGCCTCCCTGCCTCCTGGAGGCTCTACCACAGCCTGCAGGAGAAGTGGGGCATCTCCTCTTTCCTCATGTAATCTCATCTCTCTTCCACACTTGCCCCCTCCAGCACCCACCTCACCACCCCAAGTTTTTTCCAGCCTCTGGAAGAAGTTCCTCCCTTCCTAATGGTGATGATCCTTCTCTCAGAGGTACAGGATATTGTTTCATAACAAACTCATGTTTTTGGAAACACAAAAATCAGGGAAGGCCATTTCCCCATCACTTCCCAAAATGGAAGCTGAGAAGGAAAGGGGAAATGCTAGAGAAAGTAGGCAGTAATGGTGTAAAATGCAAATATTTACTCCACTACCTTTACATCAAACTGAATGCCCTCTCTGTAGCTCCCTCCCAGGGATGTTAGCTCCTGGCTGGGACTCAGGGCGCATGGCCTCCAGAGGCTTCTCTTCTCTGAGGGGAGCATCCCCAGCTCCTTCAACCGTGTGACAGCTCTGTGGTTCTCCACCAGGTTGGAAAATCTTTCTGAAAAAGTTGAATGACCTTGGAAAATTTCCTTCACCTTTCTTTGCCCTGATAACTTTCTCTGTACAATGGGGCTAAGAATAGGCCAGGCCTCCTGGGCTGCAGCAGCTCTGTAATTGGTATTGTGTGGGACTGGGAGGCTAAGGCTGGCTTCTCTCCTCAGCTCTGCCCCTGCCACATCCCCATAAGCGACATAGATTAACTCACTCAACCTTTGCAAAAAGCCTTAAGGGTTAGGCTATTATGATGCTCTCCATTTCACAGAAGGGAACAGGCACAAGAATAAGATAGGTAACTTGCTGAAGAGAAGTGAAGCTGTGACATTCAAATGCAGCAGTCGTCTCCCAAGCCAAACACTGTTCCGTTCACTTTCTCAAAGCGTGGTGCCATGGCCTCAAACCCTTAAATTGTTCTCTATGTTTCATCAGCCTTTTCCATTTCTAAGCTTGTCGGCTTCTATATTCTCTCTTTTTTTTTCTGTTAAAAATATTTTCCATAGCTTACCGATTTGGTGAATTTATTTTTTAAGGAATTAATCCATATTATGTAGCCTGTTGTTTCTCTTTCCAGTTTATTTCTCTGTGCTGTTTGTATTTCTTTCCTCTGCTCATGTTCTCTGAGCCAGCATCTTTCTTTATTAACTGTTTAGATCATTAAAGCTCACTTAGCATTTTTAATAAAATTGCCATTTAAAGAATTACTTTCACTCTGAGAATGGTTTGGCCTGAGTCCATAGACTATCTGTGTTTTAATTGTTTTCTTAAATGTTCCTAACTTTCTTTGCATTTCCTCCTTGCCTGGTTGGTACTTGGGAGACTACTTTTAGATTTTGTGTGTTTAGGCACTTTTTTTTTTTTTTTGGAGTTTCGCTCTTGTTGCCCAGGCTGGAATGCAATGGTGCGATCTCAGCACACCACAACCTCCACCTCCTGGGTTCAAGCTATTCTCCTGCCTCAGCCTCCCAAGCAGCTAGGATTATAGGCGTGTGCTACCACCCCTGGCTAATTTTGTATTTTTAATTGGGGTGGGGTTTCTCCATGTTGGTCAGGCTGGTCTTGAACTCCTGACCTCAGGTGATCTGCCTACCTCTGCCTCCCAAAGTGCTGGGATTATAGGCATGAGCCACTGCACCCAGCCATGGTTAGGTACTTTTATATCTTGCTTCTTCTGGTTATTTCTAATTTATTGTCTGAGGCACAGGATGTAGTGCATATAATGAAGGGACTTTTTGATGTTTCTATTCTTTTCTTTTTTTTTTTTTTTGCATGCTCTGAGAACTCCTTGGCTGCCCAGAAGGTTCCACTGAGCACACTTAATCCCTTGCAGAGTCTTGCTTAGACATCGATGGCCTTAACCACTGTGGTTGGTAAAGATCTTATTCCCCCTGGGTTTCTCCCAATTGCACTGAGGTCACTGATGAAGCGGGTAGGACAAACCCAGGCATGAAGAGCTGGTAGCAGTTGGGGAGTTAGGGCTGGACACAGAAAGGTGGTCATAAAAAACAGCCAGGGCACCCACCACTGGGGAGGATGAGGCCACATGCAGTGGCCGTAGACACAGCAACCTGGATCCCTCTGTGGTCTGTGGGGAAGCACCTGGGTCAACTGTGATATGGGCAACAAGTAAGTAGATTCTAGGTGAGTCAAATGTCAAAGACTGATGGGGACCCAGCTTACATGAGCTTCACATCAAGCAGGTGGGCATGCTTTGAATTAGTGGAGATGAACAAGGGCACAGAGAATTTGGCCTTTAGCCAATTGCATGTTTTCTCATTTATTTAATGAGACAAATTGTATTTATGTATCTATTTATTCAGCTAATATCTGTAGAAAGTCTACTGTGCACCTTTCTGGTCTCTGCTAAAACACTGCCTTCATTCCACTGGGAAGCAGACCACGTGAGTCTCAGGACCTTCTGTGGTTTCACTCACTCCTCCAACAATGAAATATCCTTTCTATATTTTGATTTCTGATTTCTAAGTTTTGGGGTGCTTCAGTGGCATAGTAGAAAAAAAGTAGGGCCCACCTTTATTCTGTGTATTACCCTGTGCAAATCATCAGACTTCCTGGACCCTGTTTTTCCATCTGTGAACAAGGAGTGAGGGGCTGCTTTTTAGGGCAATCATAGACACTAAACTGGAGAAGCCTAAAGAGCAAGCGGACTGTGAAGCACCCACAACCACCGGCGACAGCGGTGGTGGGAGGAGGTGAGGTGGCGGTTAAAGCAGTGAAGCCCCTCGTCAGATTTAACCATGCTGCAGCAGGTAGCACAAAGTCTGAAATCCATGCTGCTTCCCCCAAGTATGCCTTTCCTGCAAGGATTTCACATACAAGTAAGAGACGTGGTCCTTCTCCTGTTGGCTCTGATATTCTTTCCAAATAGTCAAGCCTGTTCCAATAGTAACAGCCACACTCAAGCAAGAAGAAACACTGAACAATGGAATGCCTAGCCTCCCTCAGCCTGCCTTTTCTTCTCCTCATTCACACACCAGTCTAGATTTGAGACTGGGGCATTTAAAGAGCCCCAACCCCTCACATGGGCTGAGTTTAGGTTACATCCGCTGCTGGTTCACTTCCAGTAATTTCTGCCTTTCTCCTCGGGTCGATTCCCAACCCAGCTGTGCTCCCCTGGAGCTAGAGCTACTTATGCTCAAGAGAGTAATCCCCACTCATACCCCAAGACTGGAGCCTAACCCTAAACCTGCCTTGGAGTCTACAGCCAGCCTGGCACTGGCCAGTTTTCTGGAAGTCTGAATGTCTCCATACCTGCCATCCTGTGTGTAACCACCATGCCCCAGGAAGACTCTCTCACGGTTTGGGTGCAGGACTGCCCCCTGTGGTCTGTCTTGTGCTACCCATGCCAAAGGTCTCATGCCACCTGGATACGTTATTTCAACTGTCAGCCCAGATTCCTTCCCCAACTCCATTCCCCTCCTTGTTTCCCCATCAATGTTTGGCAGGTTGAATTACAGATCTAGGACATTTCTACCTTAGCCCGTTCCTCCATGCCCAACCAGTAAAGGAATTTTCTCCACCTATGTTTCAAGGGGAGCCTGGGAGTAGCCATTAGACAAATCCTTGAGAATTCCAAACACGATAGCTCAAACAGCAGATGCCATAGCTGATTTACAAATGAAGAAATGGTTTACAGCAGTCTAACGGCTAAACTAGGAAATTCTAGGGCCACACTAGAAAGGAAGAGGCAAAGGAGTGGGCTTACTTACATGAGTTTTGTTGTTGTTGTTGTTGTTAGAAAATGAAAGTGAAAGGTCATTGGGCATACCTTCATTCTTTCTTTTGACAACCATGTAACTGACCACTAACCATATTTCAGGTTCTGTGGTGAATTCAACAGGGAACAATATGAACAAGGCCCTGCAGAGCTTTTTGGAGTCATATATCATCTGGTTTCATCCAAAAAGGAAGACCAGAAAGAAGAGGTGATGCACATATGGGAATAAAACCAAAGCCAAGCCTGAAGCCAATCACTCAGAGAGACCAAGTCACAAACCAACAACTCTGAATCAACTCACTGAGTCCCTGATGTGTTTATGGTATTCACCCTAGGACACCAGGTCCTTTCCTGGAGAAGCTCCTCCCATTCATCTGATTGCTTCCAACTAGACTGAGAATCATCTCAGCAACACACAAGCCATCTGCACCTCCCAGGAGATGCAGACCAAGTCAAAGACACTGCCCAGCCCTGCCCTGTCTTCTGATACAATTCTGAACCCACCTAGAAACACAAAGCTAGGGGGATTTTCCAGGTTTCTGATTTTACTGCAAAAGTGCCTGTGTGCCTCAGTTGAATTGTGCTGGTAATTTGACTTTAAGATGGCTTTTTTAAAGAATCAATCAGTGACACTTACCCAATAATTTCTTTAAAGGGACGTGGAATCTAAAAGAACCAAAATATAGTATTAGTCAAAGAAGGCACTCCTCAGCCAAGCCTTCCATTTGCGGTTCTGACCCTTTCTCAGACCTTGGGACATCAGAGACTGCTCATTCTAAGTTCAGTGCAGCCTCCTGTCCTGAGAAAGCAAACATCAAAACATTCAATCACTCTTGTAGAACAACTGCAGTGACTTAAGGAGTAAATGGATTGGAAACAAAAGGCTTGCATTTTCCTTGACATACAAAGGGGCTTAAAAATTAAGAGGAAGCCTGTAGGGAAGGGTTTTTGCTGATTCTAATGCATTTTTCAAAACAGTCTAAAAAGAGCTATGGGCCCAGAGCCAGCTGAGCTAAATCTCCTGAATTTTATTTTAAGCAGATCAAGCTTGTATGTTATACTATTTATACTATTTGCCATGTTTTCCATTTAAACAAAAATCCCCTAGAATCTACAGGAAAGGAAAAGGAAGCAGCATTTTATGGCCCACGCTTGCAATGGCTAACTGGTTTATAGAAAGTCTGTGAAGGCATTTGGCTTCAAATGACAACTCTTGGGAGTCCAGGGTCAGCAAGGTTCCTGGAGGGTGCTGGGCTGTTCTGAGCACTGGCATGAAGAGAAGCCACAGTCAGTCAACTCTGCCTTCTCTTAGGCTGGACATGAGGACAGAGCCAGAAAGCCCCCTGGAGCAGATTATGTCCCATCTCCTTGAGGCCTGCAAGAACCTGGCTTAGTCTGTTTTGTGCTGCTATAAGAGAATACACAGAGTGGGTAATTTATAAAGAACAGATTTATTTCTTACAGGTCTGCAGACTGGGAAGTCCAAGATCAAGGGGCCCACACCTGGAAAAGGACTTCCTGCTGCATCATCCCATGGTGAAAGGCAAGAGGAGCCAAACTCACTTTTATAACAACCCATTCCCAGAATAAGGACACGAATCCATTCATGAGGGCAGAGCCCCCATGACCTAATCACTTCTTCAGGGTTCCACTTGCAACACTGTTGTATTGGGGATGAAGGTTCCAACCCATGAACTCTATGGTTTGAATGTGCCCCCTCATGAGAAAATGATGAGAAAACCAAGGCCCGGGAGGGAAGGAACTCTCCACTGTAGAGTCTGTTAGTCCTGGAGCTGGACTTAAATTTGCTTGTGTCCAGAAGGAAGCTCCTACCCCAAGAGCATCACTTGGAGGACTTTGTGTGGGAGCTGTGACTGGTCCTGGGGGTGCCAGGAGAAGGATCAGAAGGACTGGGCTTGATTCCCAGCCCCACCAACAATAAAGGCTCAGGCACTTTATTAACATCTTTGAGCCCTTTCCTCATCAGTAGAAAAAGAAAGATAACATATGCAGAGTTTGTGTGATGATAAAGGAGACAAGGGAGACAAAGCAGGTTTGCCCAGACAGTGCCCAGCACAGAGTGGCAGTCTGCTGCTGTGTGTGCCATCAACCCACTGGGGCCCTGTGGTCTCGGTCCCTCCAAAGGAAGCTCTGTGCTCAGACTTTCCCACCTGGTCTTAAACAACAGCTAAATCACTTTGATTTCATGTTGAAGGCAGCAAGAAAAACAAAATCTCTGCCTAGCTTCTGGCTTCCTTGTGACATTAGCCTTCTAATTAAGTATACATAAAAATCACACAGTTTAACCACAGACAAACCTCCATAAACCACTCCACATATCCTGAACAAAAGTGCTTTCAAATGACAGAGGCATGGTTAAAAAGCTTACTGAGAATAACCACACTTCATAGAAAGCAAAATCCATGACTCAGCCCCACTCACAGAGTGGGGATGGGGACAGAGGTGGACATCAGTGACCATAGAGTGATCAAATCTCCCATTATTCCAAGCAGGCAGAACCCAGGGAACTCAGGTCGGGACAAAGAGCCCATTAGAGGGAAGGGGCTTGGAAGAGAGGTCGGCACAGAGGTGGGGAGCAGAGAGGCTTGGCCTGGGACACTCACAGGGGAGCCCACAGATCCTGCTGGACGCCGGTCACAGGAAGCATCAGGGAACATGACATACGACACCGGGCTTTATAGAGTCCTGCTGAGGAGCTGGAGAATTGTGGCTACAGGAGAAGGGCACATTTGGGACCCAGAAAATTCTTTTTATGATGCCAATTTTAAGAGTAAGGGGAGTCCATAAAACATGTGGGGGGCTCTGGTTTCTGACTCCGCTGTGCATACAAGTGTGAAAAAGAACAGTGTTTTGTGCTAGGCGGAGAAAACTGCATGTTCAGTCCACATGTCTTGGCTCATAAGTCGTTTCTGTAGGATCACCCAGCCAGCTGCATCTCTAGCCTACAAGGCCTTGCACTCTCATTTCTAAAGCTTGTTTAAATGAAATCCATAGATTCCCAAGTAGTGTCTCTTGTTCCCGCCTTAGACAGGTATAGTTTGCATCCATTCTGTTAAGCAACTTGGCTGTACTTACATCATCTCAAGGACCTGTGAGGTGTTATCACTGCCCCATTTCTCAAATAGGGAACTCATGTCCGCAGGAGGAGGGCCTTCCTGAGGTTCACAGCTAGTCAAGGATGGGGAGCAGGCCTGTTAACTCAGCTGTGCCCACTTCTGAAGGCGGCTCTCCTTCTGCCAATGTTCCAAATGGGACAGGTGTGGTGACACAAGGACCATAGAAGGCCAGGTCTGTCTCCTGAGATGCCTCGTGGGTTAGTTCCAGTCATGCTGAGTGGCTCTGGCTTCAGGGGCAGAGTCATTATGCCCCAGTTTTAGTAGAGGGACGCATCAACCCATCCCCATATGGTAATTTGATGATACATAGAAAACCAATGTAAAGTCAGAAAGTTGCCAAAACAGCCAATGCTTCTGCATCCTGGGTCTGAATTTACATCTGCCCCAGGAATCTCCCAGGTGGTGACGCATGGCCAGCACCATCTGTTCCCCAGTGTTCTCGGCTCCAGGTATGGCCCATGGGCCAGCAGCCTGAGCAGCATGTGAAGCTTGTTAGACTGCAGACCCCCAGACCTGTGCAGAGCTGCTGAATAAAACCCCCAGGGGATTTGTGAGCACTGCGAAGGGTGAGAAGCACTGCCCAGGTGGCACAAAGAAGTAGAATGCCAGTTTTGTCCCCTGAGATACTTCCTGTCTGGGCCTCCCTGGTTGGGCTTCTCCATTGCAGCTGGCTACATAGATTCAAGTTCGAGGAAGGCCAGTGAGACTGCAGAGAAGTTACTCAACCACGCAGGACACATTTCCTATACTGTAAATGAGAACAACAGCGGAGCCTATGCACGTGGATTCTTGGGAGGAGTGAATCAGGACAGGGCCTGATGTAGCCAGCACAGTGTGAATGCTTGTTGCCCTTCTGACTGGGATATGTGCTTTGCTGACACATGCAGCTTGGTTAAAGTCACAGCTTACTGACTTGAAAGTCTCTAAAATAATTTTATAATCTCTGCTACGAACTCAATAGGAGTTAATTATAAACATTTCATCCATTTATATTTACCCCATTGCCAATCCCTTGTGGTAACTGTTATGAACTGACCAGGTTTTACACCAACTCATGTGCCTCCGGTGCCTGCATGTGTTCATGAAGCTATTCATTCAGGTACAGATGCTTACAGAGGACTCTACAGTGTGTGAGTTCCTAGAACTCAGAATTAATGAGGAAACTCCCTTTACCCTCATGATCCAATCAATGATAGAGTGATGCGGTGCAGGATTAAAGCAGCTCTGGTCTCCCAGGGGATAAAGAAGCTCCTAGCCTAACCCAGTTGGGAGAGGGCACCCCAGAAGGGGCTACACTGAGCTGTGGTCTTCCAGAGCTGAAGGGTGTGTTTAACCCCGGGAGATGGAAGGGGGGGAACTGCTGGGAACCATGTCCTTCCTCCACCCCTATTTCTTGCTAAGAGAAACCCAGTCTTGTACATCAAGCTGAGAATGGGGATACATCCATTTGTTGGAGAATTTAAAGAACAAGATGTTGTATTTGGACAAAAAGAAATGGCTGGTTTTTGAGGAAAGAAATCTGACACAGGCCACCACATGGATGAACCTTGAGGACATCATGCTTAGTGAAATAAGCTAGTCGGAAAAGGACAATTCTGCATGATTCCACTTATATGAAGGTCCTAGGGGAATTAAAATTATAGATACAGAAAGGAGAATGGTGGTTTCCAGGGACTGGAGAGAGGCAGGAATGTGAAGTGACCATTTAATGGGTTCAGACCTTCAGTTCTGCAAGATGAAAAGAGTTCTGGAGATGGACAGTAGTGAAGGTTGCACAGCAACAAGAGTGTGCTTAATGCCACTGAATTGTTCACTTAACATGGTTGAGAAGGTCAATTTTATGTTATGTGTATTTTATAATTTTAAAACTGGGAAAAAGAAATGACTGCCTGTGATATATCAAAGTGAAAAAAAGAGAGAGAAGGGGGAATAAAAGACACGTGTTCTTATTCTGATCACTCAATTAAGTGAAATAGTATAAATCCTCAATTTAAGGTAAAAGTTACTCCTTAGCTTTGTAAAAAGTGTCAAACTCTGAGACAGAGAGAACTAGCTTCCTGTCTTGCTCTTACGGTTACTGGCTCTATGGACTTTATCTTTAGAACCCTCCGTCTCTTCATCTATAAAATGCAAAACAATAATACACAGGTTTTTGAAACCTTCAGTAAGATCTCATTAAACACTCTCTGCAGCCTGGTGCATCCTGCAAACTGCAGAGAAAGAGGCTTATAAACCTGGATGACAGAGCAGGCTCTGGGCATTGCAGAGGAGTTATCTGGAACTCTCAGTGAATCCCACAATTCATAAATAATATTAGGACACAAACTCTTTTTCAGTCATTCCAAAAATGTGCTGCTACCAGTGGTGTTATTATACTTCTTTTTAACTTGAATGTCCAAGAGGGAACAGGCAGTTCTTAATGTTATCCTTTAATGCCTTAGACTGGCCAGGATGGTGGGACACCCTTGCTCAGTGTGGAGGCTACCATGTGACAGTACAGGTTGAGGCTGGCACGTCCCCATATGGACTCATGTCTGCTATTAAATGCTCTCCGCAACTTTAACCTTTTTCCTAGATGAGCTTTGAGTTATCTATTGCTGCATAAAAAAATTACTCCAAGGCATTAGTGGCTTAAAACAATACTTATTTTGCTCACGAATCTGAAAGACAATGTGACTCATCTGTGCCTTATGTGGTGTAAGTTGGGTTGGAGGGTCTACTTTCAGGCTGGCTCATTCACTTGGCTGGCAAGGGGCCACTGGCTGTGGGCCAGGAGTTCAGCTGGGGCTGGGCACTTGGGATCAGTTCTACACGTGGGCCCCTCCACAGGTTGCTTGGGCTTTCTCACAGTGTGGTGATAGGGTTCCAAAAGTAACTATACCCAGAGGACCTAGCAGAAATGCATGACAATGTTATGACCTAGCCTAGCCTTGGATGTCACATGGTGTCACTTCCTCCATATTCTATTACTCAAAGCAGTCACCCAGGCCTGGTTCCATGGGAGAGGTCATAGGTGCCACTTCTAGATGAGGGAAGTGGGAAGAACGTGGAAAGGCACGTGGGACAGAAGATACTGTTATGGCCATCTTTGAAAAATACAATCTGCCACAAGTTCTGTCCTCAGCTGGGAAGAGTGCCACCCCTGTTTGCAAGTTCTTCGAGTTTCCCTAACTTAACTTTGCTAGGAGGAAGGGCCTGTTTGGCCAAATCCCTAATGCCTTCCTCCCCCTCTCAGAGGGATGTGAATAACTTTCCTGCTATCCCCCAAATCTTATTTCTGCTGAGAATCAGGAGTGCAGCTTCCCATTAGTATCACTTTGCCACCATCTCCATTAAACATTCTTCTCACTTGGTAATAAGTTTTCCAGCTGCAGCACCTCTGAGGTCACTCCAGAAATCATGCCCTCTGCTCCAAGTGTGGGGACCTGTGCTAATCTGAGGCGGATCCTGAAGCAGCACCTCTTGGACCTGCTTCTCAGACACTCCATCAGAAGCAAGACACAGTGCCTCCCACTCTGGCAGCTCATCCAAATGAAGGGCCCCTCTCCCTTCATCTAGCATGGCCTGGCCCTTGTCAGATCTCAACCATCACCACTCCCCATGGAGCCAGAGCTGATGGAAGTACCAGTCCATAAGCCATTCAGAAACGCAGACAGACACAGGCCTGGGAAGCTGGACTTCTCAAGTCAGTGACGAAAGCACTGGTGAACACAGCTGAGGAGGTGCTATCATGACTCCCTCCCATCCTGCAGAAGAGGAAATCAAGGCCTAGGGAGGGTTAATGATGTGTTCATGGTTACACAGTTAGAACATTTCAACTAAAAATTTTTAAAATTGTATCCAGAATGTTTCCTATAACATTCTGACTTTCCAGAAAAAAATGTAATTGCTATATTTCTCATAGTGTTTATCTTATGCATCAAATTATGATGTAAGGGTAATAAAAAAGGAATTAACTATTGATATATACAACAACATGAATGAATCTTAAAATAATTATGCTGAGTAAAAGAAGCTATATAAAAAAGAGTGTACACTTGTCCATCCATAGAAAACTCAAGAAAATGCAAACTAGTGAATAGTAACAAAACAGATCAATGCTTGCCCGAGAATGGGGGCATAGGGGTGGGAGAGAAGGATTATATAGGGGTGCAAGGAAACTAGGAAATGATGGATGTCTTTGTTATCTTGATGTGGTGGTGATTTCATATGAGTCACAATGTTTCAAATTGTGCACTTTAAATGAGCAATTTATTGTATGTCCACTATACCTCAAAAAAGCTATTAAACATGAATAAAAATTATTATGTGAAACAGGGCTAAAGTTAGTTTACAGTCATGAAAAAATCAGGATTACTTTCTATAAATATGTTTGAATAATTTTAATCTACTAAATATTTGTACTAATTTCTTAGAGAAAGGAAAACACAAATAAATGATGAAAATATAAATAAATTATTTCTGCTAAAAGGAGAAATTCATATCCCAGGAGTTTGGCTGTCTCTTAATAAAAAAGAAATATGTCATTGTGATTTTGCCCTAAATTAAATTGAAAATGTTATTTTGTTTCATCATCAAGACTATCATCCAAGGGAGATGTTTTTGCTATTCTGATTTTGCAGATTAAAAAATAGAGTCTCAGAAAGTTCTAGGACATCTCTGTGGCAAAGGTGGGATTGGACCAAGGTCTCTGTGCCTGGCTATAAAACTCATTCTTTCATCCATAGCACACCAACTATTTTCAAATAAAGAGAAAGAGGGAAGGAATGGAATGGATGGAGATATGGGGGCCCTTTTCTTCCAGGTGCCCCAGGAAGGGAATGTTGGAATCCACTGAAATACCATCCTGGGAAATGGAGATGCAGAGGGGTTGCACCATCCTTGTCTTCCATGGTGACTCTCCTACAGATACCTCCTTTTGGCTCCAGAAGGAGCTTTCCTCAGTTGGCCTGAATGCAGCTTTCTGGTGGGAGTGATGAAAGGCTGTGACATGCCCTCTCCTCCTTCCTCATTTTGGTGGCAAGAATAGAGAGGAACATTAGAGCTAAAGGATGTCTTCTTACTGCAAGGCTGCTTTGATTATGGAGGAGCCAAAATGTGCCCCAAAGACAAGAAGCTGACCATCCCAAAGGTGTTCAGCCTGGAAAGGCAGGAATTTCAGCAGGGAGGTTTTGGGTAAACATTAGCAATGCAGGGCCAGTGGATGGAAGCCAGGTAGCAACTCAGGGCTGATCTCTATAGGGATGAGGAGGTCACAGGTGTCCACAGTGATGTGAGTGTGAGCTGCACGCTGCCATTAAGTCTTTCCCAGGGCAGACAGAGTCACAGGCATCTCTGGGCAGCGACTTTGCCTGTTCTTCAGTCTTTGTTTCAGGTTCGATAGCCGAGAGGTGGAAGAGTCTTTCTAGACCCTCCTGCAAACTGGAAAGGGTTCAGAAGTGGGGCTGGGTATGAGAGGAGCAGAACCTTCAGGGACAGCACCCAAAGAACCAGGGTGGCCTCTAAAAAGCACCCCCCAAACCCTCTTTGTTACAGCTCCACACTTCTGAGCTGTAACAGTTTGCTGAAAGGAAAGGGATGCGATGTGATTAAAATATATTTGTGATAGATTGGGTTAAACAATGTTAAGCAAGCTTCCTTACATCATACACGCCCATGAGAGGCCTGTGATGCACAGCACTGGAGTGGCTGCTGTGATGCTTCTACCACCACCACCTTTATCACCTTCAGGACCAAAAGCTCCAAGCTGCTGGCGGAGCTACTGGCAGTCAGCCCCCTGTACTGGCCGTCACAGAATGGTTTCAGCTAAGAGATTGCCTTGAGAGTCACCTTGGCCCTTGCTCTACCTCTTCCAGGAAACTCATGTCCAGTGATTGGCCAATGCAGGGCATGAAGTCCTGTCTCCTCACCTCGCCTGCCAATGTTGTGGGGCCATCCAGCTTCAGAGCTCTCTGGGGGATTAGCAAGGCCTCTGTTGGAACTGCATGAAGCCCCATTTCTCCCTCTGCTTCTGTTCCTGTTACAGTTGCTGATCTGAGAGTGTTCCCAGAAGATCGCCTGTCTTGAATCTTGGTCTCAGATTTTCCTTCCAGGGAGACCAGCCTGCAGCCATCCTGATACCCAATTTGGAGAAAGTGCTCTAATATTTGACTGTGAGGTGATTTGGGCTGATGTTTCTAGATAAATATTGCTACTTACATGAGAAAGTTACTTCCCGTCTGGTATTCTTGTAGCAGGAGCTGAAACTGAATTTTAGCAAAGGCCTTTTGGCAGCTAGCAAGGAGGTCATGGGCCTCCCTTTCCTGGAACCTATTGCTATGAAAGTATGAAAGGGATATGGCATAGCCTTCCTTTCCTTTGCCCAGAGAGTTATCCTTTGCAATAGAAGAAACAATGTCCTTAGTTCAAGTGGACGGTGGAGAGTTGTCTCAGCAGAAGACAGAGAAGGTCCCCACGGGCAGCAACAACCACTGCCAGAGCTCCCATTTCCCATTCCTTGGGCCTGAGTTCAGCCTCCAGCAGAATCCTCACCCAGGCTTCTGACCATTGAGAGGATTGTGGCCCACCAACACGCTGGAGCGAGGCACTGTTTTGAGAGGCAGCTTTCCGGTTCTACAGAATGTCAAAACTTACCCTCACAAAATGACTGGGACCCAAGGCAACTGCCTGCCCAGCCTGACCTCTGAATCCCTGCTCTTCACTGCATGGGCTGCAGGGAACCCCTGAGAGCCTGCCCTGTGACCCTGGAAATGTAACTTCAGCCCATCCACATACTGTGCAGAGTGTCATGCTTTATAAAGCATTTCATCTTTTCAGCTAAAATTAATACATCTTTTATTTAAGTGGATAGAAAGGATTTAGTTGGCTTTTTCCAAAACCACAAAGAGGAGGAGTGAAGTCCTCTGGGGGGTGGGGCCAGGGCCTACAGACTGGGAGAAGTTGGGGAACACTCTTACTGCCCCACCTTTGTAGCAAAAAAGCCCTGACTCGGGGAGGTGATCTCATTGGCTGGAAATCAAACTGATGGACTTGAAATTTGAACTCAGGACATCTAAATCTATAACACCCCTAAAGTTGACAATTGTGCATTAGGTATCCAGAACTGTCTGAGTCTATTCTAGCTGCTATAACCAAACTCCTTATATAGTACTGGTTGAGTTTTAAACAACGTAGATTTATTTTTCACAGTTCCAGAGGCTGGGAACTCCAAGATCCAGGCACTGGCATATTTGGTGTCTGGTGAGGGCCTGTCTCTTGTAGACAGCGCTTCTATTTGTCCTCCCATGACGGAAAGGGAGGCCAACTCCCTCAAGCCTGTTTCATAAGAGCACTAACCTCATTCATGAGGACTCCATCCTCATAACCTAGTCACATACCAAAGGCCCTATCTAATACCAACACATTGGGGATTAGATTTCAACATCTGCATTTTGGAGGGACACAAAAATTCAGATAACAACAAATACATATATATCAAAAAGATACAGATATTTTGGAAGTTTATTTTTTCCTGTAAATTATTCCTTTTTATTATGATGTACCAATTTGTTAACATAGAGTTATAGTTTTCTCTTTTACTTCTAAAAACAATCTCGTTTCTAATTGTCTGTGTTTGCACAATTCTTCCCTGTGCCTGTTGACTTCCTTGCTTAGACTTACCAGTTATGCTCTCTTTGCTGCTGGTTTTCAAAGAATTGGGCTGGGGCAGTATTTGACTTCTCCCTGTGCCCAGGGCCTAGAATGGTGCACGGCACAAAATGTTCTGGTAAAGCTACTGGAGTAAAGGAATGAATGGGTGGGGCAGCTTGGAGGGAAATGGAGGTTTCTGGCTCTCTTGGTAACCACATTGCCTAGGA
The DNA here is from genome assembly GCF_000951035.1 of Colobus angolensis palliatus. NCBI lineage: Eukaryota > Metazoa > Chordata > Mammalia > Primates > Cercopithecidae > Colobus > Colobus angolensis. The sequence goes on from NW_012116333.1 coordinate 1,265,261, forward strand.
AAGTGTTTCTCTCAGCTCCCAGCATCATGGCTGGAGAAACGTCTTACAGGTTCCACAACTGGCTCTGCCTTTCTCTCAGATGGAAGGTCTGAACCAGCCAGGGCCTGGGTCTTGGTCTTTAGAGGTAAAATGTTCGATCTTACAACCTAGAGTCTCAGGGGTTATGATCCCGAATGCTGTGGGCAGGGAGGGAAAGGACTTCTGTGTTGGGGCAAGGATGCTGGACTCTAGCCTGCTACCTTGCTGTTACCAAATGTGCTCCTTTGTCCTTTTGGGCCCCATCTGAAGGGTTCCCAAGCCTCATGCAGCACCCAGCCAGGATTTAGATAAGATGTGTGGAAGGAAGCCCAGGGGTGGGCCTGCTGGAGATCCTAGACACTTCAGGACATTGGACATCTCCTGAGAGAGAGCGCACTCATGAGAAGAGGGTCCACATATCCACTTGTGAAAGACTTTCAGAACCATGGTGGCCCAACAAGAGGGGCCTTGGATCACCTCACTGGTGCCAGGAAGGAGGAAAGGGGAGGACATGACAATCTACTTTCCATAGCAAAAAGCATCCCCAGAGCCCCACACAATGGTTCATGCGTCTGTCTTCTTTACTACACCTGGCTGCAGTGAAGGTGGGAAAATTTAGTCTCTCAGCTGGGCACATCACCGTCCCAGATAAAAATGGGGGTGCTGTTAGGAAGCAAGAGGCAGGCACTGACAGAGCAGCCTCTGCCGCCTCCACTTTTTCAGCTGCCGAACATTCACACAGACTCTTCCTACCCACTGAACACACGCCTCACATCCTCCAGGGATACTGCCCCCAAGCGCCATCAGCTGCCACAGCCAACCCAAAGGCCTGATCTGCGAGATGGGAGGCCCCTCCCTCAGGCATCATGTGGCCACCGTCTGCAGCTCACCTGGTGGCCTTGTGAGCTACACACCTAAGGACAAGTCATCTCACCCAGCACCCTCCATATAAAGGACAGGGAAGGGACAGGACAACCCCAACAAAAACTCTCAGGAAAACTTCTGAACCACTGCTGTCCATAGCAATGATCAAATCCTGCTTGTCGGAAATAGGAATCCCTTCTCTGACACTGGAGTCAATTCCAGGTTAAATGGCAAGGTGGGGTCACCCTCATCCACTGTCTTTGTGATCCCTGGCACTTTCCTCTCCATGGGCTCTTCTGAAATGGGGAGTCCCCTTCTCCTTTTAGGAATGTGCCCACCTCCTGTTGGTGCAGTTTGGGGACCTGAAAACGACTTTAGGGGATGAGGATCCAAAGTCCCCATGTTCCTGTTTAGCAGATGGTGCTCTAGTGTGTTGCAGGTTGGGTCTGAGCCCCCTCTCCCTGTCTCTGACCATGGGGCCTCTTTCTCAGCTCCTGTGAGCTTCTGGGCACTGCTAAGGCTGGTACTGGCCATGCAATGTGGGATCAGATTGAACCACATGAAAGTACTGTTCAGTAGGACAAAAATGGTCAAATGGCAATAAGTTCCAATGATTTGACCTAGTACAAATGTTACCTATTGCTGAGGGGGCTTCATTTGACACTGGATTTGACACGAGGAGTAAATACAAGTCTAATATTTAAACAGTGGCTGACATATTGCAAGCAATCAATGAATGGTGACTCTATTATTGATATCATCATTGAATACACAACATTAACCGATGTTAGTTATTTTGGAACATTTAACTGGAATTGGTGAAAGGTATTTTGGACTCCACATTGTCCTGGTTAGTATTTCCTCTCCGCCATATCCAGGGTTAAACAGTGTCACATTTACCCACAGTCTATAGCCACACTCAATAGCCGCAGTCTATCGAGACTGCACAAATTGAACTCTCTTATCTCAGACTTTGTCACATTTTTTCCTAGTTCATTCTGGCTGAACGTTAGACTCATTTGGGGGTAATTTTTAATCAGAGTCTTGGAGGTGAGGCTTGGATGTTAGTGTGATTCTAGTAGAGGACAAGAGTTAAGAACCACAGACCTAGCTGATAAGTAGAATCTATTATTCTTTTGTCTGATCTGTCGATGCCAGTGGAGGGCAGAGATGCATTAGCCAGAGCAACCAGGAGCACTCAGCAGGAGAGGTGGGGATGGGCGCTAGCTAAGGTGAGGGTGACTCCTCCCTGGTTCTGCAAGAAGTTACCCCTGGGAGGGAACTATGGGCTAATGCAACAGGTGACAGCAAGGCTATTCAGCACTCATTATATGAGTGTGTCTCATTTATCCATTCTATCATTGACGACATTGGGATTATTTCCAGTTTGGAACAATTGCATGGAACTACTATCCTTGTCTATTTTTGTAGATATAAGCAAAATGTTTTATTAATACAGATTCATAGATTTGTTTTTTCATTATTATACTTCTTGATACTTAAATTATCTGAAATATGGTCAATGGGACTGCCTTAAAGCTGGCTTCTGTATTCTTTTGACATATTTCCAGTATTCTTCAATCACTTCCTTACTTTCTGACATAACAAGGTGTTCCAGACTTACCTGATCATTTTCTGTCTCCAGACCTGTAATTATCCATTTCTCCAAGAATATCTGATTCATTTTAGTGAAAAATGATATTTAGAAACCAATATTTGGGTTACTGGATAGATTCATTGCTACTGGTAATTATCCTTTTAGTAGACAGAACTTGGAAGGATGGATGGATGGATGAATGAAAGGGATATACCTAAAATCATAAATTTATGGTGATATTTCTAATTCAAATTTAATAAAATAGGGTTTTTCCTTTAGTTTAGTTTTTACTTGTACCTTCTTTTCCTTATAGTGAAAATCTTAGTTCTCAATATTAGTGTATTTACCCATTTGTTTTCTCTTATAATATCCATAATGTTTCTTGCTCCATAAAATAAATATAATCAGTATCTTGTGATTCCTCACTAACTATGTAATTCGGTGCCCCTGAACTTCTTTGTACCTCTCCTAAACATACCATGCTATTTAGATTTTGAAAACTTTTATCATTTATACTTTGCTCTGCAAATACAATTCTGACTTTTGTGATTTATTTATTTGTTGATTCTGAAAATCAAACACCAAGGACTAGCATTTTTGATAGTGTGATTATGTGTTAAGTTGAATCACATGAAAATTATGGCAATTTCCTGTGGTATAATTAGGCATTTTTATTACAGAAACGTGCTTAAAAACAAGAGTATTTCCCTAGGTCAGTGAATGTTTGCTGTTCTATTGATAATATTCCAAAGTTTAAAGTCAAATCTATTCCCTTCTTAAATGCTATTGATTACAGAAGATTATACCAAGTTTAGCTTGTTTTGTATTTGTACCATGACTTTCTTTTAGAGTTTTCTGTTTTGTCTGGAGAATCTGATTACCTTTTCATTTTTCTTTATAGCAGAGGGATCACTTGCCTTCTAAACCATATTTATAAGACATTTGAGCTTTTAATCATATTTTTGTTGAGTGCATTGATGTTTTAGCCAGGCATGGTGGTTCACGCCTGTAATCCCAGCACCAGCACTTCGGGAGGCCGACGGGGGTAGATCACTTGAGATCAGGAGTTCGAGACTAGTCTGGCCAACACAGTAAAACCCCATCTCTACTAAGAATACAAAAATTAGCCCAGCATGGTGGCACACACCACACCTGTATTCCCAGCTACTCAGGAGGCTCACGTGGGAGGATAGCTTGAATGGGGGAGGCAGAGGTTACAGTGAGCCAAGATTGCACCAGTGCACTTCAGCCTGGGTGACAGAGCAAGATCTTGTCTCAAAATAATAATAATAATAATAATCCAATGAGGACCTGATGTCCACCAGTTATTTAAGAATTTCTGCTCATTATGCTCCTGGGTGCACTTTGCTGTTTTCTGGAATTAATTCTTATGTTTTCTTAATTTTTTTTTTTCTGAAGATGCCCTTATAAAATTTGGTGTTCTTTTTTCAGATAGGATGCACATTTTGCTAAGTTCTTGTAGAATTAAAACTATCTGCCTTTTCACTGTCATATCTAATTGAGATTTATGACTAGGCATGAGAAGAAAACAGCATTTTCTTAGAGCATTGAAGACCTTTCTGCATTTAATTCCAGTTTTTACTTATGCTGGCAAGAAGCCCAATGCCAGTTTGATTCTGATTCCTCATAGTTGTCTTGGTTGTTCTCTCTGGAAGCTATTAGGATTTCCCCTGCATTTCTTTTCCTGCCTTTCCTGTTTACCAGTTAGCCTTTCCTTTCAGTCTGGAGAGTTACATTTACTTTAGCCCATGAAAACGCTGTCTATTATCTCTTCAGTTACGTCCTTTTCTCCATTTTCTCTGTTCTTACTTTTTGGAGCTTCTCTTAGGTGGATATTGATTCTTCTGCATTTCATTCTCCAGTCCACTTCCCTCTTTCTAATATGTTTGCATCTTCCTTGTATTATTGTTCCATGTCCTTGGAGATTTTTCTCTACATTTTCTTCTAAGCCTTATGCTGAATTTGAAGGTTTGGGGCTAATACTTTGTTGACTTCTGTGTATGCTTTCGTGTTCTCTGCTAACAGGCAAAGAAGGTTTTCAGAAGAGTTACTTGGTCATGTTGTGTAGATGCAATCTCATAATATTTTCTTTTGAGTGTTTTCAAGAATAATAATCAGAATTTCACACAGCATACAGCTAAAAGAAAAACTATAGACATATAAGAAATACTTATACGAAAGTAGATAAAAGTATTAGGGGAAAGATAGTGGATTAAGTCAGTACAACATGGGGAAAAAATAATGTCTCCAGGAATCACAAAATAGGAACAAAAATATAAGCAGTTGAAGATATAAATTAAAAAATCTGAAATAAAAGAAAACATTAACCTGCATTTTTAAGGCACATATCATATAGAATACAAAGTAGTTGCAAATCTAGATAGAGCTTGGTTAAGAGACTGAATATAAAGGATAAATACAGAATATGTCAGGCCAAAAAACAAACAAAAAAAAGACAAATCAGGGATACTACATTCTTACAGTTACAGTAACTGTTGGAAGACAATACAGCAATTTCTGGAAAGTGCTGGGAGAAATGAATATATCCACCAAACTAGCATAGGTAACTAAGTTGTAATTAAACTATAAGGACAATAAGAAGACATTCTTAAATGTAAACCAACTCAGAGGATTTGGAACACAATATTTCTTAAAAGATAAAAAGCAATAAAAACAAAACTTTCTCAGTGGCAGAATTCAGAGAACCTAGAAACAAACAATAGACTGAAAAAATCACAAATGTGCAGTCAACTACAACTCAGTGTCCACACTGTTCGTCATTGTTAATGGGATTCCGGGGGAGCAGGAACCTGCTTAACATACAAGCTGTTTTTCCCCAAAAAACTGAATGAAAAAACAAAGCCAGCATGTTTTAAGCCAATGGCCACATGGAAAACACTGTATACCACTGCCCATTCATTTAAAAAACAAATTCATAACCATGGTATAAAGGTGAGATATGTGCCTTTTACCTTTCTGATGATGGACTTTTTTTTTTATTCAATAGGAAAATCATCTCCACATTCTCTGCACAACCAGAAACAAGGCACAGAAGACAGTGAGGAGACAGCATCCACACTGATAGCTGCTTGGTTTCTCGTTTCTCTTTGAGTGTCCTTCCCAGTGTGGGTTGTAGCAAACCTCCCAAGGACACTGCTGGTCTTCGCACTCACTTCCCTTCCTTCTCCGTTACTTTTATCAGCATTGTCGTGAAGGTCACATCATGGTCACTGTAAGCATTTTTTGTCATAGTGATCATAACCTGAGGAACCATAATTTGAAGACCAGTGTGTCTGGTATGCTGATGTCACCAGCCCCGGATCATTGCCCTGCTTGGCTAACCATTTTCTGTTGCTGCAGACAGGCACCTGACTCTTCCCTCCCCATTCTGGCAACCGTCCTCATTTCTATTCCCCATGGCCATCCTCTCAACTTTACAAACATTGCTAGAAGAAAAGACTAGACCCTCTTGGTCTGGAGAATGAAAAGATAAAAGACCACGAAAAAGAAATAAACTGTTAAGAGTTCCTTGATTATCACTGAATCCTTGTAAATACAAGAGCAAGTGTAAAAAATTACGGGAAATTACATAGCATCAATTCTGACAATATAAAAATAACAATAAAATGAAAATTAGGAAGCAGACAAGATGAGAGTAATTTTAAAAAATTAATTTCATCCTTTTCTTTAGTCTGAAGTTAAGAGAATAACTAGATACTGTTTAAGGTGGAATCTTGTGAAATAGCAAATTGTTTAAAGGTATTCATTCAACAACCAGAATAAGCAAGCACACACATGTACAATCATACACAAATACTAAACAATATCTGCTGGTATTAAACTTTTTCTAAAAGAAACTACAAGAAACTATTAACAATGATAATATTCGAAGACAGGAAAATCAGGGGTAAAGAAGGGAAGATATTCACTTTCATTGTTGGATGTTTCTAAATTGACTTTACACCAGTGTGTGACAGGTATTACATTAGATGAACATCTGCACACTTGTAAGTATGTGGATATATTTACAGATGTTCATCAACTAATGATCAGGTTATGTCCCAGTAAACCCATCATAAATTGAAAACACCTTAAGTCAAAGATGTGTTTCGACTTACAATATTTTTAGTTTATGATGGATTTATCTAGACATGTCCCATTTTAAGTCAAGGAGCACACTGAATGCACATGGCTTTCACACCATCATAAAATCAAAAATCAAAAGTCAAGCCATTGTTAAGTTGGTGACAGCATGTGTTTGTATGTGTATATATACACACACATACATATTTATATAGTACTAAACATATACACACTCATTAATGAATATGCAGGCACTCATATGGGCATGTATCTGTGTGTGCACATACTATGTGTGGGTATGTGCCTGTGTGTATGTATATATCTGTTTGTCTACGAACCTTCTATCACCTCTTTCCAGTCTTCTTCCCAGTAAGAATATAAATAAATGTGTGTCTATCTAAAGGGGTGTGGTTCATATAATTTTAGGTTGTCTTAAATTTTCTCTTTTAAACTTCTCTGTAACAAAATAAATAACTACTATATAAAAATAAATGCAAAATAAAGAAGACAAATGACTGGAAGAAAATATAACACAATGTTAGAAGGAGTTAGAAGTAGTGGAATTATGAATTATTTTTATGCCTTTATGTATTTATCCAATTTCCATAATTAATTTATATAACAAGAAACAATATAAACTAGCATTAAAATAATGGTCTCTGGATCTAAATTTCACAGCCTTGAATGCTGAACTGCCAGTTGGGTGAGTTAACTGCCTTTTGTTTGCCTGTGTTTTTATCTGTGAAGTGGGGTGCATAGTGGTAGACACCTCCACAGGGCTATGGTGAGAATTGAATGAAGTAGCTCACGTCTGAGTGCCTAGAACAGGGCCTGGTATAAAGGAAGTGTTCAATAAGTATTAAGTAGAAGATGTGCTTGATAGGAATCTCTTCCTTCTTCTTGGATTGCATTTTCTTTCAGAATCCCTTTTTCATCTGCTTTTTGCAAACTTCATTTCCTCCTTTCTCTTTATATCCTCCCTTCTTTCTCTCAATTTTTATCCCTTTTGCTAAGCATGTTTGCATAATAGCTGTGCCATTTTTGAATCCTGCCCCTGCTTAATATGGGCAGCTTTGTCTAGATCTTCTATTTGTTTTGACACAGTATAGATAAAATCTCCCTGATACTTTTTTCCTGCATAATTTCAAGTCTGTTTTCTTCCCCTCTAAGCTACAGTTCTAGGGGTTGGGTTTTCTCTACATTTACAAAGGGAACTGTGTAGCTGGGCCGGTGTGCAGGCTTCAAAGAGAAAGCAGCCAGGATTCTCTGATAGTTTTGTTGGGAGTCTGGAGCCTCAGTTTATCCACTTCCTACAGTGTGAGAGAACCCTGGAGCTTCAGCTGTTTCCCCCAATCCAGCGAGGGCTTTGCTGTCATCCAGAGACCTATCTGGGTGGGGGTCCTACCCTCTGATTTCCAAGCAGCTATCTCACAACCCTCCAAAACGGAGGAAAGCAGCCTTGGCCCCGTGTCAAGAGTGCACAGAAGAGGAAACACTCTGTGCTATAGGGACATCCTGTACCCTCTCTCTGCTCCCTGCCATCGTTGAGAGGAAGGCCTTTGAATTTTCTCTTACGGCTTTGGCTGAGCCCCTCCATCTTGCTAGAGAAATTGAGCTCTGGCATCTCCACACACCAGAGGTCTCCTTTCAGCCAGCAAGAAGCCACCGTGCTGGGATCGGCTGCTTTCCTTCTCTCCCGGGGCGATGCCCTGTTCTCCTGCTGGCTCTGCGTCGGATTCTGCAGCAGATCTTTGTCAGTCTCTTGGTTTAGGCTGTTGTCCTCCCAGCCTCTTCCTCGCCTGTGTTCCTGACTCAGGGATGATCTTCAATTAGGGGGAGGGCAGCTGCCTTCGTTCTCAGGGCTGAATGGGGGCACCCACTTAGAGTGGTCCACTGGGGACCACCAGACCCCCACTAAACTTTGCAAGTGAGAGGAGCCCTCACAGTGTGTTCAGAGTTGGTTCCAGTAGGTTCTTGGTCTTGCTGACTTCAAGAATGAAGCCGCCAGGCACGGTGGCTCACGCCTGTAATCCCAGCACTTTGGGAGGGATCACGAGGTCAGGAGATCGAGACCATCCTGCCTAACACAGTGAAACCCCGTCTGTACTAAAAATACAAAACAAAACAAAAAAATTAGCCAGGTGTGGTGGGGGGCACCTGTAGTCTCAGCTACTTGGGAGGCTGAGGCAGGAGAATGGCATGAACCCAGGAGGCAGAGCTTGCAGTGAGCCGAGATCGGGCCACTGTACTCCAGCCTGGGCGACAGAGCACAATTCTGTCTCAAAAAAAAAAAAAAAAAAAAAGGAAGCCAGGGACCTTCGCAGTGAGTGTTACAGCTTGGAAGGCAAGTGTTACAGCTCTTAAACCTGGCGTGGACCCAAAGAGTGAGCAGCAACAAGATATACTGTGACAAACTAAACAACAAACCTTCCACAGTGTAGAAGGTGACCTGGGTTGCCACTGCCAGCTGGGGTGGCCAGCTTTTATTCCCTTATTTGTCCCAACCCACCTCCTGCTGATTGGTCCATTTTACAGAGTCCTACTTGGTACATTTTACAGAGTGCTGATTGGTCCATTTACAATTCTCTAGCTAGACACAGAGTGCTGATTGGTGCATTTTTACAGAGTGCTGATTCGTACATTGATAATCCTTTAGCTAGACACAGAGTGCTGATTGGTGCGTTTACAATCCTCTAGCTAGACAGAAAAGTTCGCCAAGTCCCTACTTGACCTGGGAAGTCCACCTGGCCTCACCTTTCAACAGCATGAAAGGGAAGAGAGGAGAGAGGGCCAGGACAAGGGGTTTAAAGGTCGCCAGCCCCCAGTTATCCCTCCCAAGTCTTCCCGGCTGACCTGAGAGGACCTCTCCACATTCAGCAGCCCGGCACCACCTCTGGTCGCCTGAAATGGAAGCCCCGCCCCTGCCTGATGAAAGATAGAAGTTGCTTCCATCTAAGCTTGCTTCCAAATTCGAAGTTTGGCTCCGCAAAATCTTGTTTTGCATTAGAAACTCATCTTTCCTCTACTGGGAGCCTGGCCTGGCCTGTGTCTTCACAAAGGGAAATGGAAACACTGGGAGTGAGATCCGAGGTTGATGGAGGGCAGGAGGCTGCCTCCTGAGAGGAAGGCACAGGGCAAACAAGAGAAGGAGCCCGCCTGATTCTCCCATGCTCGGGACCTTGCCTGGTCTGGAGCTGACGGGTTGAGGACCCTGTGAGCACCCTTCCTCTCCCCAGGCAGGCGTGACATGGCAGACCCCATCAGGGATGGCCATCGTTGCCTTGGCCCCTCACCAGGGAACAGAAGGCTTCGCCTGGCTTTGAATGTTCTTTCTACAACAAACTGCATCCAATTAGCCTTCTTTCATGGGGCCTTTCGGGAAAAGAGATGACTTGAAAATAACATAATCATAACATGGATAAACTTGGAAATTAAATTTGCTGGGCAGTTGAGTTTGAGAGGAACAACTCATTAGGGGACAGATTTTCCAGTGTGAGTTATTTTGACCACCACCTCCCACATCCACTCATGCATGTCCCTCAGTGTGCACCCCACATGCTCCTCAAACACACAGGCATCAACCCTGGTGATGGGAACCCCTTGGGAGGATGGGGTGCTGTACAGGTGCCCAGCCGGTGTACAGGTCTTGGGTAGTCCTCACACTGTGGTTCAAACCCTGTGATTCTACAGCTGGGTTTCCTGTCCTCACTACATTCATTCTCTCTCTCCTGCCTGCTATTTCTGTCCCCCGATCATAGCAGAGGCCACAAACCTCCTCCATGCTGGGTCCTTTCTCTCTTCCTCTGCTGAAGTCCACCCCACGACCAAGAAAACTACATTTATCAAGTGCCCACCATGTCCTAGGCAGTTCCAATACATGGTTTCACATTATTTTATTTAATCTCTATGACAATTATAAGGGGCAAATATCACACCCTGCTTTCTAGATGAGGAGAGAGGTTCAGAGAAATACCTAGTGGTACAAGAAACTGACAGATGCACGTGGTGCGAGGGTGGGGGAAACTAACAAGACCTTGATCTCTCTCTTTCTCTCATGAAGAGCTGCACTCCTCCATCTCCAGGGCCCTGACACTGCACAGGTAGGCTTTCTGCTTGTGGTTTCTAACAGGCTGGCCTTTTGTCCTGGCAGGAACCGTTATTTACGTCCCTTAGGGAAACTCATATAGATAGGTCGTAGAAGTGAAATTTCTCCCTGAACAGCATCAGAGCCCAGCCACTCAGGATGGAGATAGTCCCTCTCTGCAAAGCCTTCTATATCTTTAGCCTGCCTCCCCGAGACCCATGAGAACCCAGAGGCTCTCCATTGCTTTCTTCCAGGGCCTCCCTGGCAGGTCAAGGTGACATGTGACACACCCATGGATGCTCCTGGGTCTCAGCCATTTCCACAGTGCTAATGGAAATGCCACAGTTTTCTTGCATATGGGGGAAAAATGTCCAACTAAGAATCTTATAATGGTGACAATTTTAGGAAAATCCTCAGCTCCCTCAACAAACCCAGCTAGAAGCATTCAGAAAGCAGTGCTGTTGCCCCAGGTGGAGGCAGACAACTGGTGTTGACCTCCTCAAATCCCCACCGGCAAAGACTCCTCCATAAAGACACTGAGGTGTTATTGGGAGGAGAAGTGCATGCTAGGTAGGAATAAATACATAAATATGTACTACAGAGACAGACCAGGGTCTCAGTTGGGAGCAGTGTGTAGCGTAGACTGATGTGGGCATGGATGTGGATGGATATGGGATAACTCTTGTGTGTTTTCAATCCTCTCAGATCTTGTAGAGCTGGTGTCATTACCCTTATCCAACGGGAAAAACATCTCAGGGCTCAACAAGGTGAAGACATCCACACAGCTATACTCTACCGTTTATTAACCCAACAGATTTAAAAACTACTGAGTGAATAGAAAATGCATGTTATATGGAGAACTTGAAAATGTATTTTATTTAAAACATTTATTTGTATTTTTACTTTTTGAGACAGAGCCTTGCTGTGTTGCCCAGGCTGGAGCACAGCTCACTTCAGTCTCAACCTCCTGGGCTCGAGCGACCTTCCCACCTCAGCCCCCCGAGATTGATGGAACCACAGGCACTACTATGGCCACCACTATGGCATGCTCCGTAATGCCCAACTAATTTTTAAAAAAATTTTGTAGAGACAGGTTCTCACTTTGTTGCCAGGCTGGTCTCACCAGCCACTCCATACCTGGCTGCCGTGGCCCTCCCATTCATCGGATTCCTTCACCTCCCTGCTGTCCTGCCCCCTCTGTGATTTCAGTGACAGTTCTTTTCTTTCCTCTGCACAGCTGGCTCCTGAAGTTCAATAAAACTTCAAGGAGGGAACTGTTGTATTCAGCCACTCGAGAGGAGCAGCAGCCTTTGAGAGCATCCAGGGACCTGCTGGGCCTTTCTTCACAAACACTAGTGGGCAAGGTGCTTGGCAAAGCCAGAGCCTGAGCTGGAAACAGGAGCCAGGCACCCTGCCAACCGCCCGACCCAGTGTCAGAACCATGTCCAAATAAGCTTTCCAAGAAACAAGTTGTGGCCCTGGAGGCTTCTCTATTCAGCCCCCTCGAGAGAGGGAGCTGGAGTGAGGGAGGACGCCCAGGTGTGTCTGGGTCTAGGCATCTCTGTGGTTGGGACACAGCTGGCGTGTTCCAGGGCCCGGGCAGCAGGACACAGAAATGAGCCGTGACTGATTCCTGCCCACCTCGACAGGGCAAGGAGTGAGGAGCTTTGGGATTGCGTAGAGGCCGAGGGTTGCAGGCACCATGGCATGGCTAGGGGCCTCCCATATGGAGCCAGAGTCACCCAGCCCACCTGGCAGGTACACTCAAGGGCATCAGAGGGCCACCAAGGGAGGCTGTCACCTTCTTAGAAGTCCTTGCTCTTCTGATTCCCAAAGCTGGGTCTGCCCCTTCCTCCCAGAGGCTCGTGCCTTTGCCAGGGATGTGAATGCGCCTGAGTGCTCTGCTTGGAGCAGGCCTGGCAGAGCCTCTCAGTCCCCCAGTGCAATGCTCTGGGGTGATAACCTCAATCAATGACCCCAATCAATCAACTCAGTCAATAACTAATTCAGTGACCCCATTGAATGACCCCAATCAGTCAGGCCTGCCCAGGAGCCACAGCCGAACCGAGTGCCTTCCTGGTTTAGATTCTCAACCTTCCACCTCATCCTATTTTATGCCACCTTCACCCCCACCTCAGGGATGCCAAGACTGGTGGGAAGACCACACATGAAATCTTATTAGTCATTTACATTTCAGTGTGAATTAGATTACCAGCTCCTGTTCTTAGAGCATTTATTCATTTGATAAGCACTTACTAATCCATCTTCCGCATCAGGTTCCGGGCTGGGGCAGCAGCAGACAGAGTTGAATAAAGATAAGCAAGCCATGTCCCTGGTTCCACAGAGGCTCTAGAAAGAAGACATGAGCGGCTGCCGCTCCAGGTGCAAGTCACGGTAGAGGCACCAATGCCTGCATGGGGCTCAGGAAAACCAGAAGACCATCACTGGGGAGGTGACATGAGATCAGGCCTGGGAGGATGGACAGTTTCTGTAGGCTGAAGTAGGAGACACCAGGAATATGGGAAGTGTAAGACCCAATGCAGGGAGTAGGAAAGTGCTGGACTCTGAGAAACAGCTGGATGCCCAACTGGTTAAACCCAGGGTAGACCCATGTAGGAGGGAAAGGGAAGATGCTCTTGGGCACAAGCTGCAAATGGCCTGAAATGCTAAGCTAAGCTGGGATGTAATCAACTGGGGGTAGCAGGAGGACACGAGGGGTAGGGCACAGCAGAACACAGACCAGCACCTGAGCAGGCAGCCTAGGGTAGGTGGCAGGAGGTCACATAAGCGGGCAGGCAGGCCAAGCCCAGCAAGCAGTCGGTCTCTTGACACCCCTGCATTTCCTTCCTTGCAGCCGGGCAGGGTAGGAAGGAGCCAAGGAGTTACTTCTGGGAAGACTGGGTCGGAGCTCTGGGGACCACACTCCTCCACGGACACCAGCCCCCAAACTTTCATTGCCCTTGACTCTTTGTTTCTGCCATATTCCAGAGCACTTCTGTTAAGGAAAAGGTGAGTGGAGTCTCATTTTGTTTTGCTTTGCTTGTCTGCTCTGCTCTGCTTCAATCACCGAAACTCATTAGAGAATGGTCGAGCCCACAGCAGTGATGAGGAAGGCACGCTTGCGTTTTCTGGGCTGTAGTTTCTAGGATGCAGTCATGTCCAAGGCCCAGCCAGTCTCGGGCAAGCCCGCCATGCTGCCTGTGGGGTCTCCCTCTGCCAGGAAGGGCACTTCTACCCCGGACAGTCCCAGCTGCAGCCCCACCACGGGATCCCTCGGCTCTTCACGCTCCACTGAGATTTCTCAATTGACTGTAACTTCCTTTTCAGAAATCCTATTTGGCTTCAGAGTTACAGAAGATTGTTCTCCTCGGGGACTGCAGAGATGTTCAAAGTATGCCTCCCAGGGATGACCGGAATTTGCTTGAAGTGTTAAAAAAAAAACCCACAAAGCATAATAACACGACTATTGTCCTTGACCCTCAGATGCAAAAATTAAAATCCTCAGTCAAAAAGCAATTTTGAAAATCTCATGGAAATATATTCTCTTTAGAGCTGAGGCCAAAAAAAAAATTTAAAATTTCCTCCCCCAGAGGAAACTGGTTAGCTTGGAATGAGAGAAACAGAAGGCACAGACAGTAAGAGAAGATTACCAAGGCCACTCTAGGTCTCTCAACCCCAATTCCAAGACTTCACAACCCTAAACATGGGAGAAGACCAGAAACCCATAAAGGAATGAAGTCTGGAATATAATTTCTAGTGGAAGGGAGTGCTACAAAGAAGGGATTAAAGCCTGACAAGATTGGGGGTTGATGTTGTAGGGGTCAATGAGGACACTTTGAGGAGGTCCTATCAGAGAAGAAAGCTGAAGGACATGAACAAATGCATGGTGCTAGAAAGAGAAGGAAGACGCAAGATGGAAGATAGGGCTGAGGGAAGAAATGAAGTTGAGGGGAAGGCAGAGTCAAGGTAGTGTAAGGCAGGAGTTTACAAACTGTCTCTGTAAAGAGCTAGGTAGGGAATATTTCAGTTTGGTGGCCATACAGTCTCTATTATATCTACTCATCTCTGCTGTTGTAGCATGAAAACAGCTACAGGCAATATGTAAATAAATAGGTGGGATTGTGTTCCAATAAAACTTTATTGACAAAGATAGGCAGAGGGCTGGATTTGACTAGAGGGCCATGGCTTGCCAGCCTTTGTTCTGGAGCCTTGTAGGCCAGAATGAGAATTTTACTTTTGTTGTTAAAGGAATGGAAGCCATTTGGGGGTTTTAAGCCTAAGAGTAAAGTGATGTGATTTGTGTTTTAGAAGATCATTTTAGCTGTTACATGGAAAAAAGATTGTAAGGCAAGAGCAGAAGCAGGGACACCAGTTCAAGGCTTTTAAAAGTTCTCTGGGCAAAAGAGGCTAGAGATGGGATATAACATGTCTGTGGCAGAAATTCAAGTGCTCACCCGTGTCTTTAGATCTCCCCCTTGATCCATGATGGAACCCTTCCTCCCACTTCTATGAGTTTCCATTTGGCCATGTTATCAGCTCAGCCAATAAAATGCAAGGAGTAGAAGACCCTAAGAACCAGTGCATGATTTGCCTGCCTTTCCCCTACCATGGTGGTTTACAACTTCTAGGCACTCATCCTGCATATGCACCCTGGCACTTAAAAATAAATTAAATTAAGTTCAAAATTAAAAAATAAAATAAATTCTAGAAACTCTGTCACTGTGGGTCCTTGAATAAGGAACACATGGAGCAGAGCCTCCCTGGCAACTCCATGGACCTGCAGTATACACGGAGCAAGAGGCAGGAATGAGCTTTGTCATTTTAGCCACTCAGAGTTGGAAGTGTCTGCCACTGAGGCATCTCCCAGCTCACTATGACTGCCACAGTGGCAAGGTTACATTTTCAAGGTAAAGATAATAGGACTTGCTGATAAGTTCACTGCAGAGTGTTTGAGAAGAGAAATGGAGGATGACTGCCAGGGAATTCGTCCTGAACCGCTAGGCAACCAATGGCACCAATTAGTGAGAAACAGAAGGCTGGGGGAGGGCCTTAGGGTCTAATAAAAACTGGTTTAAATAATGGCTCATTACCTACTAACTTTGTAACATGGGCAACTTAACCAGCCTCTCTTGATATGCTTGTCTGTACAAGGAGGATAAAAATAGTATTGGCTTCCTAGGACTGTCAGGAGGACTAATGGGGATAATTCATGCAGAGTGCTTAGCCCAGGCCCTGGCAAAAGGGAGCTCTGCAAATGGTAGCTATTGTCACTACTCTTATTGTCATCATTATTACTGTTATCATTATCAGTATCTCAAGAGCTTGTTCATTTTGAGTCCATCCGTTGCACTCAGCCAGTTCTAGGTACCCTGGAAAGCCAAGTTCTTGGACTTAGCTGCCAAAAACAGCCTGGCCAGGCATGATCCTCTCTTGGTTCTCCCTCCAGCCTTCCACTGGCCCGATGCTGGCCAGAACCCTGTATGAGCCCCAGCTCCCTGGCTGAGCTTCCCACAGCCAGTGCACAACGGTCGTCCAACGAGAGTCCGACCCTGCTTCCGCCTGCTGTGCCCAACTCCAGATGACCTGAGCTGTATTTCCACAGTGAGTCCAGAGTAAGGAGACATCCCTAACTGGCATGACACTCATACTGCCTTTTCTCTTTTCTGGACGTGCCCTTACCTGGGGCAAGTGGCATCACAACAGGAGTTCTAGAAAGTGCTAGAACAGTGTCACAAGACAGTTGCATCTATCTGGTCATAAAAAGGACTGAAAACAGGCTGAATTAGATGGTTGCCTTTCCAAGATCAGAGTGCCACATTTGAGGGTTTTTATAGCCCCCGTTGCCCACAGGGCCAAGTCCCTACCCTCCCAGCTATGTACAGCCACATCCCCTACCAGCCTATGTTCAACAGGGGTTCAGTGCAGGGGCAAAAGTCTCGGTCCCCTGACTCCCTGCCCCCATTTGAGACTACTCCACTGGGCCATGCCTGCTCTCCTTGTGACTGGCCGAGGCACCTGTCAGAAGTGCCCCATGCCCACCTCCTCTCTCTGCTCACACCTTGCCTGCATTTCTTCCCAGGAAATTTCTTGCTTGCATAGCTTAGACCCAGAGCCTGCTTCCCAGGGAATCCTGTCTATGACAGGTTGGTTCCAGCCACACAGGCCAAGGACTTAGATCAAAGTGGCCTGCCACATGTTGATCCATAGGGAGGGACTCAGATCTCTTATCACTTTAAAACAAACCTATTTAGAAATGAAAAATCCTTAGGGTTATCCTGACCACTATATGTGATTCTTGTCCCATATGTGCTGATATCTTGAGGAAATTCAGTGTCTGAGGCCACCAGGTGAGGCCATCCCCATAGTGCAGCAGAGTCACAGGCCCCAGGTTTCCTGTGCAGGCTCTTGGCCCTGTAAAGCACCCCCCTCCCACCAGCAACACTCCCCCTCCACCCATTGGTCTTTATCTTAGCACTGAAATGCACTTCTCAAGTGAAAAGCACTTCCTGCTTGTGGTGCTCTTCACTCCTACATTAGCAGGTGCAGGGTGGGAACGAGGAGCTCCTCCCCCTTCCTTTCACAATCTGAGAAGGATTTAGATAGGTGAGTGTGAACCCCTGGAAATGATATGCAAAATTATAACAACAGGTTTTTTTTAAAATTGGAGAGAGTGTTGATTGCTTTTATCAGATTCTCAAAGGCCTGTGAGCCTAAACAGATGAAGAACCATGGCTGCCTTGAGGAAATCACTGAGCTGCAGAGCTGCCCGGCCCCCGGAATAGAAGAGAGAGCCCACCATCTCCAACCTTCAGCAGACCAGTCACCTAGCTGAGAGTATTTACTTTTACAAAAAGTTGTAATCAAAAGTAAACTAACGTGTTGTTTTTTGTTCGTTCATTTCTTTGTTTGAGATGGAGTTTTACTCTTGTTGCCTAGGCTGGACTGCAATGGCCCAGTCTTAGCTCACTGCAACCTCCACCTCCTGGGTTCAAGTGATTCTCCTGCCTCAGCCTCCGAGTAGCTGGGATTACAGGTGTCTGCCACCACGCCAAGAGAATTTTTGTATTTTTAGTAGAGACGAGGTTTCACTGTGTCGGTCAGGCTGGTCTCGAACTCCTGACCTCAGGCAATCCGCCCACCTTGGCCTCCCAAAGTGCTGGGATTGCAAATGTGAGCCAACGCCCCCAGCCTGGTTTTTTTATTTTTATTATTATTATTATTTTTTGGAGATAGGGTCTCTCTCTGTGGCCCAGGCTGGAAGGCAGTAGCATGATCATAGCTCACTGCAGACTCCAACTCTTGGGCTCAAGTGATCCTCCTCAGCCTCAGCCTCTCGAGTAGCTGAGTGCTTAGAGCACTTAAAATGCAGGACAACGTTTTGTGAATTATGGATAAACACATCAACATGTGACACTTGATAACGTACAGCGTTGGCTCTCCTTATGCGTATGCCCCAAGCATGCCCGGTGCTACTGGACCACCACCCCGGAAGCTCCAACAGGCAGGACTCATGGCCTCCTTCTTCCTAGTGAGAGACTGTGGCTCATTTGGGTGAAGTGGCGTGCCCATGGTCACACATCTTATCAGTGAGAGAGTCCAGAGCAGAGCAGCCCTTGGACAATTGAAGGCCAGCTCTGGTCCTCAGTGAGGAGGCGGTGGGGTGAGGGAAGGTGGATTGGTTTCAGGGTCTAGCCGGGGCTTCCTGCCTGCTTAGCCCAGAGCTAGTAGCTTCAGTCTCATACAATTAAGGGCCTGCTGCCTAATTAAACCAGCTAGTGCCTGTAAGCATAGGGACAAGACTGTGGGCCAGCAAGGTTAGAGCTGGGGCTCCTCTCCTCTGGCCAGGCTGCCTCTATCCCCTGGGATTCCTGATCTCCTGGTGTGTGCAGACCCAAAGCTATCTCCTTCCAGTCACTGTTGTCAACAGCCACTGTCTAGACAGGCTTGGAAATGTCCACGGCACAGTGCAGATGGTATTCTCCAAAGATGATGACAGTGTTGCCCATCCACATGCTCTTCTGCAATGTGACCTCCCACTGCCCCATGGGAGACAGGGTCTATGGCTCCTCCTCTTAAATCTGAGCTGGTCTCTGTGGCTTACTTGTAACCCACAGTATGTGGCAGCAGTGACGGTGAACGACTCCCAAGGTAGCTCAGTGAGGCCAAGTGGCTCCCACTTGTTCTCTTGGGATGTTGGCTTCCTGGGTGTTGTCTCAGGAGGCTCCCTCTAGAACACCGTAGTCCAGACCCATGGAAAGTTACCCGAGTTATCTGGTTGACAATCTCACTCTATGTCCAGGCTTGTGGTCATTCCAGACCAGGTACTGGACCTAGGAGTGAAGAGCCTTCAGCCAAGTCTGGCCGTCAGCCCTTCAAGTCATGTCCAGCTTTTTGTGTCTCTCAGCCGAAGTCAGACATCATGGAGCAGAGACAAAAGAGCCCTGTTGTTCCCTGTCCAATTCCTGACCCACACAATCTGAGAGCATATTGAAATGGTTGTTGATTTATGCTAGTCAGTTTGAGGTGCTTTGTCACAAGAGTGGAGCATGAAGCACTTGGTAGCCCACCTCCCCACTCCTCCCTCCACTTCCTCTGAAAGGTGCTGGTGAATGCAGAGGTAGCCTCTCCTCTCCACCTGTGGTGGCTCCAGGAAGACCCAAGGCCCAAGCCATGAGGTGCTCACATGCTCAGATGGAAATGGCATATGGGGTGGTCCAAGACCCCAGCCAGCCAGGCAGACCAAGATGTGCAGCCCCAGAGGCTACTTGTCTGCAACCTGTCCTGTCAGGAGCTGCAGGGGCTGCCTCTAGCCACCCAGTGTGTGGTGTGTAAGAAGAGAGACCGGTCCTGAAACCCACCTCAAACCACACCATGGCCCAGCTCTAAACATCTGGCTAGAGGGCAGGAGATGCAGGGCATCCTCCATGTATCTTATTTTCCCTTCCTTCTGGACCCCCACCTTCAGAATGCAAGGTCCCCTCTCACAGGGTAAAGGGGATAGGAGCCGACCTGAAGGAACCTCGCAGGAAGGAAGGGTGTGTTGACATACAAGGACAGTGGCCTGGCTGCTTTACTTGCAATGGTGGCCTGTGCCCAGGAGGTCTGGGGCTAACGCAAGGAAATTTGTGAATAAGCTAGATCTGAGATCACATTGTGATGTTATTTTTCTTAGGTGTGATAATGATGTTGTGGTTATAATGGGAAGATATCCTTATTTTTAGAAACTGAGAGCTGAGGTATCTAAGGGTGAAGGCGTGATGTGCAAAATTTTCCAATGGTTCAATAAAAATAAAGAAGTATACAGACAGGCAGACAGACGCACACTTCACTGTGGCCGAAGGTAAATAATTGTTGAATCTGGGTTGAAAGCCTTCAAGTATTTATTGTACTATTCTTTTAACTTTGTGTGTGTTTGAGATGTTTATTAAAATGTTGGGAGAAAAACAAAACATGTCTGAAGTTGATGGATAGCACGTCATGGCGTCGCTTGGAGATTCCCACTGTTATCTCCACCTTGCTTAAAACAGGAAGAGGGAAGCAGAAAAAATGAAGGCAGACCCATGGGAAGGCCCAGAGCATAAATATTTTTAGTGGATGATTGAAAGGGAACCCCCCTGTGTGTGTGGTTGCATGTATGTGTGTATGTGTTTGCACATCAGAGGTAATTTGGAATTACTCACAACAGCTTATGAAACCAAAGCTCTTCACACACATTATTACATGAGGGACCTTCTCCGAGCCCCACCTGGGCTTTAGAAACTCCCTTCTTCCCCGACCCACAACCACCGTCCCAACTTACTCTGGCTGAATGAATATCCCCACATAGTTTTATTCATTTGGTGTCTGATCCAATGACCTTAATAAGATGTATTTCAGTGTTAATCAAAGCTGTTATGAGATAGTTATTAGCGTGTGCCTATAGTAATTTTCCTAGTAATTTGAATTTCCATGAGCACTGAATGGTTATAAAATACAATATTTAAAAAATATATATCAATGAAGGCTGCAATGTCCACAGGTTTTAACTCAGCCGCTTTATTAGGAGAGATGAATCAAGAAAGACTGGGTTGAAAGACCAAAGAGGGCAAACGATGACAGCCTGCGTGAGGGACAGGGGAGTTTGTGCACGTGAGCGTCTATGTTATGCAAACACAGGACGCTCGTCAGTAATTAAGTGTATGGAGTGTAGACCTTCTCGTTTCTGATGTGCAAGGGAATATTAAAATGCAAGAAAAGTGCTCTTATCACAGAGTTCTATTAGGAGAGGTAATTAACATGAAAGACACATATTGCACTCCCTTTTTCAAGCATTAAAGGGGAAGACTACACTCAGACATGGAGAAGTCATGAAAAACCTAAACCCCTCAATCATCTTAAGAATAACTGGGGATGGGCCAGGCATGGTGGTTCACATCTGTAATCCCAGCACTTTGAGAGGCCGAGTGGGTGGATGACCTGAGGTTAAGAATTCAAGACCAACCCGGCCAACATGGTGAAACCTCATCTCCACTAAAAATACAAAAATAGCCAGGCGCTGTGGCACACACCTGTAATCCCAGCTACTCAGGAGGCTGACGCAGGAGAATCGCTGGAACCCAGGAGGCAGAAGTTGCAGTGAGCTGAGATAACACAACTGCACTCCAGCCTGGGTGACAGACTGAAACTCGGTTTCAAAAACAAAACGAAACAGAACAAAACAAACAAAAAACTGGGAGTGTGTTGTTTTAGAATTCAGGTTATTCAGGCTGCTTGTCTCCAAGCCATCCCATCAGGACCTTCAGGGACTGTCTCCAGTCACCTAGTGTGTGGCATGTAAGAAAGCATATCCTGTAGCCAGCCTCGAATCCTAGCTTTTGGGATGCAAGGCCCAATGTCTCACAGGGTGGAGGGGGCAGGAGCTAACCGAATGGAACCTGGCAAGAAGGGAGTCCTTCCTGGATGGGCTGGCTTTGTCCCTCTAAGATCTGCTTTCTGCTTCCCAAATTTGGTCTTTGGAGTCTGGCTTGCTACCCACTGAAAAGCCTGCCTATGGTCACAGAGACGTCTTTACGGGCCCAGGTCTTCATACGCCCCTGGGCCCAGAGCACGAGGCTTTTCATGACAGGTATCTTAGGCAGAAGAGGTATAATTCCCTTTTTGGATGTCAGGCCATCCTTGTCTTCATCCTTTCTTCCAGCTGGCCAGAATTTGGGATGACCTTTTTCAGGGTCCCCTATCCCCTGATGCCCCTCACCATACAGCCTGAGCTTTCACCCTTGCCCCCGCTCTCTTCTTTTGGAGCACTCTCAAAGTATTTACTACATAAAGACATGCATGCAACATGCATACACATACACACACAGACAGACACACACACATACACACACACAAAGATTAGGAGCAAAGAAAGGATTAGAAGCCCAAGTGTGTACAGAATTTATTCCTTCAGGTGGGTTCTGGGTCTTGCTGACTTCAAGAATGAAGCTGCAGACCCTCACGGTGAGTGTTACAGCTCTTAAAGATGGTGCATCTGGGGTTTGTTCCTTCCGATGTTCAGATATCTGGGGAGTTTCTTCCTTCCGGTGGGTTCGTGGTCTCCCCGACTTCAGGAGTGAAGCCTCAGACCTTCACAGTGAGTATTACAGCTCTTAAAGGTGGTTCATCCGGAGTTGTTTGTTCCTGGTTCCTCTTGGTGGGTTCGTGGTCTCGCTGACTTCAGAAATGAAGCTGCAGACCCTCATGGTGAGTATTACAACTCATAAAGGTAGTGCAACCCCAAAGAATGAGCAGCAATAAAATTTATTGTGAAAAACAAAAGAACAAACCTTCCACAGTGTGGAAGGAGACCGGACGTGACCACTGCTGACTCAGGTGGCCTGCTTTTATTCCCTTATTTGGCCCCACCCACATCCTGCTGATTGGTCCATTTTACAGAGTGCTGATTGGTCCGTTTTTACAGAGTGCTGATGGGTGCATTTACAAACCTTTAACTAGACACAGAGCGCTGATTGGTGCATCTACAATCCTTTAGCTAGACAGAAAAGTTTCCCAAGTTCCCACCTGAACCCGAAGCCCAGCTGGTTTCACCTCTCACAAGTAGGGTGGGGTCTTTGGTTCTGGCCCCGCTACATTTTAACTGTCCACCTCATGATCACCCAGGGGTTTTCACCTCCCTGACCCTTGGTTTCCTCTTCCAAAAAGTGGCGAGGAAGTCATACTTGCTGCATGTGGTTGTTATGAAAGTTAGCTGATGTGAAGAAGCTCTGGCCCTGCCTGGTCTGGCGTAAGCCCTGACTAGCACCTGTGTGGAGGTGTCATGTCGCAGATGCGACAGTCCACAGACCTTGGTTGTAAAAGCAAAGGAAGATGTTTTACTCTCTGTAATGGATGTTAGAGCAGAGATCTTCAGATGGATTTGAGATCCATAAATGTAATAGTACCAAGTCAAAGTAACTTAGTCACTTGCAGTTTAAGACTCCACTCTTCCATGTTAATACAGCTGCAGTACTGCCATAAAAAACATCCTGTACTGCCATAAAAAACATCTGAAGGCTGAGGCAGGAGGATCACTTGAGGCCAGGAGTTTGAGACCAGCCTGACCAGTATGGTGAAACCCTGTGTCTACAAAAAATACCAATACTAGTCGGGTGTGGTGGCACATATCTGTAATCCCACTACTTGGGAGGCTGACGCATGAGAGTCACTTGAACCCAGGAGGTGGAGGATGCAGTGAACTGAGATCAAGCCACTGCACTCCAGCTTGGGCAACAGAGCAAGACTCCTTCTCAGAAAAAAAAAAAAAAAAAAAAGGAAAAGAAATGAAATGAAACACCTGAGACTGAGTAATGCACAGGAAGAGAGGTTTAATTGGTTCACAGTTCTGCAGACTGTGCAGGAAGTATGGCGGCATCTGCTTCCTGGGGAGCAGGAAAGCTTCCAGTCATGGTGGAAGGCAGTGATGGGGCAGGCACATCACACGGTGAGAGCAGAAGCAAGAGAAAGAAGGGGCCAGGTGGGTGCCGCAAGCTTTTAAACAACCAGATCTCCTGTGAACTCAGAGCGAGAGCTCACTCATCACTGAGGAGATGGCCCAAGCCACTCATGAGGGATCCACCCCATGATCCAAATACCTCCCATGATCCCCATCTCCAACACTGGGGATTACAAGTTAACATGAAATTTGGAGGGGACAAATACTGAAACCATATCAACATCTTTGGTTAAAATCCAGGGATTCTTTCTCTTTCTCTCTGTTCTCCTTCCTCTCTGACTCCCAAGCGAGGGCAGGGCACTGGGATCTCTTCCTGTCTGGCTTCCTACCCCTAGTGGGATGAGTTCCTGATCTCACCTTCTTCTTGCTCCTTGGATGCTTCCTCGATGTGGGTGGCCTGTGGGGTTTGTCCTGGGGCCACTAAGAGACCCCTTGCCCACCAGCTCACTGGCATGAAAGAATGCAAGAGCCTCTGGTGGCGACCGTCCTCCACATGGGAGGGGTGTTGTGTGTCCCCTACCTCTGAGCTAGGACTTAGCCTATCTCCCAGTAAATCTTGTGGGACACCAGGACTGGCCTTATGTGTGGGTAATCAGCACAGGCCACAGATCCTGCTCTCAGAAGGGCCCTGAATTTGGGGCTTAATGTACTGCAACTGCTGAGTGCCCTCAGGAAATTCTTCCCAATCTTTGCGTCTGTGTTTCCTAAGTGAAGTCAGATGGACAATAGAGCATACACAGAGGCACAGAGCCTCAGTTCACACACAGTCTCACTGCCCGTTGCCTTTCCCTGCCTCCCAGGAGAGGTTCTTGGCCATCTGGTCACCTGCCCCAGCATTTCGGATCCTTCTCAGACACCCCTTTCCCACTTCCGACCAGCAACAACTACCAACCTCTGCTCCTAGGGGAGGCTGAGGCATGGGGGAGGGCTAAGGTCTGGTGTGGGTGGCCCAGAGCACCTTAGGGTGGGGTCCGGCAGTGGCACATTTCAGCTGGACAGCACTATAGAGTGTTCAGGAGGTGATCTGGCAGGTGCAAACCCTTCACTGACACCCCAGTTCAGGAACTAGCACACCCTGTTGTGAAGACTGCAACATCGTGGGGTCTCCTACCCACTATGAATTGGGAGGCAGGCTTATGGGGAGAGAAGACATGGGGCTCAATGTACCCATGCCTGGCTGGGGCATGGTGCATCAGTTCTGTGGCTGGTGGGAGTGGGAGCCAGCTGGGAGGATCTGCACTCACTCTGATTGTCCCCATGCCTAAGGGAGCAGGAGATTCAGTAACAAATAGAAAACGTCATAAAGGGAAAAAGAGAGAGAGGCCGTGAAAGAGAAAGCTCTTCACATTTTTTGTTCCTTTAATGGCCCTTTTTCTGCTTTTTGAACAAGAGGTCTGCATTTTCATTTTGCCCTGCGTCCCCTCCCTCTTTATATTGCTGGCCCTCTGGTAAACCTTGGAAACCCTCTTCGTCTCTCAGGTGCCATGGGAATTCAGGGTTGAGGGGAGATGTGGCCCTACATTCCCTGACTGCAGCTGCTTTTGCAGACAGTCGGGAAGGTCCTCAAAAAGTTATACATGCAGTTACCATATGACCAGGAGTTTCAGTACCAGGTGTATACCCAAGAGAAGTGACAAAAAATGTCTGCACAAAAACTCGTACATGAGTGTTAATAGCAACAATATTTTAATAGTAAAAAAGTGGGAAAAACTTAAATGTAGATCAACTGGTGAACGGATAAATGATTTGTGGTCCATCCATCCAGTGGAATATTATTTAGCTATTAAAAAAAGGAACAGAGTACTGACATATTCTACAGCACGGATGAACCTTACTATTGTCAGGCTAAGTGAAAGAAGCAGACACAAAAGCCTGTGTATTGTGTGGTTTTATTTGTATGAAATGTCTGGAGTCAGCAAATCTATAGAAACAGAAAGCAGATTAGTGGTTTCCTACAGCTGGGGCTTGCGGGATTATAGCTAAGGGGTGCAGGGTTCAGGTGATGAAAATATTCTGAAATTGACAGTGTTGATGGTTGCACAATGCTGAATATACCAAAACCCACTGAATTGTACACTTTAAGTGGGTGAATTGCATAGTAAGTAAGCGGATAAATTGTGTAGTGAGTCATACCTAAGAAGCTGTCTTTCAAAAAGATACGTGCAGTTTTACTTGACAAGCCTGTTGCATTATCTCTCCAGCAGCCCTGCTGCTAAAGGGCTTATGTGCTTAGGAAAAAACTAGACACGAAGCTCTGACCTCCCCATGCCCTTACCAACCCCAGCCCTTGAAGTCTCTGTCAGTATGATTGCTTTTGTGTTGATTCTTTCTGCTTCCTGGAAATCTAGCCAAGCCCACCCCCCACTGGCAGGGGCCCAGTGTGATGGGGTGTGAGTCTGTTTAGAGGCTAGGGCTTGCCAGTTGCCCTAGGACATGTCTGACCCCAAGGTGTGAGAGGAGCCTGTCTGGAGCCCACTCACACTGCTCTGGCCCATGTGCACTGCGCAAGGTCACACTTCCATGCCTAAGGTCACACACTCAGGCCCCTAATGCCAGCAAAGCAGAGGAGGATCAGCGTCCTGTTCAGCAGACTCCTGGCGGTTCAGACCACATGATGAGGGAAGGCCCAGAGGACAGTGCCAAGGTCCCAGAGTAATGAGAGGTGAGGTCAGCTGGACTTCTGGGTTGAGTGGGGACTTGAAGAACTTTTTTGTCTTAAAAGAGGATTGTAAAACGCACCAAGGAGCACTTTGTAGCTGGATTGTAAAATGCACCAATCAGCACTGTAAAATGCACCAATCAGCATTCTGTAAAATGCACCAATCAGCAGGATCCTAAAAGTAGCCAATCACAGGGAGGCTTGAAAAAAGGGCACTCTGATAGGACAGAAATGGAATATGGGAGGGAACAAATAAGACAATAAAAGCTGGCCATCCCCCAGCCAGCAGGGGGCGATCATCTTGGTGCCCTTCCACTTTGTGGAAGCTTTCTTCTTTCACTCTTCACAATAAAAGTTGCCACTGCTTACTCTTTGGGTCTGTGCCATCCTTAAGAGCTGTCACACTCACCTTGAAGGTCTGCAGCTCCATTCTTGAAGTCAGCCAGGCGGGGAACCTACTGGCAGGAACCAACTCTGGACACAGTAAGATGGTCCCTCATTTTCAGGAAAGGATGCAGGGTCCCTCCAGAGGTTCAGGGCCACACCCTCCCATCTCTGTGGATGGTACAGTGGTTTGCAGACTGTGTGGAAATAAATAAATCCTTGCTGACTTCCAGGGAAGCTGGGCTCCAGACCCTTATCTCTCAATTACCAATGCGAGTCTGGGTTCCCCCTCTTGGGAATCCTTACCCTGTCCCTGCTTCGTCACAACCTTCTGTGATAAGTGATGAGGCACCAAGCAGGGAGTACTGGACAGAGCCATCAGAGCAGCACACTAGACGCCATGCAAGGGACATCACCCAGGCAATCCCTGAAGGCAGAAAGGGAGACTTCTCTCAACTGCAGTGGGTGAAATAATCTACCCCACAGACCCCGCCAAATTTGCATTCTTCTTGGAACCTCAGAATGTGACTTCGTTTGTAAATATGGTGGTTGTAGTATAATTAGTAAAGCTGAGGGCATAGTGGAGTATGGTGGGTCCTTAATCCATTAAGACTGGTGTCCTCACGAGAAAACGAAAAGAGGCAGAAACAGACACACAGGGAGAATGCCAAGTGACAGCAGACGCAGAGACGAAAGCGATGTGTCTACAAGCCAAGGAACGTCAAGGATTGCCGGCAACACCAGCAGCTGAGAGGTGAGGAAGGGTCCTCCCCTAGAGACTTCCGAGGGCCCAGGTGCTGTTGACATCTTGATTTCAGACTTCTGGTCTCCACACTGTGCAAGAACAAATACCCATTTTTTAAGCCTCCCAGTTTGTGGATATTTGTTATAGCAGCCCAAGGAAATTAATACAACAGTCTTCATTCCTGAAGCAATAAAATGAGCGCAGACAGCAGCAATTATTAATTCAGCCCACATTGATGGAACACACAAGCTTCAGGCTCTGTGCTGGGTGCTGAGAAAAGAGGTGAACAAAAGACGTGATGTTTCTCTACTAACAATGCCCACAATAGTCGTACAGATTATTAAAAACTGTGATAAGGCCCATGACGTAACATCATGGGGAAGTGTGGTTGGGGTGTAGGAGGCCAGAAAACCTCCCGGAGGAAACGTCATTTATTCCACTGAGACCTGGAGAGGGAGGAGACAGGGTGGGAGGGAGACTTACTGAGCAACACGCATGTTTGTGTCATGTTAGGACTTTCTGACCTTGCCCTTGAGGTAGATACAGTAAAACACTAAGGGAGGCATTAACCAGGTCAAATATCAGGGAAATGCACTGTAAAGAAGGAGCTGTGTGTGCCAGTTCCTCAAATCAAAAAGGAGTGGCGTGCAGCTGCAGAAGTGAGAACTGGAGAGTCTAGCGAGGGAGCCAGCAGCGGAGGGCACAGGACCTCTGCGGGGGCTGCAGAGGCGGGTAGTGGGTCTGGTAAATGTAACAGGACAGGATCGTTTCCACTATCCATTTCCCTTCCATCCTATACTTAGAGGTTCAACATGGGCACAGTTCATCAGCACGGGACTCTTCACAGCTGATATGTCCAGATCCACGGGAATGAGTGTGAGCACCAGGGCCCTGCTGGCACTTCTTCCTCCCAGCCTCACACGCAGCCACCTGGAGTAAAGGCTTGGGTTCCTTTTAACTCTGCTGTGCAGTAGTTCATGGTTGCTTTAACACAGTGTACCAAGTCTGAAAAGTTTAATGGAGCCATCTTCGTTAACATGTGTCTCTGCCCTACTGTTACTTGGTAAGTAGTGCGTTCTCCAATTCACAAAAGCTGAATTTGAAATTGTCAAGTCCCCAGATTGAAGGAAGCTGCCAAACTGCCTCCATTGATGTTATCAGTCTCCAATCTGTCTGGAGAGACTCGGGCTGAAAGCAGGAACACCTTCATCCTTGCTCAGTGCACAGTATACACAATGCCATAAGGCCTCCTCATCCCCATGTCCTGCTTTAACACACAGCAGGCATTTATATCTTTCCCTCTGCTTCAGTTAAGCAGTGTCTACTCTGTGGTTCCCCTAGAAGTTAGCACTGACCTGTTGTGACTTAACATGACCCAGTAATTCCAAATAGACAGCAGCTGAAAGACACTTTCCATCTTAGAAATCATAATATGCTCCCTGTTTCCTGGAAATGGATGGTGTTAGCTGGTTACTCCTTGCTCCATCTTCCAAGAAAACTACACATGCAAACTCTGCTATGTCCTGTTGAGAGGCCCCTCATTAGGGGCAGATGGGAGCTTCGCCTGAGGTTATATTATGATTAAACTATTGCGGGTAACCAATCCATGTCTATTGAGACCATGAACAACAGAAATGAATTTATAAAACAAACGATGCCTTTCCAAACCCTGTATATAAATGTCACATATCAATCTCCTCATTAATCTCCCCCCAGGCTTCTGGGATGTTGAAAGGAGTTCTCAGAGGAAATAATATTTTTGCCCTTTCCTTTTAGATGGAAAATCAAAACCAAGCCGGGTTTGAATGACTAGCCTTGGAAGGAAGGAAACAGTGTTTCACCAGTGTAGCTTGGACCTCACATGCAAAAAGTGTGCAAGCCTCTTCTCTCTGGTTTTCCCTTCCATTTCCATGTTGTGACTGCCTACAAACAAAACAAAGCTCCATGCTCAGGGAAGGAGCTTCTGGAGGCCCAGACCCCATGGACACTCAGGTGGTTGTTTTAAACGGTAAGAAGTGATAAAGAGGAGAAAGGCACTGGAGAGACCCTAAGGAACATGAGCCAGCTTTGTAAGTGGTGGTATATTCTGGCTGCAGTAAGGGTAAGAGTCACAGCAGCTATAGATTAAGAAGCAGGCAGTGATATAGAAATAAGAGCCAAAGGTGGACGGCCTTTTCTTTTTTCTTTGGTTGTTGTTCTATGTCTTCTATTAATTTGGCCCTGAAAGGGGAAAAATCAAGATCAGATTGGTATTTGAAGAGAAAGCTTAGGGTTGCAGGAAGGAGTAAGTGAAGAAATATAATTCTTGACCAGGGGGAGGCTTCAGAAAGGGGGAGAAGGAAACTGTACCAAGAAGAGAGTGCAATGGGCTCACCCCACTAGGAAGAGGAGACATCACCTTCAGAGACTGGAGGCCAGTAAAAACAGAGAAGGTCGAAAGCCTCTGAGGTCTGGGGAGGATGTAAGCACATTCTTGAAGCTCAAATTGATGGGCACAAATATTGACCATTTGTCACATTCAGTCACCATGCTCAAACGCCTTCCACTTCACATTGAATTCATCTCCAGTCTTTTCGTTATCTCTCACAGTGAGAAATAAAGAATAAATAAGAAAAGAATTGTTTTCACAACAAATATAACAAAGGATTAATATTCTTAATATATAGTCTCCATAAAATTTAGTATGAAAAGAGGAATCTAAAAGGAAATGCATTACTAAAAAAAAAAAGAGAACTTCCAGTTTCAGCTCCAATACATAAAAGGCCTGCAAATCATCTCTCCCATCCTTACAACAAGAAAAAGCTAGAACACTGAAAATCAACCAATGTTTCAGGACCTGTCGGAGATTCAAGGGCTCAGTGCAAACCTCCACCCGGAAACCTAGAGAGTTCAGCAGGTCTGGAGTCCTAGTAGGGCTCTGCTCACCTTGAGCAGAAGCCACTGGAACCATAAACTGGTGGGAACACTTAGGTCGTATTTTGAGGAGTTGCTGGGAACTGAGTGTGGAGTAGAAAAAAGTGAGAAACTCTAGGGGGCTGCAGTCTTAGAGGGGTCCTCACTTTCATGGGTCTTAAGTCTAGGAGCCCCACAAGGTGGCCATGGTGAAGATCTGAGAAAGATCCCCTTGTACATCTTGCAGAGGACAGGGAAGTGACTTTCTACAAAAAATACAGGATGGTAAAGGATTTCTTTTTAAAGAGTAACTTTACAATGGAGAAACCTGGCAAACACTACCTGGGCCAAGTGGTCAAGGTCACTGTCAACAGTGATAAGTCATGTGGATAGCATGTTCCCTCGATATGGTGGGATGAGAATGGCACTTTACCTTTGTGGGCTTCCTCCCAACAACCCAGACCCCAGCACAATCATGAGAAAAACATAGGACAAATCCCAACTGTGGGACATTCTACAAAATTCCTGATCAGCACTCCTTAAAACTGTCAAGGTCATCAAAAATAAGGAAAACCTAAGAAACTGTCACAGCCAAGAGGCGCCTAAAGAGACATGAAGACAAAATGAAATATGATGTCCTGGATAGGATGGAAACTTGGAACAGAAAAGAGACATTAAGTGAAAATTAAGGAAATCTGAATCAAGTGTAGACTTGAGTTAATGGTAATGCATCACTGCTGGTTCATTAGTTGTAGAAAATGTGGCACACTAATGTAAGTTGTTAACAATAGGAAAAACAGGGTGTAGGGTACATAGGAACTCCGTACCAGCTTCACAATAATTCCATAAATCTAGGACTGTTATAAAATTAAATGTTTATTTCTGAAAGTAAGAAAAACATGCAGCATCTGAATAATCAAACAAATATAAGTTGAAAGTATGAGGTGTAACTTTTCTTCATCAACACATTCATCAAAACTTGAAGTTTAGTAATAATCAATCCTGGCTTAGGTGCAATAAAACATACTTTCCTGGATTGCTGTGAATTAGTATAATGATTTAGAAAGCAAACTCCACAATACAGATCAAAAACATACTAACTCAGTAATTCCATTCATAAGCATCTATTTTAATAAAATAGAAAGCAAGTAAATGATTATTTATAAATTTTTGCATATTTGCATCATTAAAAATAGTAAAAATAGGTAAAACTTAAAAAATAGGAAAGGTACGTAATAGTAATTGGTATGGGAGATACCGCCCCCCTGGGAATCATATACAAGCTGGGCTGAACGCAGAAAACAACTGTTTCCTGGCTTTGGACAGCAGACACCCCCTGGTATGGTCTCTGAAAGAAGAGCTCACCTGAGTGGGTACCACCTCCAGGTTGGCTTTCCCCAGGGATGCCCTTCAAAGTGTAACCCGTGGAGATAGAGCCAGGGAGAGAGTCTGCTTGTTCACCGTGCAGGGTTCAAAATTGTTCAATATTTGAAAATCTGTCAAGGAAATGTTTTCAATTAGCAAATTAAAGAAGAAAATTCATAGGATCATTTTTAAAGATGTAGGAAATGCATTTAAAAAATCAAAACCCATTTATAATAATAACTTTGAGCTGAACAAGAATGGAAGGGAAATTCTTTAGGGATAGGTATATGCTGAAGACTCTATCAAATAATGCACTGAAAGGTAAATGATTGCTATGTTACACTAAAGGAAGAAGGGAGGAAAAGAATGTCTCTCCCCATCACTGCCATTAAATACTTAACATATATTGAAATGTTCATCAAGGCAATATCACCAGAAATGTTTACAAGAGATATGATATTGGAGCAAAAGATCTAACCCTGACATCATTAGCAGATAATACCATTACCTAGGAAGTCCAAGAGAGTTGTCTTTATAACATAATATAACCAATGAGACGTTCAGTAACATTTCCAGTAACACCTGTGTGAATAAAATTACAAGACTTCAATTAAAAAAGGAAACCCAAATAAATAGATGTGCTGTGTTTCTAAAGGAAAGACTTGATATTGTGAAGATATACATTCTCCCACAATTAACCTACACGTTTTGAGCCATTCCAATAAAAATCCAAACATGATATCTACAGAATATGAGAAGCTAACCCAAATTTCACCTGAGTGTGTAAATGAGCCAGGATTACAGCAAATTCTAGAGCAGGGGAGTCAATGACGGGGCACCACATCACTAGATATCAAAATATAAACCACAAGAATCAAACCAGAACAGAGTTAGCCAAGGAAAAGACAAATCAGTGAAATAGAATACAGAGCCCAGAAAAAAAAAATTTCAATTCAATGGCTAAGGAATAATGAAATAGCTGGCATGGGCATAATTGGGTATCCACCTGTGTGGCAGATTAAAGATGGCTCCAGAGTCTAGATATGCCTGCCATCGAGAGGTGGGGTCTCTGCCTCCTCCCTTTGAATCTGGGCTGGATTTTAGTTGCTTTAGACTATGTTGGAAGTGATACTGTGCCAGCTCCAGTCCAAGCCCTTCAGGGAACAGCAGATTCTGCTTCCTTTGTCTGGGAGCCCTGTGCTGTCCTGTGGGAAGTTTGATTTTCCTGAATTGGCCATGCTGTGAGGAAGTCCAGATTTGCCATCAGAGGAGGCCGTGGGGAGGGAGAGAGGGGAAGTTAATGGGCCAGCCCGTGACTCCTTCCTCCTCCATCCCAGCTGAGTGCCCCAACATTGTGGACCAAAAGCAAGTCATTGCTGCTGTGCCCTGTCCCAATTCTTAATCCACAGAATCATGTGAGGTAGTGGTTGTAAATTATTGGTTTGAGGGCAAACCAAACTTGGGGGTAGTTTGGCATGCAGTAACAGCTAACCAGAACAACTTAGGGGAAAAATAATTTAGACTCTCTTTCTACACTATAAATAAGTTCCAAAGGGATTTAAATATATAACTTATAAAGCAATACAGTACTAGAATAAAACTAAGAAGACTGATAGTTTGCATTGCTAGGAGGTGCAGAAAAGGCTAATTTAATACATTGCTAGTGGTAGTGTGAATTGCTACAACTTTTTGGAGAGTGATACACAATATCTATTAAAATTATCAATTCTGAGAATCTAGC
Source organism: Colobus angolensis palliatus (assembly GCF_000951035.1). Taxonomy (NCBI): domain Eukaryota; kingdom Metazoa; phylum Chordata; class Mammalia; order Primates; family Cercopithecidae; genus Colobus; species Colobus angolensis. The sequence goes on from NW_012116333.1 coordinate 1,298,684, forward strand.
TATGGAAACGAAGTTCAAGTTCTTATCAATATGTAAAACTGTCTGTAAGAAGATGCCTATCACAGTATAGTTATAAAAAAAACCAAATGAGACAGTTTGGATGGTGGAATCAATTGCATCCTATCCACACAATGGAATGTTACAAAGCTATTAAAAACAAAAAGGCTACATCTGTGCTTATGAACCTGGAGAGCATTTGTCTTATTCAGTTTGGGCTGCTTTAACAAATATACCCCATAGATGGGTAGTTTAAACAACACAGATTTATTTCTCACAGTTCTAGAAGCTGGAAAGTCTGAGATCAAGGTGCTGGTAGATCTAGTGTCTGGTAAGGTTAGACAGACACCTTCTTATTGTATCCTCACGTGGCCAAGAAAAAAATCTCTCTTCTTATAAGGGTCCTAATCCTATTCATGATGGCTCAACTTTCATGATCTAACTACTTCCCCAAAGCCCCACCTCCTGAGACCATCACACTGGAAGTTAGAATTTCAACATATGAATTTTGGGGAGATACAAACATTTAGTCAAAAACAGATCTCTAAAAATAATTTAAAAGTAGTTTCACACTCTGGAAGATGGTTTGGCAATTTGTTAACAAATAAACATGCAATCATCATATGACCCAGAAATTTCATTCCTGAATTATTTTTCCTGAGAGAAATAAAACTTGTGTTATCACAAAAACTTGTACACAAAGGTTCATAGAAGCTTTATCAAAATAGCCCAAAAATGAAAGCCAGGATAGGTATCCTTTAACAGGAGAACAGTAAACAAACTGGTGAATCCATGGAAAGCTACTAAACAATGAAAAGGAAGGAAATATTGATACACACAATAAATAACCTGGATGAGTCACCAAAGAACTGTGCTGAATGAAAAAAGCCAGTCCCAAAAGATTATATACTGTATGCTCCATCTGCACAACATTTTGAAATAACAAAGTTGTAGAAATAGAGAACAGATTAATGGTTGTTGGGGATTAGAGCTTGGAGGAAGGTGGACAAATATGTGTGTGAGGAAGGGGACAAGAAGAATGTGGGGAGTAATGAAAAGGCAACAGGAGGGTCCCTATGGTGATGATATGTTCTTTATCTTGACTGTGGTGGTGGCTACAGGAACCTACGCATGTAATGAAGTAGTGCAGAAATACACGCACACGCGTGCACACACACACGAGTACAAGTAAAACCAGGGATAAAATCAGTGGATTGCATCACCGTCACTATCCTAGACGTGATATTCTACTACAGTTTCACACAATGTTACCCTTGGAGGAAACTAGGTAAAGATACACAAGAACTCTATTTATTATTTTTCACAACTTGGAAGTGAATTATAGCTAACCAAATAAAAACCTAAATTAAAAACCTTTTAAAAACATTATAACAAAGTCTATAATATAGTAAAAAAAAAAGTAACTTTCAGAGGTATTTAAATATCATCTTCCCATTTTGGTAAAACAAGACAAAATGAAACTTTGTATATTTGAATGAGCACAACGTGTGATAGATAGAGCTCAAACTATTAACACTGGTTACCTATGGAAGCCGGGATGGAGGAGAAAAGAGATGACATTATCAAGTTATCAAGATGACAGTATCAACATATTCTATGTTGACTTTTTTTTTGCTACATTAGGATACATTTTTATAATAAAAATAAATATTGGAAAGAGCTAAATGAAAAAACAAAGCCATAAAAGTGATAGGGAAAATAATATATTACTTTTACAAGTTTAGGGTGGAAATTCTCTTTCCAAGGAAGGAAGATTCAACACCCAGAAGCCATAAAGGAAACAACTAACAGATTCATCTCATAAAAAAATAAAACTCCCACAGATCAAAACACATCATAAAGAAAGTTTAAAAACGAGTAACCTGTGGAATTTTCTAACAAACGAAAATATTAGTAGCCAAAAATTGTTCTTACAAATCACAAAGAGAAAACAATGAAATAGAAAAAGGGGTGAAGACTTTGGCCGGACCATTAAGATAAGGCAATAATGTTGACTGCTAAATCAGGAATCTTTCAGCCTTGATTTGGCCTGAGACTCTGAAGGTCAAGAACAAGGCAGCAGGTGCCAACTAGCCCCAGTGTCTACATGCTGGACTCTGATGCAAGACCCGCTCAGAGGATGATTTAACTCTCCATCTCTTACCCAAAGGAGAGGCAGAGGGAGACAGGGTTTCTTGTGAAAAGTTGGCAGTGGTCCCTGAGCTTCCTTGGAGATGCACACAGGCACACATATGCATGCACACTCAGACACACACAGAGGAGGAAGGTGATCTGCCCCTCAGCCCATGCCGGAGGGCAGTCATACTGTGAGAGGAACTCCAAGATGGGTCACCAGGAGAATGTGACATGCATCCCTCGAAAGACCCAAGGTGAGGGGATGTGGCTATGTCTGCTCTGTGCAAGCTGGCACAAGGGGAAGCAAAGGACAGTGACAAGAGGGGAAGGACCTAGGGCATCTAGGCCCCAAATTAAAGGTGACGGTGGCACTACGAGTGGCCCCAGTGAAAGGCCTTCCCTCTGTCAAGAAAAGGACAATCTGGGCCCACAGTGGATTGGGCCTTCATAAGCCCCCAAAGCATTATTCAGAGAGAGCATCAGAAATTGCACCCAGAAGCCTGAAAAACCCCAAGCTGTATGATATCAGCCACTCTGTGGCCTTTTCTCCTAATCCTTTCTCCTTCCTGCTTAAGAAGGATAATAAGCAATTCCTGCTGGGTTGGGGGAAAAGAAGGGTGAGAACAGCTGAGCTTCTCCAGGCAGCTCCTGCTGGAGGCTGGGGAAGCTTTCACTGGGATGAGAGCCCAGAGTCAGATTTATGTTGGTCTTGACTGTGCTGTGCGATCCTAGACTGACCGACTAGACTGAGCCACTGCAAATTCAGTGAGAATTGCCCCAGATTTTATTCAACAGCAGGGAAGGAAAACCAGGAGAGCAGAATGGAAAGGATGATAGTGAAAACTACAGAAGCGGTCCTCCACTTGGCCCCTGGTGAAGTCCCCTGGATCCTGTCCAGAAAGGTCCTCCTCACCAGCAATCATAAAAACACAAATTAAGACAAAAATATGTTTCTCTCGATTCAGAGGGGCAAATATGCGACATACCAATGTGGTCTCAGGATGGTGAGAAAGTTGCTCGTGCATCACTGAAGAGCCTCGGAATGCAAGAACTCCTTCCAGAAGGCAAAAGGCAGATTTGCTGAAATTAAACTTACACTTTACAAAAATCCCACTTCTAGGAATATGTTCTAAAACATCTCTCATATGTGCATAAAGTTAAATATAGATTCATTGCCTCATTAGAAAAGTGCAAATTTAGAACAACCTACTATCCCATCAATAAGGGTGGCTAAACAACCATATGAAGAAAGCTTAACATCACTGATCATTAGAGAAATGCAAATCAAAACCACAATGAGGTACCATCTCACACCAGTCAGAATGACTATTATTAAAAGCTCAAAAGATAACAGATGCTGGCTAGGTTGTGGGGTAAAAGGAACGCTTATACACTGTTGGTGGGAGTATAAATTAGTTCAACCAATTTGGAAGATAATGTGGCAATTCCTCAAAAACCTAAACACAGAAATACCATTCAACCCAGCAATCTCATTACTGGGTGTATGACCAGAGCAATATAAATAATTCTGTTATAAAGGCACATGCACGAGTATATTCATTGCAGCACTATCCACAATAGCAAAAATATAGAATCAATCTAAATGGCCATCAAATGGTAGACTGGATAAAGAAAATGTGGTATATATACACCATGAAATACCCTGAAGCCATAAACAAAAAGGAGATCATGTCCTTTGCAGGGACATAGACGGAGCTGGAGGTCATTATCCTTAGCAAACTAATGCAGGAACAGAAAACCAAATACCGCATGTTCTCACTTATAAATGGGAGGTAAATGACAAGAACACATGGACCCATAGAAGGGAACAATACACACTGGGCCTGTTGGAGGGTCAGAGGGGAGAGGGAGAGGATCAGGAAACATAACTAATGGATACTAGGCTTAATACAAGGGTAATGAAATGACCTGTACAACAAATCCCCATGATACATGTTTACCTATGTAGCAAACCTGTACATCCTGCACTTGTACTCCTGAACTTAAAATAAAAGTTAATAACACACACAAAAAAAAACAAAACACGATGACTGCATACACGCACAGAATAAGATGCAGGTGGTAAAAAGAACGGCTGTATCTTCTAATATAAAAAAATCTCCAAGACACAGGAAGTGCCAAAAGCAAATCACAGAATTGTATCCAATGTATGACACTCCTTACATTAAAAAGCAAATATAGGCCGGGCGCGGTGGCTCACGCCTATAATCCCAGCACTTTGGGAAGCCAAGGCGGGTGGATCATGAGGTCAGGAGATCGAGACCATCCTGGCTAATATGGTGAAACCCATCTCTACCAAAAAATATAAAAAATTAGCCAAGCATGGTGGCGGGCACATGTAGTCCCAGCTACTCAGGAGGCTGAGTCAGGAGAATGGCGTGAACCTGGGAGGCAGAGCTTGCAGTGAGCAGAGATCGTGCCACTGCACTCCAGCCTGGGTGACAGAGTGAGACTCTATCTCAAAAAAAAAAAAAAAAAAAAAAAAAAAAAAGCAAATATAGATGTATGTGTGTGTGTGTATATATTTATATATTTATATATTCATAAATTATAAATAAGTATGTAAAAAATAGAGAATTCTTATCAAAATGTTGCCAGTGGTTACCTCTGAGAAGGTAGTGGGTACCTGTGAGGAGAGGTTTTTTTGTTTTTGTTTTTGTTTTTGTTTTTGGAGACAGGGTCTCAGTCTGTCACCCAGGCTGGAGTGCAGTGGTGTGATCTCAGCTCACTGCAACCTCTGCCTCCTGGGTTGAAATGATTCTCATGCCTCAGTCACCCAGGTAGCTGGGATTACAGGCACACACCACCATGCCCAGCTCATTTTTTTGTATTTTTAGTAGAGACAGGGTTTCACCATGTTGGCCAGGCAGGTCTCGAACTCCCAACCCCAAATAATCCACCCGCCTCAGTCTCTCAACGTGCTGGGACCACAGGTGTGAGCCAGCACACCCGGCCTCATGTTTTTTACTGAGTAAGCTTCAGTGCTATATGAATCTTTTGTAATGACAATGTATTTATATATGTGTATGGTCAATACTAATAAAGGTTAGAGAAGTTATAAAAGAACAAAGAGTAATGTGGAGGATGGAGTGGATAAAGGGAAAAGCCAATCAGAGAAGCACACTAGGGTGCTATAGCAGTAGTCCAGGAGACACCTGTTGAGGCTGGAATTAGACGCGGGCGTGGGAGAAGAACGGAGAGCAGGTGAGCATGAGCTTGGGAGGACAACTGGCACAGTTTGTTGACTCTGGACATGCAGGCTGAGGTGAAGAAAATAGATTAATGTGATGACTAATGTAGCTGATGACAACTGTCCCACGCTTCAAGCAGGGGCCCAGGGCAAGGAGCAGGGTGGGGAAGGAAGAGTTCATATCCCAGGGAATATGCTTCTGGCCCATCAGACAGTGGAGTCTGTGGGCACACACCTTAAGCTGCAGATCTTGGAGATTCCAATTCGTATTTCTGAACATGTAAGTGGCTTTGAGCATGACCAAGGTGAACAAGAATAGAAATATGGAAGGCACCAACAGATGATGGACAGGTGAGGAAGGAGATGATAATTACAGCAAAAAGGCCAACCACAGGAGAGGCTGCCATTTATTGAGCAAGTGAGATATGCTGTGTGCTGTTCCTGTACTTTATTCAATCATTGTAACATTAGGAGATGGGTTTTATTATGATTCCCATTGTATAAATGAGCAAACGGAAGCTTAGAGTCACCAAATAATTTTCCCAACACAGCAAAGAAAGCAAGTGATACATTCACTATTTGAATCCAGCTCTGGCTGACTCCCTGCTCACAGCAACTACACCACTTAGCTTCTGCCGAGGCAATCCTACTTGCACTCCTCCTTTGGGATGGCTGAGAAGCGTTACTCTCTAATTATCATAAAGCCCCCTTCTCTCCATCCCTGCTATCTTTGTCCTTGTTTGAGACCTCTTTATCCTTCCCATCCCTACCTTCAGTCTATCCTGCTTCAGTCCATCCTGCACAGGACTGACAAAGTTATCTTCCAGAATCACAAGCATGGCATATCAGTATTTTACTTAGAATTCTTCAGTAAGTATTCTCTCTACCAGTCAAGATGCTCAAGCAAGGAACAGACAGATACTATTGTCTGAAACAACCACAAAGACAACAAAACACATGAAACAATGGGTTTCTTTTTTATTTGTTTGTTTTTGTTTTTCAGCTTATATTTTAGATTCAGGGACAAGGAAGGATTTTACCCGAAGCCTTAGTGGGTGCACAGACCTTGAGACCTTGAGTTTGGACTTCTAGTCTTCAGAACTGAGATGGAATGTATTTCTGTTGTTTTAAGCCATGCAGTTTATGATTCTTTGTGACAGTAGGCCTAGGAAACTATTACAATAGGTTTATAGATTTCATCAGACTTGGAAAAGATCTGACCATTAGTTCTTCAGTTCTTTTTCTTTCTCACCCTCTCTTTTGCTCCTTTGAGGACTCAAATGATCTGTAAATTAGGCCACGTTAAATTGTCCCACAGCTCACTGATGCTCTGGCAGTTTTTTAAAGACTTTTTTTTTTTTTTTTTGAGATGGAGTGTCACTCTTGTTGCCCAGGCTGGAGTGTGGTGGTGCAATCATGGCTCCCTGCAACCTCCATCTCCCAGGTTCAAGTGATTCTCTTGCCTCAGCCTCCCAAGTAGCTGGGATTACAGGCACCTGTCACCACACCCAGCTAATTTTTGTGTTTTTAGTAGAGACGGGGATTTCACCATGTTGACCAAACTGATTTTGAACTCCTGACCTCAAGTGATCCACAACCCTTGGCCTCCCAAAGTGCTGGGATTACAGGCATGAGCCACTGCGCCAAGCCTAAAGACATTTTAAATTTTTCTCTCTGTGATTTCTATTGCTATGTCTTCAAGATCACCAAACTCTTATGATGCCTAATTTAATATTAACTCCATCCTGTGTATTTTAAATCTTATATGTTGTCTTTTGTTTGGATCTTTTAAATATCTTCCATGTCTGTACTTAACTTTTTTAACATGTGGAATGCAGTTATAATAACAGTTTTACTGTCCATGTTTACTAATTGTAACATCCATGTCAGTTTTGCATCAGTTTCAATTGATTAACTGTCTCTCGTTATGGGTTGCATTTTTTTGCTTTTTTTTTATTGACTGCTAGACATTTTGAATTTTACCTTGCTTGGTGCTGGCTACTTTTGTATTCCTGTAAATATTCTTGAACTTTTTTCATGCAGTTGAATTAGCTGAAAACTGTTTGATCCCTTCAAGTCTTGCTTTCAAATTTTATTAGGCAGGACAATAGCTGGGTTTAATGTAGGACTGATGATAGCCCGCTAATGAGGCAAGACCTTCTGAGTACTCAATGCCCATGAATTGGGAAGTTCTCCAGTCTGGCTGGCAGAGACAGGTGTTGTTCCTGGCAGCGCTCCACTCTCTGCCTTTGTCATCACATGATGTTTGTGTCTCCTCTTCTTTTGTATAAGAACACCAGTCATATCAAATTAGGGTTCTCCCTAATTACCTCATCTTAACTGGAGAAACCTTAACTGATTGAGAAACCTTAACTGATTGCTTCCTGCAACCAACCAGAGGTACCTTCAATTTTCCATCTGCCATGGAGAAAAGGGGAGGGGATTTGCAAGGGGAGCAGCCTTGAGTCCTTTTGTTACTGAGGCATGGAAAGTTAGGGTTTTCCTCTCAGTTTAATTTTAGGAAGTCAGCATGAATTGATCTTAGATTCTCCACCTCCAGACCCTGTTCTCCTGCCTCAATAGGAGAGAAAAGCTACAACAATAAGTGAATTCGCCCAGGAGGTCCATGATTGAAAAACAAAGTTTTAGAAAAGAGAATAGAGAAAGTATATGGAGTGGGGGTCAGTATTTAAAGAAAACAATAAAATCAAATGTATCAGATTTTGCATAATGATCATCAGTCTCTAGTGTGAAAAGACCCACTGAATAACCCCTAAGTGAAATGAGATCCACACCACACCAGAGCACTCCTGGGATAAAAGAGAAAATATTGAAAGATTTTAGAGAAGCATCTGGCCTCCTATGAAAGAAGAGGGATGAGAATGGCATCTGACTTCTGGTGGCAGCTCTGTGAGCCAGAAGCTAGTGACCACGCCTTCAAAATCTGGGTCAAGAATCTATGACCAAGCTGCCAATCAAACATGAATGTAGAATAACTGATTTTTGCACATACAAGCTCTCAAAACATTTCCCAGCACAAAACATTCTTCAGGAAGCTATAGAGAGGGAAAAAACAAGAGAGGACTCATCTTTCAGCAACTAGAGACCCAACGCAGGGAAGGCAAAGGGGACTCCCAGAACCCCAAGACAACAGCTGACCACCACATGTGCTGGGTGCGGGCAGAGGGGGTGCCTGGGAGGATGTCAGTAGGAGAGGAAGCCCAGCCATGACGCATCTGCACCACTGCAAAGAGAGCCCCCTTCTGGCCCAGAGTCTAGGGATGAATGGGAAGAGAGCACTAAACCAAGAGAAATCTTGGCAACTGTTTATTCCAAGTAAAACAAAAAGTTGTACAAAATAGGAAATGTGCACTGCATGGTTTAGCTGTGAATAATACGAACATAGTCATAACTATGTAAATACCAAATACTGATTTGGCCAAAAATTAGGCTGTAATTACCATGACGGGCCTGAGACGAAGAGAAGAGACAGCACGTATGCACAGGAGGATGGTGTTTTTAAAGAGTGACATCCTCCTCTTCCATGGTGGAAGTTTATCCCATGACATTTAAACTAGAAAATCAAGAAACGGCCTTCTAAACTTGTTATTTTAAAGTCAAGAGGAAAGCACCAGAAGAAATAGCAGGAATTCAAAGTGATTGCCTCTGGGGAACAGGAATCTGGAGTGGGAGGAGGAACGCTGTTTCTCATTACAAGCCTTGAAGAACCATTTAAGTTTAAAAACTACGTACATATATGACTCTGATAAACATACATTTTTAATACTACCTATGAAACAACAAGGAAAAGATTAAGATGGGTGAAGGTAGCACATTTCAGACTGTTTCAGCGACTTACCTCCAAATGAGTAAATACATAACTCAGTCATTCGGGGCATATACCTAAGGGGGTGGCATCCAGAAATTTTTTCAAAGTCTTACTTATTATCTTTAAAATTCAGGCAGAATTTTTTACTCTCTTTCATAATACATCCCTATTTGTTGTTATAGTATGTGGCATATCTGGCAGAAGGTTTATTTTTTTTTCCTTTTCCTCACCTTTTGCCTTCTTTCTCTTTCCTGAGACACACATCAGGCTGGGATGACAGAGAAAGACACTCTTTCAGTAGAATAAGGTGTAGGGGGTGCCCGTAGGATTAACTGGAGAGGGTGAAACATCTGATCATCTTTCGGTCACTACGGACTAGCACTGCCAAGGCCCCTTATCCCATCTGCTCACCCCACCGTCTAAGCCTGGTGCCTCTCAGCAGGGAACTCAGGAAGCTTAAAGACTAGACCCCCAGCACAAAGCCAGGGTGGGGACCCTCCTGGGATCAGGCGGCAGACAAAGCCCTGGAGGAGGGGAAGAAGATGGAGTCCAAGAAGGAAAAGACATCTCAGTCTTAGCCTCAGAAAGACCGTGGAGGTGCTCCCAAAGGGTTAGACCTAAAGTCCCACAGCGGAGAAGGAATCTGGGAAGGTGGGCTTCGAGGAAGAAAGTGGAGAATCCCATCCCAAGTCTCCAACTCCTCTTGTGAATTCTGGAATCAGTACAATTGCTATACTCACAGCAAACATCATTCAAGGTCTTCTTGCACAACAGAGCATTCAAAAACACTCTAATTTCAATCAGTTACCTTTATTGACCACTGATATGCAAAGTCTGTCCTGAGGCAGTTCTTCCAAAGACCCTCAGGCCCCAGTCTAAGAAGCATGGAGATGACAAGTGGAAAACAGTGACATCACACATGGGACAGATGATGTGATGTTGGCAGGATAATTCCCTGATACACGACTTTTGTGGGGTCTCTCCACGTCCTGCCCTGTTGGAGACTGGAAGCCTCTGTGCTCTCTACCTCCTGGGGGTAGAGAGACTCCTGTTTCTGCAGCAGGGCAGAAAACAGAAGCTTCTCAGAGAATACCCCTGTTCCTAGCTTTTGTACTTCAAAAGTCAGAAAGTGTGATGGGAAGAAAAAAGAAGTCAGCTGCAGAAGCCGAGAGGGAAAGAGGAAAGTTTGTGCAGCCATGGAAGGAGGCAGAGTGCATGGCTCCTGAAGGAGAGACCCTGCCCGGCTAGCTCAGCTGTCAGTGCTGAGGAAAGCTGAGGAAAGCAACTTCTGAAGGCAACTGCTAGAGGAAGGCATAGAATTTCCACTCCTGTGTAGGTTGCTGTGACCTTGGAGTCCAGGTGCACGGTGTCCTTGGCCTTGAGGAGACCAGGTAGGCTGTGTCTTCCACATTGTAGCCTTAACAGGTGGGTTGGAGGACTTGCCTGCTGCTCTTGTGAGACCCACGCGGGACCTTCATAAGCCCAGGATGCAAAAGGAACCTCCAATATAGCTGAGACTGAATTATTTCCAGCCAGGCAGAAGTGCCAGAAATTCAGAGTATTTGGGAAGCAAGACATATGCCTGCCGCCTAAGTTATTCTTGTCGTTTTGAGTTATGAACTCATTTGCTTCAGGTGATGCCCCTTCTGGCCTGGCATCCAAGGCAGGCGAGAAATTTCCTCCACCGAGCTGTGCTTGGCCTGGGATGAGGAATTCGACTGGAGGAATTCGCCTGGAATCATACTCACTCCACCTTTAGGGTTTTGCTTCTCTCTGTTCCAGCTGTCACAACCAACCCTGACAGCTCTAGGGAGAAGTAGCAAGGCAGAGGGAGGGAGTCCTTGAACAGAGAGGAGAGTGGACAAGGAAGAGAGGAGACTTTAGAGACTGGCACATCCTGCACCCTCTGGTGCTACCATATCCAGCAGACTGACTGAGCCACGCTGAGCCCTGGGCAAAAGTGGGTGATCTCTGAGCTGAGGCTGGGTTTCACTTTTCTTGTCTCTCTGAGCTCAGCCACCATGTGATACCCAAGGCAGCATATCCCACCCACACTGTGGCCGTGTCCCAGTACGCCAAACGCCACATAGAACGGAGCTGGTCTCAGACTGCAGAGCTCACATGTGACAGACATAACCAATGGGGAAGAAAGAGTCGCCCCCTCGTGAGTCTGAAGTCAGTACCTAAAAGAGAGAGTTGGGAGACAGCAAGGCATGGCCCCACAGCAGAGGTCGGAAGGAGGAGCTCCCAGGGTTAAAAAGGGAAGGCCCGAGACACAGCCACCATTTCCACCACCCCAACTGGGAGCTACCTTCAGGACCCACCCAAAACTCAGCTAAGGCCAGGGAGGAGGGGCCCTCAAGGACAAGCTGCAGGCACCAAGCCCCGCCTTCAGGCACTGGCCAGACTGGAGTAAGAAGCCCTGTGAGTACATTCTCACTCCTCTACTTGTTGGTCTTGGTTTTATGTGTCAGCCAAGGAAATAGGGCCAGTGTGTGCAATCGTTGTTGGAGACATGGTGAAGGGTGAGCCCCTTCTCCCCAGACTTTCTGAGACCATGTGGGGCGATCTCTACCACAGTGATGCTGCCTGCCTCCCACCCCCATCCCCCACTGCTGGTGGTGATGGCACGGTCCACAGTCCTGTCTTGGGTAGGACAGAGCCATAGAAAGGCAGCCCCCCACTCTAAAGTCTCATTCCCTCCTCTCTGGGTCACTTTGACAGTCCTGCCTGCTCCAGCATTCTCTTGGGGCTGTCAGAAAAGTGACAGGGAGTGGGTGCAGGGTGGGGAGGTAAGCGTGGACCTGCTGCTCCATCGGCAGTGGCCGTGAGAAAGCTGCTGCTCCTTTTCCAGTTCTCTATCTCCTGCGTTTCACTTCTCAGCTGGATGTAAGTGGAGGAGAGGAATAATGGGGTGTTATTTATGAGTCCCTTAAAACCTCAACAACCCAACCATGTGTCAGGCACAGTGCCTGGAGCTTTGTCAATGCCTCCTGTCATTTTGCGCCATAACTCTCCAGGCGGTAATTATTACCCTGTGCATGTGAGCCTTGGTCTCTGCCATTCCCACCCCTGCACTCTTTCCTCCACACTGCAAAGTCCCCGTGGGTAGGAGTACACTTGTCTCTCAGAGTTTGGGTGAGAAGCCCTGGGGACCTCATTTGGTGGGAAGCCCTTGTCAGCTGCAGAGCATCCAGCAAGGCTTGGGCTCTAGATTTTGCTGTGCATCGCATTGCTGAGAATCCAATGGTGTCTTGGCCTCAGCTCCCAAAGTCCACAGATGTGGCAGTGATCATGGCCCTGTTCTCTACTCTCCTCAGCCCACACGTTCCCCTTAGATGATTTCATCGACCACATGGCTCCAATTACCGGCTCTCTGTTCAGATTTATGTCTCCCGCCCAGGCTGTGTGCGGGGCTCCAGGTGCATTCATCCATCCTATGCATATCTCCCTCAGCCAGCTGACAGCCACCGAAGCTCCCAGGTATACATCCACTTGACATCTGCTCCTCCGGATCTGTTCCTCCAGGGTCCTCCAGAACATGGTACTGTCCTTAGACGCTGGCCTCTGTCTCAGACCCCATTTCCAATCAGGCTCTGAGTCAGAGTAGGTCAAACTGAGAACTCCTGGCCTTGTCCACATCTCTCTCTGCAAAGGCCAACACAATTTCTTTGCCCGGGTTATGTGCTAGCCCCTAAACTAGCCTTCCATTCCCACTTGGCCCCATCAAATCCTTTCTGTGTACTGCCGAATATAATAGTATATAATAGTTCTTGGATGCAAATCTGATCATGTCACAGTTGCTTAAGTCCTTCAAATCCTCCCAAATGCATTTGGAGGGAAATTGGATGGCTGATGGGGGCCCAGGCACTACAGGGCTGCCTTCTGCCCCTTCTTAAGAACTCCAGCCACAGAAGTCTCCTTTTTGTTCTCGGAAGCACTGGCTCTTTCCCATCCAGGCTCCCACACGTGTGTCCCTCTGCACGGCCTCTCGCTCCCACGCTTTGCTCAGCCATCTGTAGCCACCTTCAGTCTCAGATGGCATTAGAGGGCATTTCTGCAGGGAAGCCCCTTGCCCTCCAAATTTACCTGAGACCCCGTGCTCCCTGGAATACAGGAAGACTGAAAAAACCTTACTGTGATTTGAACTGTAATGTGTTGTTTACACTTGGTAATGACTTTCTTCCTTGAGGGATTATGGTGCCTTGAATACAGAAATCAGGGCAGCCTGTTTCTCAACTGTGTCCTCAGGGCCTTGTGCAGGTCTAGCATGAAGCAGAGGTTAGTAAACATCGACGGAACAGATTCCATGGAAGTGGCTATTAAACTAGGTTGCAAAATACTGAATATTTTTTTTTTTAGTCAACTATAATTTTAGAGCAACTTTAGGTTTACAGCAAAAACTACAGAGATTTCCCATATACCCTCTGCCCCACACACGCACCGGCTCCCCCATTATCAACATCTCCTGCCAGAGTGGTGCATTTGTTACAATTGATGAGCCTACAGTGACACACCAGTATACCTCAGAGTCCGTGATTAATTAGAGTTCACTCTTGGTGTTGCACATTCTATGGGGTTAACAATGTTGTGTATCCACCATTGTATCAAGTAAGGGAATAGGGCCAGTGTGTGCCATTGCCTATCATTGGAGGCATGGTGGAGGTTGAGCCCCTTCTTCTCAGGCTTTCTGGGACCACGTGGGGAGACCTCCACCAGAATGACACTGCCTGCCTCCCACCTCCACCCCCACTGCTGGTGGTGACAGCACGGCCCACAGTCCTAGTTTAGGTAGAACAGAGCCATAGAGAGGCAGCAGCTCCCCACCCCAAAGTCTCATTCCCTCTTCTCTGGGTCACTTTAACAGTCCTGCCAGCCCCAGCATTCTCTCAATGGTATCCACCATTGTAGTTTCGCACAGAATAGCTTCATGGCCCTAAAAAACCTCTGTGCTCTGTTGATGCATCCCTTTGTCCCCCCAACTCCTGGCAACCACCGATCTTTTAATTGTCTCCATAGTTTTGCCTTTTCTAGAATGTCATATAGTTAGAATCATACAGTGTGTAGCCTTTTCTGAGTAGCCTTTTTCACTTAGCAATATGCATTTAAGTTTCCCCCATGTCTTTCCATGTCTTAACAGCTCATCGCTTTTCAGCACTGAATCATATTCCGTTGTCTGGCTGTGCCACAGTTTATCCATTCACCTACTGAAGGACAATTTGATGCTTCCAAGTTTTGGCAATTATGAAGAAAGCTGCAAAAACAGGGGGTGCTGGTCGTGTGGACATAACTTTTCTACTCTTTGGGGAAAATGCCAAGGAGTGTGACTGCTGGATCATATGGTAAGAGTATGCTTAGTTTTTAAAGAAATGTCAAACTGTCTTCCAAAGGAACTGTACCACATTTCATTCCTACTACAAAATGAGAGCATTGTTGCTTCACATCCTGCCAACATCGGTGTTTCCTGGACTTTGGATTTTGCTCATTGCACTGGTATATACTTGGATCCTGTTTTAATTTGCAACTCCATAATGACATATGACATTTAGCATCTATTCAAACACTTATTTGCCAACTTGTATCTTCTTTGGTGACATGTCCATTCATGTCTTTTGTCCATTATTTAAATCAGGTTGTTCATTTTCTTATTGAGTTTAAGAGTTATTTGTGTATTTTAGGTGACAGCCCTTTGTGAGATGTGTCTTTTTCAAATATTTTCTCCCAGTCTGTGGCTTGTTCTCTCATTATTTTGAATTATATTGACTTTTAAGGATAAAAACAACCCTATTTTAAAGAGTTTGTAATGAGAATGAGTACAGCACCTTCTTCCTCGATCTAGAAGCAGTGCACAGTTGTGGTTTCCTAGGCTTTCCTGGCCATGAGATGTGGGTTTGTCAGGAGCCCACACTGGCCTGCTAAGTTGTGGCCACTTGTCCCTCATCTCCTGGGCTGACTCTGCTCTTTTGAAGCCAGTGCCTAGACTAATGCCTTAGGGTAGAAAGGCCAAAAGTCCTTCAACTAGAGATTCCACCAGGCAGGCCTCCCTCTCCAGGGAGGAGGTGGTGGTGCCTCAAAAAAGAGGAATTCCCACTCTTGGTCATTCTGGCAAGGAACAGGAAATGAGATTAGTGACTGGGTGAGGCACAGGGACTTATTTAGAGCATTCTCAGGGAACAAGAAGGCGACCCTACTCCCTGACAGTGAGGAAGGTCGTGGGAGAGGCAGCCAGGAAGCCCCCTTCTTCCAGTCCAGGAAGCCCACCCCGACAGAGGTAGCTGAGAATTGCTATGCCTGGGTTGATGACTCTGGCACCCCTTTAATTTAAAGGGCAAAGGTAGGCTGCAGTAGTTTGGGCCAAGCCACTTGGTTTTGTGCTCTTTTCCATTTTTTTTTTTTTTTTTTCCACGGGGACACTTGTGCATCTCATAACACTACACGCGCCTAAGACCACAATTGTGGGTGCATGAGGAAGACAGGGCCCCTCCAACTCTTCCTGCCCCCCGTTGGTGAGACCAGAGCCAGAGCTAGAGCTGCAGGAGACCCTGGTGCAGTGCTCAGTGCACACCGCCCTACCTGACCATTCTGTCGGGAGCTGGGTGACAGCCAGGATCCAGAGGGGATGGAGGAACAGAACAAGGCTCTGGACGTAGGCTGGCCCATGCCAAAGAGGAAGTGCTGTGCCTGGTTTCTTTCTGCCATCCCTCCTCCTTCTTCCCTGTTAACTATTCTGCTGGGAGCCTCCGGATCATGGATTAGGGATTGTGGTGGGACCCTGTCAGACTCGCCATGTTGAAGTGGGTCACCAAAGGTCACACAGTTCCCAAGACACTGCTCCTTGCAGCCCTGAGATCATGCCCAGGATGAGAATGCCTGTGCCCAGGGGCACATCAGGTAGAGTGAAGAGCTGGGATTGGATCCCTTGGCCAGGCTGCTTCTTCTGCAATTGTCCAGCTACCACAGGACAGGAATAAAAGAAGCCACAGAAATCGAAGAGCTGAGGTAAACCAGAATGCAGGGAGAGAAGGGAGGGCCCAAAACAGCCTTTGCTCCTAGTGATGGGAACTGCCGAGTCTTTTGAGGGACTGAAAAGGTGACACAGCAGCAGAGCTGAAGGGCCGTGTCCCCCAGGAATCAGGAAGGAAAGGGAATTAAGGCAGCCAGATTTTATGGGTCAGTGCTGGGCCCCAAAGCCTAACCGAACAAAGGGTTTGGCTCCACTTCCAGCAGCCGTCTGATGACATGTCCCAGGTTGGGGTCTCCACCAACCCTCCCACTCATTGATGCTCACCCTGCACCCAGAACCACTCAAGAAGCAGCAGGGATGGGATGAGTCTCCAGGAAGCCTGCAGTTGGGGCATATTCAGGGGTGCAATTCAGGACTGATGTAAGAAGTAGATTTACCTCGAATATACTGATGCTTCCAGCACAGGCCTCTCATTTATAGGAGCCCCTTCCAAGGCCCCAGGAGAGGCTCTAGCAATGTAAGTAAGAAGATATCTTCTCATTCCACTGGGACCTCCCCTCTGTCCCACATAATGCACTCTGCCCCCATCAAGTGGCACTGGAGAGGCCCCAGGCATATGGGGGATCCAGAGAGGTTCAGCCGAGAATATGTTATTTAATCTATAATCTGGAAGGATGCTCTGAAATGTTGCAATAAAACAAATGAGAAGTTATGGTCTTCCACTTTGGACAGAAACATTATTTTGTCTTCCTTAAATTTTTAATTAAGGAACAGAGAAAATTTAGATAATTATTAATGGGGCCAGGGGTGGTGGCTCTCACCTTTAATCTCAGCACTGTGGGAGGCTGAGGTGGGAAGATCACTTGAGCTCAGGATGTTGAGGCTACAGTGAGCTATGATCACACGACTGCACTCCGACCAGGGTGACAGAGCAAGACCCTGTCTCAAAAAAAAAAAAGAAAAAGAAAAGAAAAGAAAAGGAAAAAATAAAGAAATTACTGTTAATCAAATTACATTTTTAAATGTTCAGATTTTACCATGAAGAGGTAGAAATTAATTCCTAATAAAAATAATAAGCAGGCTCTTGGAATATTTAGTAATCTAATCAAGAAAAGTGAGTCCTATGAAGATATTGGGGAAACATTTAAATTTCTTGATGAATTAATCAAAACTGACAACAGCAAAGAAAACACTAAACATGAATACCATTAAAATGTGGGTCTAGATGTGTATGTCGTCATTCAGAGAGCATTTCAGGTCAATCACCATACAGAAAATTTGACATACCCTAAAGTCATACAGCTCAGATGTATCAATTCGTTATGAAGTTGAAATGAATTTTTCTCAACTACCGATTGTTTTCAGAAAATGTTGTTTGACCAGCACTGCCAGAGGAAAGACTGAATTACCTTTCTATTATGACTCTAGAAAATCATTGTCATGTGAAGAGGGAAACAGCAAGTACCCAGCCAAAAATACAGGAAGGAAAATATTACAATTACAGCAGTATGTCTGGAAGCCATACTGCTTCCAGTAATTAATATGCTTTTGCAGAGTTTTGTGATGCTTACATTATTTATCAACTTTTCAAAATGTGTAGTTCATTTTGATTCTTGTATCATTTTGAATAAGTATTCACTTTTACACCTAGTTTTGTACTCACAATTTTGTATCCTTTTCCTTTACAAAGTCCCCTACATTTAATATGGAGTCGTAGAAACTAGATGGACTGTGACGGAGGTGGGGGCCAGGCATGGGCACAGACACAAACTCTGCACAGCCTCAGGCACCTTAGCCCAGAAACCACCTCGAGGCCCTGTGACCCAGAGCCAACCTAAAAACCCGCAGGTGCGGAGCCCCACTGGCAGGCGCCAGCTCTCCATCCCTTGACACCTCCCCTGGCTCAGGCGCCCCTGATTCAAATGGGGACAGGACTGGCATCTGGTCACTAGATATCTTGTCCCCAGATTAACTTTTGAGTCATTTCCAATCCTGTTCTTTTTAAAAGACTGATGGTGTGTACTTTCACATTCCCGGAAAGCGAATAACATGAGTTTCTGGAGGACAAACTGGCAATACATATTCAAAGGTTCATACCCTTTGGCCTGGCAAACCCCCTTACAGGAATCTATGAATAGGAATGATCAGAAAAACAGACAAATATGTAAGCAAAATAAGGTTCCCACAGCATTGCATGACACAATAATGACACAATACCAACAGTGTTAACAGAAAGAAAATCCTTCTGTTATGTCTCTCCCTTGTCACTAGGTATCCACAACCCGAAGAAATTTACCAGCATTTTAACTAAAATGCTCTGAGTGGTACAACTTGGAGTGATGGTTGTTTTCTTTATGCATTTGTGTGTGTGTGTGTGTAACACAGATGACTTTATCAGAAGAAAATGCACTTTTAAAATGAAACAGTCGTAGAAGGAAATTAATCAGACACCTAAACTAGGAGGCTGACACAACTGCTCCCAAAGGAATGTCTTAGTACCCATCAGTATTTCTTTAAAATAAATGGCTTCAGCAGGCTAAAACATGGGCCTGCCCACCTCTTTTCTCAGGGATCCCTGGAGCCTTTGCTCAGACAGTTTGATTCAGTAATGCTCATAAATATGGAGCAGCTCTTTGCAAGATTCCTTGCATTTTAACGTGGGGGTAGTGCTCACGTCCTCCGTGGATGGGCGATTGCAAGCAGTCTCTTTGTCCTCATTTCTGCAAGAGCCAGTGAGGTGTGTAGACTGGGATGCCAAGAGGGAGACACGTGGAAATGGCCATCTTCTGACCAGGGAGTCCCTTGGACCTTGAAAGCAACCAGAGAGCAGAGAAAGAACAGCAGCCCATGCAGATGAACTTACCTCCCCCTTCTGGCCTTGCTGTTGTCTTCTGTCAAGTGGGGAGGTGATTCTGAGTAATCTCCGAGGGCTCTGCAATTCTGCACGTGAGCCTCCTACAAGCAGGGAAGTTGACTGGCATAGTGCCTCATGTGAAGGTCACAGGGAGGACAGGGAGTTCACCCCATCCAGCGTGAATGCCCTTTCTTCATCTTAGCTTGGGCTTGGGTGGGGGGTGTCAGTATTTCTCATCCTGAAGTCAAGCTACCTACTCTGGTTTCCTGGAGTCTCTTCTGAAACAAGGCTAAGTTATGTAAATACACAAACTAAACATGCTTTTCAGGCATAATTTTTAAAACAGAGATGAGGAATGGAGAAATAACCAAAAAAATCATGTACCTTCTCTGTGCCTGGTTTACGTCTGATTTCATAGAATCCAGCAGACTATAAACATGGGACAAGCCTGTGAACTTGGCTATCACCTCTGAGTTTCAGAGGGTGGGTGACAGACTAGGACAGGCTGGCACCACCACCCAGCACAGCCTGCAGAGGACACCTACACATGGGGCCTCAGTGTGGATCTTGGTGGCATAGGGGAGTCTGCATTGGCCAGGGAGCCCTGGGGCCCAATCTCAGGAAGGGAGGTGCTGCAGGGAAAATGGAGGGCCACAGGGGATCAAGACAGAGATTTATTTCTGTGTACGGTGCAGAGAGAGGTCCCCAGGGACAAGCCAGGATGTCACAAGTGCAGGGTGGGTACAAGGCATCTCAGAGGCCACCTGCAGAGAAGGATCCCTGCTGACTTGGGCACCTGAACACAATGTGGCCTGCAGATCCATCCTCCACAGAGGCTCTGCACTCACACACTCTCTGATATCAAGTCCCTCATCTGGACTTTTACACCAAAGGGGTTTTGATGCACCTATCAGCATACCAAGGCCACTGACAGCCACAGAAATGCGGTGGAGCCAGCCCCATCCAGGCGTCAGTCTTTGATCCTATTTATTTTATACCAGTTTGTGACTTGGTCAATACAGATGCTGCATAGCCAGGAAGCACTGGGTGCAGGCTTCAAGCTCATTCCCACAGATTTAGTGGTCAGGGAAGAAAGGGCAACACCTTGGAGAAGCTTGGGAAATTGAGGCCCAAGAGATGAGGGCCAGGGGGTTAACTCACTCAGCCTCAACTGGCAAAAGCAGATTTGGAAGCAGCTAGAAAACCACATTGTGAATAATGTAGTCTGGCTTGGCCCCCTGCATTTCCTTGTCGTGGGCTTCCAAACCATTCACTTGGAAGTGGCCCATCACCAGCCTCTAATGAAATGCAATTGGTGTTCCTGACCACATCCCCACCTTCACCAGTCCCAGCAGCCCCTCAGTCCTGGCCGCACACACTTGGGCACGCAATGCCAGTTGCACCAAGCCAATCCGCTGTGAGATGCTGGGAAACGGTTTGCAAATATTACTTTCCAAATTTATCACACTTGGCCTGGTACCCTGGAAAAAGTTAGTTTTGATTTCAATGTGGATGAGTCTGAGGCCCCAGTCTTTGTCCTACTGGAGCTGGCTTCGGGTGCTGGGGCCGAAGTCTGGGCTCAGAATGGGGCCGGGCCTTCTCAAGTGGTTCTACTGCCAAGAAAGGTGCCGGCCCCTCCACTGACCACTGGCCACCGGCAGAAGCCCACCCAGCCACACTGGGCCTTTCCCAGGCACTTTCCAAGCCAGTGAAGCTGACCTCCCTCTGGCAAACAGAAATCTGCGCTGTTGGGAGACAGAGCAGTAAGCATCTATCTCCACAGAGCCATCCTGAGCACCTGGTATGCGCCATATTGTTAGCACGGAACTCTCTCCCCATCCCTGTCTCAGCAGCTTCCTTGGAGCCAGCTGCAGGCCTGAGGAGGAGGAGAGGGGAGTGGCCATCAAGCCGTCCCAACTGAAGAGACAACCCACAGACCCCATAGGAGGGACCTGGCTGCCCGTCATAGACACTCAGTCTCTCGCTCTGTGGCTCTCAAGTTCGCAATATGTCTATCTCTCTCCTCTTTTCTGTCTTGATCTGTTTCTTTCTCTGTGTCTTCTTCTCTCTCTGTCTCTGTCTCCCTCTCTGTTTATCCTTCTCTATATCTCTGTCTCTGTCTCTCTCTCCCTCCTTCCCTCCTCTCCCTCTCTTTTTCTCTCTCCCTCCTCCCCCTTTTCTTGCATTTCCCTGGGGATGATGGAGTTTTCTTCTGCATCACCATGTGGCTAGACAAATCAGCCCTGGCCTTTTCGTTCCTGCATGAGAGGAGAAAGCCCTCCAAAGTCCCACAGGCTCCATGGTGTCTGCTCCAGCCAGGTCCCCTACCCAAACCCTCTGAATCACTGGCTCTGGGGATGGTGACAGCCCTCTTTGCCTCGTCCTCACACTCAGTCCCAGACTGATTAGACCAACGACCCTGTGTGTCACATCCCTCATGTCCCCCTCTAGGGAAACTGGCCAGAGTGCGAAATCACAGCCAGATTTCAGGTCATGGGCAAGGGGCTGAGGGCTCATGTCTGTGAAGAGAGGGGCCTCGAGGGGCCCAGGCAGGGAATGGCAGTGCTGGGAGCACTGTGGAGAGTGGTGGGGTCTGCAGGAACCTGCCCCCAACTAGATGGGGCAGCTGCACTCCTGCTGCATCTCCTTTCACATCTGTGGCCAGAGTCTCCAACTTTTCAGGAAAAACTGCAGATCTAGATTTTCCTACGAAAATGTTGAGACATAATTCAAAGTTTGTTGAGAAGCACTCTGCAAGCCAAATAAAACACATCAGCAGGACAGATCTGGCTAGCACAGCACATTCATGACCTCTGTTTGGTGTCCCCTAACACCCACCCCTGGGCCCCGGCCACCTTCAGGGCTGGTAGGGAGGCCTCTGCTTCCAGGGCTCATGCTCTTCCCTCGCCTTCATCCTAGTCATGGGGCTCTGCCTTCCCCGGAGCTGTCCCGGTGCTCAGATGACCCCTATGCAGGAGCCCACCTGCAGTACAGCCTCCAGGCTGGTCAGCCCGTGTAGACACCTGGTCGTCCTCCATGTCCCTTACCTGCCCAGCTGGTCACGAAGTAGAGGTCCAAGCACCAGGAAGCCCAGGAGCACCAGGCTGCAGAGGAGAGAGGGTTGCTGGTGTTTCATGGACCTTCTTTGCTGTCACCAAAGCTCATGTTTAAACACAATTACTTTCTGCCCCATTCAGGCAACCCAGTTGGCACACCCTGCCAGAGGCCAAGTCCCATGTCCTTTAAGGAAGCCCTAGCATGGGGCTGCCCATTCCCTAGACGTGAAAGGCATCTAGTAAGTTTGCTACTCATTAGCTGTGGAGACTGGGAAAATGACTTAGTTTAGCTGGCCTCAGTTTCTTCATCTGTAAAATGGGAACACTATCTCATGCTAGATAAAAAGGGACAAAATTAGACAAATTAGGTAAATTCCCTCCCAGCTTCACCCATCTGTGGGAATCCTGGAAGAAAGAGAAGGAGAAGGAGAAGGAGAAGGAGAAGGAGAAAGAGAAGGAGAAAGAGAAGGGGAAGGGGAAGGGGAAGGGAAAGGGGAAGGGGAAGGGGAAGTGGAAGGAGAAGGAAGAGAGGATAAAGGGGAGTTAATATTTATGGAACCTATTAGGCATGAGGCACCTTGACAAGGGCTTACAAATGTCATCTCAACTCACCCTGCCAATCACCCTGGTAGGCTATCACCCTACTGTTCACACAGTCCCCATTTCCACTTCACAGATGAAGTCCTGAGCTCCAGGGAAGTTGAGCTGTTTGTCCCTGGAAGGGCCCAAGATTTGAACCAAGATTCAAATTTGATCAGTCTCAACATCAAACCTAGAAATCCCAGGGCAGGGTGTGGGGCCACCTGGCCAGCTGCAGTGACCCCCCCTGCTGAGCCTTCCACCCCGGCCCTGGACCAACACTCCCTCCCACGGCTCCAGCATGTGTGGGCCCAGGCTCCTACGCCCTCCTCAGGGACTGCCCTGCCTCCACTCTTGACAGGACCTGCAGGCCTCTACCACCCAGCCCACGCTTCCTGCCTGTGTCGCACGGGTGCCCAACCCAGTGCTGGCCTCCTCCTCTCGGTGTTGCAGGCAGCCTGCCAAAGCCATTCCTAGGCTCAAGTGGACCCTGTGGACAAGAGAACACTCCCCCAACCGCTGCCTTCTTGGCCCAGCCAACTCTTTCTCATCCTTCAGAACCCAGTTCAGACATACCTCGTATTAGGGGTTGTGCCTGGCAACCCCAGCTCCCCAGGCTGGGCTGAACGCCTCCCTAGGCCACACCAGCACCCACCTTGGCCTTGATCTCATGCTCTATCAGTGAGTCCGCTCTGCAATGAGGGGCAACACTAAGTCGAGGTAAGGCAGCTCTCTCGGGGCCACTGCCTTAACCTGAGGGTCCCGGCAACTGTCCCCGGGGCCACTGGTCCTTGCCTCTGATGCCACCCTGTGCTGTTGTTACCCACTCTCAAGCAAACCACACCCTGTTGGGAGGCCCTGGGGCTGCAGAGGCTGTGAGGACAGAGCCTGAAGCCTCTGCTGGGGTCCCACCCTGAGCTCTGAGAGAACCCCCAAGTGAGAGCCCCCACCCTCTGGGTTGCACTTTGCTTTTCCCATGTGGCCACAGGTCCCAGGCTGGGGACTGGGCCACCTTCCCTTCCTCATGTTTTACTTTCATGCCCAGCTCTGGGTGTCTTCTCATCAGGGACTGTGCATGCCTTTCTCAGGGCTGAGTAGAGATGAGGGGTCCAGGAGCCCTGGCTACCCCCAGGTGATATCCCGTGGTATTTTTAGCATGGGAGGTGATGTAGTGAAGACAGCTTGTCAGCTAGGATGGGGGCGAGATGGCCATCTAAGCAATGTCAGAGCAGGGCACGCACTCAAAAATGTACAAACGTATCTTCCGATCTTCCAGCCGTTGGGAGAGCTTGGGCCATCCAAGGGCACAGCGCCCCCTGCTGGCCATGCTGATGATGCGCCTTAGCTCACAGGGCTTTCCTCTGCAGCAGCTCCCCGGAAGCCGGGCAGGGGAGTGCTGGGTGGGGTGGGGGTGGGATAGGGGTGTGTGCGTGCACAGGCCATTTCTCATTCTCTCACATATACACGTGCTCTGACATCTCTCTTGAGGACCCCCTGTGCCCACTGGCACCACCAACAAACCAACCACATAGCCAATCAACAAATTCACAAGCACCTGCAGTGTACACACTGGCCCAGACTCGCCTTACCTGGATGCTCCCCACCTCCACTCTCTGTGTTCAATTTGCCAGAGTCCTCCTGCCCCACCTCCCATGGTTCTCACCCCCACAGAACTGCCCCTTGTGCCTTCCTCCTCAGCCAGGTCTTCATGCCCCCAGCAGGACACATATCCAGGGCCTAACCAAGTGGCCTGACTCTGCACTCTCCTGCGCCCATCCATCCCGCACACCACCCACACTCTAGTCCTCTTGCCAAGAACGCTCCAGTGTTCTCACCACCAGCTCCACAACCTCCAGGCCTTCCCAGGCCTTGAGAAAGAGCCCAGGGAAAGCCTTCGGCGATCAGACCCAATCTGCAGACGCAGCCCTGCCTGCCTGACTCCCACTCACACCTGCCCTCTAAGCAAACTGCAGCAGCACAGCACCATTCCTGGAAAGCACCCTTCACAGCAGCCTCCCACACACCTCCACAGCCCCCACCTGCACAGGCTCATTCAGCCTCACAGAGACCCCCTACAGCCCTGAGCCCTCATTCCTAGGGAAGACTCATGCCGAGGCCCTCTTGTCCATTGCCATTGCACATGGACCCACCAGGCCACTCACCTCTTCATCTGAGCCCCCCACACCCAGAAGCACCCATGGCCTGACACCCTCTATGATGTCCACCCTCCCGCCCACACTCAGGGTTCTGTACAGAAAAGAGTGACGCAGGGAGCATGGTGAGCATGGGCCGGAGAAGCCTTTCAGATAAATCACTTTCACACGGCAGCTTTGGTCCTCCAGGAGGGCAGCGGCTGAGGAGGGGGCATGACGGGGCAGCCAGCAAGACCATTGTTCACGCCTTGGCTGCTGGAGCCAGGCCCCTACCCCAGTGCCCCTTATCCACTGGAGGAGGCCACAGGAAAACAAGGTCTGGTACCCAAGGAGCCCAGTGACCCATTTGAGCAGCTCCCCTCAAGCAGAAGTTTCCCACATGACCTTCCAGCCGGGCCCTGGGCTTTCCCGCCTCCACAGCAACCGTAGCCCCTCACTTGGCACTGGGTCTTGGCCCAGGGCACAGGGGAAGGGAGGAAATGGGGAGGTGGGGAGAGGATGCACAGGCCTGCCCCGGACTCCCAGCTGGCAACAGCCCTTCCTGTAAGGACTTCTGGGCCCTCTGGGTCCTCTGACCACCTCTTTCCACCACCCAAAACTGGTCATGGCCTGCACAGGTCTGGGGACCCAGTGAGCTACACCCACATCACTGGGATGCTTCAAAGCAGCTGTGTGACTCCAGGCAAGTGTCAGGACCGTGGGTTCCTCATGCCCTCCTGGCTAAATCAAGCTTGGAGGGCCCATGTGGAGATTCGAGGGAAAATGCACACTCAGGCCCAGGAGCAGTGCCTGGCACCAGTGAGTGGAGTTCCCTTTTAACATATTCTTGGGTATCGCCTCCACCCAGGGTCTGTTTGTCCCCAAATTTAAGCTTCCTGGGTTCTGACTATGTTGGGCCCAGTGGTGTGGTCTCTGTCCAGCTGGACATCAGCCTCCCCTTGGCCTCAAGGGCCTGGTGCTACCACCTACGTCTCCTGACCATGAGTCTGAGCAGTGCTGCTCCCTCTCTGAGTCCCAGGAATGGTGCACTTGTCTGCTACTGGTATCTCCACTCCCCAAGAACCTTCCTCACCCATCCTACTGGGCCACCCAGGACTTCTGGCCCTCTCTGGCCTTCTGACAGGCTCTGCTGTAAACTCAAGCTCTCCACTTCCTCACGCCCAGCCCCTCACAGGGCCAATGAACCTCAGTAGGCCCTTGACTAAGGGCGGCAGGGCCATGTTGAATACACAGATTTCCTCTATGAGCCTTTGCGATGAGGGAGGCAGAGAGCTTGCCAGCAGCCTGGCCTCTTGTCCCGTGCCCTAGGCCCTTTGGAGGGAGTCCCTGCCCTGCCCCTGTGGCCTCCCCACATCTTGCACTGTTGCCTGGCCTTCTGTAGCCAGCCCCTCACACCTCCCAAGCCTCAGGTGGAGGCCTGCCACTCACGGGCCACACCTGCCATGTCCTTGGAGCCTTAAGATGCAGTGCTGAGAGTTCGGTCTTGCCTGCAAAGGCCGCCCTGGAGGGGTCCCTTCTATCAGGCCTGGAGGCTTGGGTCTGTCTACATGCATCTGCATGGGGCATGGCTGGTTTCCAGAACCTCAGAACCCAATCCACCTGGCCACATAGCCCACACCAGCTAACCAATGGCAGTGAGGCCAATCACCAGGCTCCTCCTCACTCTGAGATCTCCCTGCTGTGACCGTCCTCAACTTTTGATTCCTCCTTCTTACAGCCCCGCTCCCCCATTGGACCCAGTTCTGGGATTTGGGATCTGGCCTTGATCTCCAACTTGCCCCATACTGTTTGCCTTGGAGTTGGCCCAGTCCATGGTGAGGTGGGCTACCCGGAGCCACTTTGGGCCTCTCAGAGCCCATTTCCTTTGGCGGTTGGTGCTGTGGACAGAGAAGGGTCTGGTGGAGAGGGGAGCGGAGACATGCAGGATTCTGGTGCCTGGAATGGCCGGGGTTGGGCCCATCGCTCCCTGGAACCACTGGCTGCCTCCTCTCTGGGGCTTGTCTTTGCCACAGTCTGTGAGCTTGGTGCCCACACCCTGTGGAGCACCATGGCCAGATCCAGGCAGCAAAGGTGAGGTTGGCTCACAGAGAAACCTGCAGAAGGCTCTGGCCTGCATCCCATCCCAGGCTCAACCTGCCTCACAGAAAGCACAGGAGACCCCTGGCACTGGGGCTGGAGCCCAGGGCATCTCTCCCAAGTTCCTGTGGATTTTGAAAAATATTTAATGTGACATCTCAGTTCTTTTCAAACAACATGGGGTGACGTCTACAGGGCACTTTCCTAATGCTGAACATCTGGGTCAGCAGCAGAAATGCCTCTAGTTATTGGGGTGGCTCCTAATATCCAGATGTCAGGCACCAGGGAACTCAACTTAGAGACTAAGATCCTCACTTGGGAAGGGTCCTGGGGGATGTCAGAGGGAGGGTCACCACACAGATGAGCGAGTGTGGAAACATCTGGATTCATTTCCACGGCTCAGGATCACACCAGGCAGCATCAGGGGCTGCAGGGGGATGGGGATCACAGGCTCCTACCCTCCTCTTGGCCCTGGAAACATGAAGGCCTTCTGTGCCCTCCTCTAATACCCTCCAGTACCACCCGTGAGTGCCTGGCACACAGTGGGCACTCACTGAATGCTGGTAAGTGCCTGCTGACCAGAGCTCGTATGTGGGAGCGCACCTCCCTGACAAGCTGGATCCCATCAGTGTCGGCCCACATGTGCACCAGCCTCATCTCAGCTGGGAGAATCGCATCAGGACAATGGGAAAACTTCTCCCCATTCCTCTGCCAGGTGGGCCCAATGCCAGAGCTGCGATCCAGGGCGTCGCTGCCAAGTTTCTAGGCTGCCGTCAGGCATTACTCCCACCCAGGGGGACCCTGCACAGTCTCACTTCTTTAGAGACAAATCAAATTGGAGAGACTTGGCTTGCATCGAAGACAAGGCTATGTTGTTTACACACATTTTTTGGGAAGAGGGAACAAATTCTTTTTCTTCTTGTCCATGGGATGCCGACGATGAGTTCTGGGGGAACCACTCAGAGGCACCTGTCGTGAATTCCCAGGGCAGGGTGAGTGGAGATGGAGCAAACCGCCCACGGCGCAGGCTCCTGATTTAGAAAGAAAAGCGCAGCATGGGTTCTCTAAAGTCCAGTGGCAGCAGCTTGCAGGGGACACTGTGGCACTCATGGTGCCCTGAAAGTCACATGGGATGGAGGCCACAGTGGACGACGCATGCTGATGACACGGCAGGAAGGGCAGGTCTTGACTCAGCCCAAGGGTACTTCTCCCTGGTGCCATAGTCTTGCACTTCCAGGCTTACTCATCAGGACCAAGGGGAGAGGCAGGCTCATGGCCCTAGGTCTAGGTCCCCCTGACACACCCACACAGTGGTGGAGCCTTGAGGACAGCCTGGGGCCTGCTGCAGGTGTCCCAGGGAAGAGGACATGGAGGATCTGTGCCTGTCCACAATGGAATGCCTCCTCCATGGGAAGCACTGCAGGCTGGGCATCTCTGGGGGAAACCACCAGGAGCCTGCACAGAGGCCCTGCCCAATGCACTGGAGCATGAAGCAAGGACAGTCTGCTTGCCCTAAGTGCACCCCATCTGGAGAGAGTGACTATGGCACTGGCCATCCTGTCAGCTGGGAACCTCAGGGAACCAAGGCAGGGAGAGCCCCCAGAGGAGGTGGCAGCTCATGTGAGCCTCACATAATCACCTGCAAGGAGGGGATTTCCAGAAGGGCATGAGTTGACTGTGGGATGCAGCTTCTTCTTCTTCTTTTTTTTTTTTTTTTGGCTAAAAACAAGAAAGAAAATGTCCCACTCAGTTTTACCATCCAGATCACATTGGGCAGAGGCTCAAAGAACCTGCGTGTGGTGCCCTGGGTGGAGGAACGCTCTGGTCCTGACAGCAGTCTCCCTCTTGCTAAGGCCTTCCCTGACTCCCCGACGTCTGCTCCCCATTTCCCTTCCCTGTTCTCCTCGCTCTGCAGCCTGACCATCGCAGACACAGTGTGGGCAGGACTGTCAGCCCCTCCAGGGCAGCACCTTGCTTTCACAGGGCTCACAGTCGAGCTCTGCCCTCAGTGCCTTCCACGCGCAGTGCTCATTCATTTTGGTTCATTCAGCACCTTCCCATTTTACAGGTGGGGAAACATAGGCCAAGAGAGGCTAAGTGACTTGTCCAAAGCAACCAGCTGGTGTATGGCAGAGCAAGGACTCCATCCAGGCTCCCTGACCCCAGGGTCTGCATAGTTAACCCCTGGGCCATAGTATCTAAAATGGTAACGTTATCTAAGGTCTGGAATTTTTGCAGTTGCAATGTTCCCAGAGCCAAAAACAGTGGGTAGCACATAATGAGATCTTCATAAATGTTTGTGAAATGAGTGAATGTACACGCAGCCCTCCTGACACTGAATTTGCAACCTCCCAACACAGATGCATTACAGTGAGAACTTTGTCATCTCAGATACACTGAACCACATGGCATTTCAGCTCGGGGTCCCCACTGTCTGTGTCAGAAGCCTCTGGGGCCTGTGAAAGCAGCACACACCATACCCTTGAGTAAGGGTAAACTACCAGCAAGCAATGTTGGGTGCAGAGAGCATGGCCTTTGGGCCAAGCACCAGGCAGAGAATTGGAGCATCTGCTGGAGTCGTTTTCCTGACCCTTTGTCCTTCGGCCCACAGTTCTCTCCCTTTCCCAGCACAGCCTGGAGGTTGGAGGCCTCCGTAGAAGCCTCATTGAAGAGAAGACAGTCTGTACTAGAAACTCGAGGATTAAAACTAGGATTAAATCCTGCCTTCTCACTCGGAAGTTGTGTGATCTTGGGCAGGTGTCCCAACTTTTCTGAGCTCCAGATACCTCTGGATTGACAAGGTCAGGGTTTCTCCCTGAGAAGTAACTTTCTAACACCTTGACATACACACTATCTTGGCCTATGTCCCGGACCACTGGGCCAGTTTCAACCTCTCTGCTGGAGACAGCAGCAAGGTTCCTGGACAATTCCTATGTTCGAAGTCCACTTGCCACTGCCTCCAACGGCCTGTCTGCCATTTCCCAGGCCTCAGTGCTATTCTGTGGTGAGCACAGAAGTGTCCTTGCCCAGTCTCAGTTTTTATTTATTTTTTATTGTCAGCCTCAGTTCCTAAAATCTTACCATGTTATTAGAGGAAGGTATATTTTTGACAACTTTATCCACAGTTACTTTAAATCAAGGTGTCATATACACAGTGCCAAGACTGAAGATGTTTTTCAACATAAAAATCCATTTTGATGATAAAAAGGCTGTTGAGAATCCCTTTTGAAATTTCATCAGCCAGTACTCAGAGGACTTTTGGATTTGACTAACAGAGGAATCGCTTCTTGGTAAAGGACCTCAGATCCAGATGTTGTCCCAATGGAAAAAAAAAAAGAAAGAAAAGAAAAGAAAAAAAGAACTTTTTCCAATATTCCTTTATAAGTAAGCTGGTGCTGGGGATATGATGTCCACTTTACTGGGACAAACCAAAATATCTTGATAAGTGTAATTTTTTTCAGCAGATAACCTGCTGTTGGAAATTTTTTAAAAAACAAACTCAGTCCTATAATCTATGTCAAGTTCAGTGGTAAACTTGTATAAAAAGAACTTAAAGAACTTAAAAAGTCAACTGTCATCTGGGTACCAGTAAACTCAATGTAAGTGGTGATTCGGCAAGGGAGCTTAGGTTTTTAAAATGTACTTTCATTTTTTTTTGTTAACAAGAAATGAGTTAACTTCTTAATAAAACCCAAATAAAATGTAAAATATAGTATGTATTAAAGGTTGGCATAAAATAATTTCCATGCAGACTTCACAAGTCTGCACCTGTTTATCGGGGGGACTATCATCTCGCAGAAACCGAAAACCTCCTGACAACTTTGTTCTCTTGCTCTGCAAATTGGGAATGACAGCACCTACCTCCCAGAGTTGTTTGTTCACTTCCCCTGCCCCGTATTCCAGGTGAACCCCCGACAGTGGGTGCTTAGTTCCCCAAGCCAGGATTTAGGCCCAGGTGTGTGGCTCCTTACGGAACATCCTAAGTGACAGCATGCAGGCTTTGCCTCTGAAGAACAGCCCTTCCCTCCTTCCCTTCCTCCCTCCCTTTATTCCACACCTCCGCGTGAGTATCTAGTGGGCACGGGCCAGGGGCAATGCTCTAGTACTTGATGATACAACAGTGAGCAAAGTCTCTGTCCTCGCAGCACTTACCATGTAGAACAAGAAGAAAGATGTTAAAGGAACACACAGCTGTCTAAAGTCTAATGCAAATAACATAAAAGCGGAGATAGATGAGTCCCAGGCTTTTCCACCCTTCCCCTCTTTAAAACAATCCCCTCTGCTTTGCATGCAGGCTTCTCTCCTTCTACCCCAGCCCAGGTGAGGGCATTCAGAGAGCTCCAGGAAGCATTAAATGGAACAGGTGGCTCTAGGTCTCGCAGCCTCAGTGGAGACTGGTCACTGCCCCTGTCCAGAGTCTGAGCAAGCTCAGCGGGCTTGGGTCTGATCAGCATCCACCCACGAAGAGGGCAGGAGGGAGGGCAAGTGTGCAGAGGGACAGGCCACGCTTCTTCCCAACCCATGCGTGGAGGCAGGCAGGTGCCCTGCTGTGGCTGTGAGACAGGACTCAGGGGATGGACCAGCTCCAGGAATGGGTGTGGAACAGATTCACATGGCCCAGGTCGGATTCAGGTCGCAGCCTGGTGGGCAGCTTGACTAGGCCAGCACCAGAGCACAGGCCCTGCCATAGAGGCTGGAACCTGTAGGCTGGGCTGCCAGGCTTTGGGCGTGCAGAGGAACACACCTGGGGCTTTGCCTACGGCGCTGCCTGGTGGACAGTGAGACTGAATGGGGGAGCGGCAGAGCAGTCAGGAATGGTGAGGACACGGGGTGGTTCTCAAGCCTGGTCCATCAGCTACGGCAAGCCTAGTTTGGGGATAAGGTGGCTGCACCATCATAGGGTTATTACACGGGTTTTCGGAACCAGTCTTAGGATCAAATCCCACTCATGCCCCTTCTCAGCTGGGTGACTTTTGGCAAGATTTCCTCATCTGTAACTTGGGAACAGTGACAGGTGCCTTGCAAAGCTGTCTTCAGAATTGAGATGGTGAAATCTAAACCTCAAGCTAAAGCAAGTGGGGAGACAATGGTCACTGCTGTGAACAGACGCATCAGCAGCGGCCGTGGTATGTGACAGAGCTGTCCCCCCCTGCAGCATCATTCCGTGAGGCATGGCTGGGTAGGCCGTGTGGGGCCAGCACATTCCCACCCTGCCCACCTACCAAGGCCTGTTTGTGTTAATGTCACAGCTCTGAAGTATTATCATCAGAGGCCATGAGATTTCAAAGGAGCTTCCTTTGCAGAGCCGCGTTGCTCTGTCCATAATTAGCGCAAGTTTCCATGAGCATGACGATGAGGCCAGAGGGGCTGCCCTGTGGGCTGGTTTGTTAGTGTAAGACATTCCTGGGACTGCTGCGTAGCCTGGGCTGTGCTTCTCCAGCTCTCGCTCTCCAGGGCCCCTGCCCTCAGCAGCCCCCAGGCCCTCATTAAGGGATTAGCGATATGGGCCATGCAATCCCTTGGCCATCTGCTCGAGAACTGCTGGGCTCTTTGCTCTGTCCCCCCGAACCTTATCAGTGGTCCTCGCGCAATGTTTGTGCTGCAAAAATCAAAGTGGGTCTTGGGCGGAAATTATAGACCACTGGTGTCATGAGCTAATTAAAGACTAAGGGGTCATATACAAGGGAGAGGACACAGATTTCTCTCACTGACTGTCCTTCTACTAATGGGACATTGACAAGCACAGACCAGGCAGAAGGCTGAGAAAGCCAACAGCCCGTGAGAGTGTGATAAAGGGTGACAGTGACAGGTCTTGCTTCACCAAGTACAGATTGGGGGATGCTCCTATCAGGGCCCAGCACCCCTGTCACAGAGGGTGTGGCTGTGGGGCCTGGCAGCAGGCTAGGAGCACACCCCCAGCAGCCATCCAGAGCCTGAGGGAGGGGATCTGTGGGGGGACAGTCTCATGTCAATGGCAACACATTTATGACCTAGGAGGAAGTTTAGGACAGTTCAGAATGTCTACATCTCCATCATCAAAATGGATTAAAATTCAAGGACAGTCTTGAACAATGGGAAATAGGCAGACAGGGAAAGACCAAAATGTAACCTTGAATAGCTTCTGCTGTTGTTCTCTGTTTACCAGGAGGCTCTGGCCTTCTTGAAGGCATTGCCTCCCTCACATGTGAGGTGGGGGTCTGAGGTGATCTGAGTGAGTGATGGGAGCTCACACCCCTGCACTTGGAATGAGATAACATCCCCAGGTACCATCTGAGTGCTCCAACCCCCTCCACACTCACCTCAGTTCCCAGCCCCAGGTGAATGGACCAGAGACTCCACTGCTGAATCTAAAGTAAAGGCTGCAAATGTACGACCACTAGGGTCAACATCTGGTGACTTAGGTCCCAATGAGCGTGCTTGCCATGGGTTCCTGCACAGAGGGTGATCCTGTCCTAGAGGACTGACTCCATCGCTTCCACAGGCCGGGGAAGGGGTCACAGGAGCACAACCCCACCCAAGCAAGTGTAGTCCCTGCCAAGACTAGCAGTGCTGCAGTACCCTTGCCCACTCTCCTGTGGTTAGGACCCCCAGTGATGGCACATGTCATCCAGTTTGGAAAGATCATCAAGCCTCAAGACTGGGCTGCACCTCCCATTCAATGCACCCATGTGGCCAGCCCTCTCCAGGGACACGCTTCGGCCTGCGTGCGGGGAGTATTCGAGGAAGGACTGCTCTGTCTGTCAGGGAGTGCTGGAAGCTGATACAGTATGGTACAATCTAATAATTCTCTGGGGAGACCTTCTGACCCCTCCCCCTTCCTTCAGCCATTCTCCATGTCCCCTTTTGTTGAGTATAATCCTCAATTTCTTTATCACTCAATCCAGCCTTCTCTGGCAGAGTAGCACCTACTATTTTCCAGGGGAGGCTTCTCAAACTAAGGCCTGTAGGTGAAATCCAGCCTGCTGTCTATTTGTATTGATAAAGTTTAATTGGAACACAGCCAGCTTAATCTGTTTATGCATTGCCTATGGCTGCTTTCGGGCTACGATGGCAGAGTTGAGTGGTTGCAGCAGAGATCCTACGGCCTGAAAGCCTAAAATATTTACTATCTGACTCTTTATAGAGAAAGTTTACTGTCTCCTATTCTAGGAGGTGTAGAAAAACTATTTTAGTTTATCCTCATAATGTACTTGCGTAATAGACCCTGACTTTCATTTGAAGGAAAGCCACTAAGGCTTGGCAAAGTTAAATAGAACCCAGCTGTTAAGGAGGGGAGGTGGGCCTCAAACCCACGTGTACTAACTGTAAAGACTGTCCTTTTGGCGTTTGGTTGCATCTTTGGCAGAATAAGCTTAGGGTGAAACATTGCCTTGATCCTGTTGCTGGAGCAGGGCTAGAGCTTTTACACCTCCTAAACCTGCAGGATGTCTAGTAATAGCCCCCAACTTTTCTCCATGGAAGTCCTGGTTAAAATGGAAAGATAAATGACCCTCCCCATATTATCCTCCAAGATCCAAAAAATTACTCATTCAAACAGCTCTTTGGTCTTCTCCTTGGGTTTGTGATGTGAAAGTGTATCAACCAGTGAGCCTATTCCTCCTCCCTTTGATCCAGGCATTGTGTGTGCATTTGGAGCCTGAGCCAGGTGGGTAAAGTGAACCTGGATGCCCTATGAGGTCCTTTTTGGGGTTGGCAGGTGTCTCCTCACTGGGCAGTGGAGACACAGGATGAGGAAGTTGATTTGTGGCTACAGAGAAGCTGTCAGAGACAGAACCTCTGGCTACTCAGTGATGGCCCTCCGGGAGTCAGGAACCCAACAGACGTCATCTTTAGTCTGCAGGATCACCCAGAAAGTAGATGCGTTGGGCATCAGGGTGCCTCTTGTTCTCTCTATTGGCTTTCAAGCCTCTGAACACCCTTAGTGCTTGAAGAACTGGCCCCAGCATGAATGAGTTCTGCAGGATTCAGGACCCAGCTGTCGCTACAGACATGGAGCAGGGCACTCCAGACTCAGCCATATTCCTGCTGCTGTACCCACCTGCTTGTTACCTGAACTCTGCCGTCCAGCAGTGAGCTCTGCCAGGCCTCACAGGGGGGTGGCGGGGTGTGGCTCTCATCTCCCCACCACCCACTCCAACCTCCAAGTTGACTTGGTGGTCAAGTTTGTTTTGATTCCTGCCTGTTCCCCAAGCCTGTGCTCCAGGCTTCTCTGTCAACCACCCCATCAGTTCAATAACTTCATTTTCTACTAAAGTCAGCCCACACCTGTGCAGAAACTGAGTTAGAGCAATTAGGTGTCTTGTCCAAAGTCATAACAGATGGGAAAATGCAGAACTGGGATTCAAGTGCAGCTCCTCTGACCCTAACAAGCACAGGCCTCTCTCGCTAGCCCACACCCCTCTCAAGGAGCAACACTGCTCTTTCTAGACCCTCAGAAATGGGCCACCTCCCAGATGCCAGGTGTGAGTGTCCCGACACCTTCCCCTCACTCTCCTCCCCAGCCAGGGCTTCTCTGATGGATTTTCCTGAGTCAGACTATTGAACTACCTGCCTTCCTGGGAAACACCTTCAAATCCACAGAGGACAAAGTAGGCTCCAGAAATGAAAGTGGAGCGTTTCGCCTTGTGTGGAGCAGTGAGAAAGGGAAGGGGTGGTCTTGGAGAGTGCAGTTAGCCTTCAGTGGGCAACCTGACCTGTTGGGCCCCAGGAGGGGTGTCACAGGGGCCTCCAGTCACAGGAGGTCCTTGGGGGGACAAGGCCTAGTTGAGGAAGAGGTCAGAGGGCCGGCTCCCAGCACACCTGTCAGGCCCTACACCTGGGGCCTTGGGGTCCCAGAGATTTCTTTGCAATGCCTAAAGCTTTGCTGTCTGAGCCTAAGGACATGTGGACAGGACAGGGCAGGATGGCATAGACTTGACCTCCTTCCCCTTGTCCCCTGAGTCGCACCCTCCCTCCAGACATGGACTGGCTGCACAGATGGGCTGGACACTCAGGGGGAAGGTCAGACTCGCCATTCTGGGACCCTGACTTTGCTGTTCACGGCCAGGTGTCTGTCCTGAGTCAGACTACAGCTGTCAGCTGTGTTCACAGGTGTGTGTCCCCACAGAAGGTGAGCGGCTATTCCAGTGGGAGTGTTGGGAGAAGGAAGGAGAAGAGTGTTCTACAGGCATCCGTCCTGCTGCGACTGTGTGTGGCTGAGTGCCCCATGCTCTGTGCCCAGGGCCACCTGTCTCTCCTGTTACGGGTGAATGTGCTGATAGGGGGAGTCCAGATCTTAGTTCCCCTGGTAGTAAAGGTGACCCTGCAGCTCCATCTCAGGGGTGTGGCTCCCTGAGGCAGGCTTTCACCCATAAGGGACTTGCCCAAGATCAAGACAGCAGAGCACTAAAGCCAAGCTGCCCCTCCAGCCCAGCTCTCACCAACCCCAGGAATCGAGAGGCCCCCCACTTACTTCCTCTTGTGTGCCAGGTCTAAGCATTCAGCTTCATACACACACTTACTTGCATTTAACACCTCCAGTCATCAGCCCTGCTTGAATCAAGTTGCCTATCTGCCAGGGAAGTGGCAGAGGTGACCGCTCCTGACCACAGTCACCTGGCCCCACTGGGCAGGAGCATCTCCCGGCCGGGAGCAGTGGGGATGGGAAAGCCATTTTCTCAAGCATTGGATGGTGCTGGAGGGGAGCAGCCGTGCTCTGTGGTGGGCTTTGGGAACACAGATTCCTTGTTCTGGATGAGTGGTCATGAGGCAATCCCCATTTCCTCATCTATAAAATGGAAAAAGAACCTGAGAGTGCTGGCCTCATGACCTCACTGTGGGGCACACACAGGGAGGATCAGTCCCGTGGTGAGTGCTGCCCACCAGAGCAGGTGCTCCGGCAGTGATGGGCTTGTCCACAGCTGTAGCAACCCCTGACACCCCCAACTTACTTTGTCATTGTCATCTGCATCCTCCCTGTCATTAACCTCCCCATGCCCCACACCCTCCCTTTTACATCCTGTCTGGGCTGTCCGTGCCAGCTCACCAGCAGCCCATGAAAAGCCTGGACAACGATTGGAGAGAACAGTAATGAATACAAATCATTCTCCAGGCACCACAGAGCCAATTTTGGGTGATGCGGCCTCTGGGTGCTAACCATCCTTGGTCCTTCCTGGAATGGCTGTCAGGCCACCGAGGCCACAGGCTTGATGAAGACGGATGATGGCTTGCGCCTGGGTGATGCTGTAGTAACACAGAGCCCAGCATTTAATCAGAGCTCTGCTCTCTGCCAGAGCCGAGTAATTGGAGGCAGGTGCTAAGCGCAAGTGAAATAAAATGTGGAGTTAATAAGGACAGTCGACAAGGATGTTGCAAGTCTCCTGTCCAAGTTTTCAGCAGGAATTGGAAGGCAACTTGGAGACCTCAGAAACTATGAGTTAATTTCCTATGTTTCTCTTCAAAAACAAGTACAATCAACTTTAGGGTTTTTTAAAAATAAGCTTATTTATTTTCACATTTGCACTTCAAAAATAAGATGGTCAGAAAAGCAGCACATGTCTAAGATACTTACGACGGACTACAGCGGACACCAGCTCCATGGAGGCCTGCACACCCCTCGCCCCACCTTCATGCTCCCTACTCAGCCTCAGAGTCCTCCAGTCTGCCTCTCTGGCAGTCCCTTCCTCTTCCAGCCCATCCCTCATCTTAATTCATCCAGGCATTGCTACCAGTGCAGTCTTGCTAGAATGCACAACTCCCTGCAGAAAGTTCTATTCCCTCCCAAGTAGAGCTAAGCCCCAATTCTCCATGGTCTTGCCTGAGCTGGGCCCCCAGCCTTATCTCCCCCTGCTCCTGTTCCCTTTTGCTGCTCTAGTCATGGTGAAAATCCTCCACCTTCCCAGAGGCTCCCTGCCACCTCCACTCTTAATATACTCTCTCCCTGGCCTGAAGGATCTTCCTCCGTTCTTCATTGGCATGCTCAGAGAGTGCCCCAAGAGCTGTCCTGAGCCCCGCACCTGCTTCCTGTGCCCACCCATCTCACGGACAGCACCGTCCATCACATCCTACCCTCCACAGGCTGCTGTCAGTGTCCTGTCTCCCATCCTACTAGACTCTGCAGTGCCCAGGTCAGTCCTGACGCCTGCAGGACTGCACCCCGCATGGCACCTGCACCTCGCAAGGTGTGAGGGAGGCACTGGATCCACCCAAGGCTGTCCTTGGATAATGTGCTATCACTTACTAGCCAGCACGTTCCCTCAAAGCTGCACGGGCAACTTTGCCATGGTCTGTGCCCACCCTCTTCATCCTCAAAACAGTCCCAGTTTGTGATTTCATTTCATAAATGACTGCCCCCTGCCCCACCAAGAACTAGAACTATAAGAGGCAGATGAAAGAAAGGAAAACAGATTCAAGCCTGAAACCCTCCCCGCCCAGCCAGCAAGGTTGTCTCGAGTACCTCTCAGCTCAGTCTTCAGTGAAGTGACACCTGGTGAGGATGGGCTGTGGATTGTCCCCCTCACCAGCTAATATACCTGGAGTACACAGTCACCTGGAGAATGAGCCTCAGGGTGACCCACCTCAGTGTCAAGGGCACTCTTGAGGTCCATGAGACCCAGCTCCTATATGAGGGGACCATTCTGCAATTATCCCCAAAGTTGGAGTGCATGGAGCTACCATATGATCCAGCAACCCCACTACTGAGTCTATACTCAAAAGAAAGAGAATCAGTTTATCAAAGCGATGTCTGCACGGCCATGTTTATTGCTGCAGTATTCACAATAGCCAACATGTGGTCACTGAGCTTGACTGATGCTTAGTGTCCATCAATAACTGAACGGATAAAGAAATCAGTGGACAATGGAATACTATCCATCCACAAAAAAGAATGGAATTGTGTCATTCATGGCTGCATGGATGAGCCTGGAGGATATCATGATAAGTGCAATAAGCCAAGCACAGAAGGACAAATATCGCATGTCCTCACTCATATGTGGAAGCTTAAAAAGTGGGTCTTATGAAGATAGAGAGTGGGTTGGTGGTTACCACGGACCGGAAGGTTAGGGAGAGCAAAGAATAAAGAGAGATTGATTGACAGGTACAAATATACCGTTAGATAAAAGAAACAAGACCTCATGTTCAATAGGTCAATAGGGTGACAATAGTTAAAAAAAAATCTATTGTACATTTCAAAGTAACTAGAAGAGAATAATTAGAATGTTTCTAGCATAAAGAAAAGACAAATGTTTAAGGTGATGAGTAGCCCAATTACCTTGATTTAATCTTTACACATTATATGAATATTTCAAATTATCACACATACCCCTAAAATATGGTCAACTATTATGTCTCAATAAAAAAGAAACTTGGAGTTCAACCTCCCCCAAGACACCCCAGGGAAGGGGTTTTGTGATGAGCAACAGCTCAGAGATCAGAAAGCCCCCTCTGAGTCTTGCTGATATCCTCCTCTCTCTGTCAGCGAGCTACAGAGCCATGCTGGAAGCAAATGCTCCCTTCCTCTACCCTCAAATGGAACAGTCCCTTCTGGACATGGTTCCAGGCCCATCTTTCTTCTGCTCAGCCACAGTGCCTCTTCAGAGGACCTTGGTAGGGTCTGCACAGCACCGAGGAGGTCTCACTCCATTCGGGCAGTTCTGCCTCTATGGAAGACAGCGGCTCAGAGAGTCAGAGAGTGCCCTCTGGAATCTTTTGCAGCTCTGACTCACACCCAGCCATGGCCTTCCCTCTCCCCACCCAAGTCTCTGACCATGTGAGGGGCTTTGCACACAATAACCCTGATTCTCTTGCATCCTTGTCCTCAATCCAGAGTGGATTCAGGGAAGTGCAATGATCTAAGGGCTGTGCTTACTTGAGGCCCACTTGGGCCTGCCATCTGCTCTTCCCTGCTGCTCCTGGGGGAGTCCGCCCACCTCCCCAACATCCCCAGCCCCGTCTCCTCTGGCTCCAGGCTCCACTGCAATCTGAAAGCTCAAACTCAGGTTCCAAACGGAACTCATTATGGATCCCTCCAAACTCACTCCTCCTCCATCCCCTGCTCCAAAGAATGACATCACCACCAGCCGGTCTCCACGCCAGAAACCTGGGAATCATTTGAGATATCTCTGACCCTCATCTCCACCCCCAGCAATCAGTCAGCATTGTGGCTGCACTGGCCTGAGGTTTCCTGAGCCCAGCCCATCCCCTTGCCCACTGTCATTCCCTGGCTCAGGCTCTCATCTTTTGCCAGGGCTGTTACCGCACCAGCGCCCTCACTGTCTTTCTGATTCTAAGCTGGCTCCCTGCCAGTCCTCCCGCAGCACAGGTCTCAAGACGATCTTTATAAAGGTCCAACATGGTGCGCCATTCCAGCTCTAAATCCCTCAAGGGTTCCCCCTACATTTCCAGAACTCAAATGTCTTGACACAGCAAGGGAGAACCTCATGACCTGGCTCAGGCCTGCTCCCCTACCTGGGAGCCTTTTCCTCCTGCACACTCAACACTGCTTTTCTCTCACTTTGACCCCTTGTATTTGGACTCCCTTGTCCTCCATCCTCATCCCTGGGCAGTGGCTCTCAAACCTACGTGTGCATCGAAATCACTGTAGGGGCTTGTTCAGGCACACAGAACACTGGGATCCTCTCAGGGTTGCTGACTGGTGAGTTTGGGGTGGGACCTGAGAATTTGCATTTCCAATGTCAAGTTCATATGATGGTGATGCTGCTAATCTGGTGGTCACACTTTGAGAGACAGCACCACCACTAAAAGACTTCAATAAGGGATCGAAAGGACCCCAAACTGTTAGCTGAATGAAGGAATGAGTGAGTGGGATACA
The DNA here is from genome assembly GCF_000951035.1 of Colobus angolensis palliatus. Taxonomy (NCBI): domain Eukaryota; kingdom Metazoa; phylum Chordata; class Mammalia; order Primates; family Cercopithecidae; genus Colobus; species Colobus angolensis. The sequence continues at coordinate 1,339,346 of NW_012116333.1, forward strand.
CTCTGGCCAGCCAAAGTTTTGTAGCCACTCCTTAGGACTCTGTTGACTGGGTCTCACGTATGTGAGTAATCTTGCGTGGAATTCCTGAATAAGTTAAAAGAGACAAAGCTACATGTTGCCTTTATCAGGGCTGGGGGACCCCTGTGAGTTCCTCTCCAAGGTCAGGTCCCGCTGTGCACCCTGAGGGTCAGCAACTTTCCCAGACAAGGAGGTGGGAATTGGAGGGCCTGGGCCTGGGACCTCTGAATGCACTCCCGTTACATCATTTGGATTTCTTTACAGACTGGAGAGTTTACAACATCATCAAAACACATGTTTTTGTGATTTTCCAATAGCCCTGATTTCTGCTACCATGTCCTGTTCCCAGGCCACCACTGAGCACACAGCGGACAGATGCCAGCAAGCATCTGAGCTCTCAAATGCACACAGCATGTCCCTTCTCACGGGCAGGAGCTTTGGAAAATGGAACACTGGATGTGAAAGACCCAGAAAGGGCCCTGTGAGGCTGCGGAGAAGGGGTGAGGGTGAGGCCAGCCTGCCCAGCCAGGCCGTAACTGTGGAGACTCCATGAGTTTCCAGAGTCGTGATCAGCATGAAGAAGCCCTTGGGGCCCAGCACAGCCATGATGGCCAGCACGGTCTGCCTGCATCAGCCACTGAGGGCCTGGGCCACGTGGAGCTCGCTGAGGTAGCGCTTGTGATCCCGCTCCTCAGTGTATCTGGACTAGGAAACCCCGTGGTGGTCAGGACATTCAGGGGAGCTGACATCCAGGGGAACTCTCCCCCTCAGACCCACCAGGCGGAAAGGGCAAATTCCAACCCTCCTTCAGAAAGGGAGTTCTCCCTGAGTCCTTGAGATCCACTGCTCTCTTGGGGTGCTGTTACAGGCTAGACTGTGTTTACAAAAATTTCAGATGTTGAAGTCTCAACCCCCAGTACCTCCGAATGTGACTGTATTTGAAGATAGAGTCTTTGAAGGCATAACCGAGTTAAAATGAAATCATTAGGCTGGGCCCTAATCCAGTAAGACTGGTGTCTGTCTAAGAAGAGATGAGGACACAGACACTCAGAGGGAGAACCATGTGAGGACGTGGCAGAAGGCGGCGTCTCCAAAGCAGGGAGAGAGGCCTCAGGAGAACCCAGCCCTGCCGACACCCTGATCTTGGACTCGTAGCCCTGTGGGAACTATATGGGAAACTGTGAGAAAATGACTTTCTGTGGTTAAGCCCCCGAGTCTGTGATTCTTTGTTTCTGTAGCTCAAGCCAACTAAGACAGACACTCCAGAGCCCTGGCCAATGCAGGCCTTTCTGCTGGGTGAGGAACCAAGCTTAGCGTGCCTCGTGAAGGGGTTCAAGGTGTCCCTGAGGCCTGTGTCCACTGCCTGCTCTGTGTTTCCCCTGGGGAGGGCCCTTCAGCTCTGTCTGCCCTGGGCATCTCAGCCCAGCCCTGGCTTCCCATCCCCACAGGGTGAACTGCTTGAAATGGAGATGTGCTGATTGAGAAAGGGGGGCTTGAGCCAGGTTTCCAGGCAATGCTCTCTTGACTGAGCCCCAGACGGCAGCGCTTTGGGCCCTGTCCCCCAGGCATGGCTTACTCCCCTGAGGCTGCACAGAGGATGCGGGGCTGTTTCCTGGAGCTGATCCTTGGTGCCATATAGCCCTTTTCTCTCTGGCCTGAGCATTAGCCCTCTCCCCAAGGAGGTCCTGCTTTCTACCCCCAGAGGGATGTGCTTCCCTTTAACTTCTTGCTTCTTCCACGAGGATCTGGAAGCCACCTTGCCTCTGGGTGGGATCTGAAGCACACACCCATAGCTGGAGATGCTGCCATGGAGGGGAGAAGGAAGGAGGTGAGGTAAGAGAAGGGGTGGGTGACAATTCTCTGACACCAACCGAGGACCCACAATTCAATTCAATTCTGACACAACTGCCTCTAGCTAGCACAGACCCCACAAGATAGGGGCTCTGCCCTGCAAGACTGCACCCACTTCTGTATCGAGTCACACTGCTCCCACACTGCTGCCAGGCTGCTGGGATGCCGGGTGGGGGGCTGCAGAGGCAGGCAGGGACCCTCAGAGTGGTGTTAGGGCACCCCCACCCTATCTTCTAAGTGACAGGGAGAGTGGGGGGGGGCGGCACCCATGAAGAAAGGCTGTTTTGCTGTCCACATGGAGAGTCATACAGGAGATTACAGCGCACAGCCTTGGGAAAGCGCTCACTAAACAGTCCTTGAATGGAACCGGGCGGGGCCTGAAGCAGGAGGGTTAAGGGGAGCCTTCCATGTGTCTGAGACCTAAGAGCAGGACTAACTTGGTGACTGGCCAGCTGAGTGGGCAGAGCAGGGGCTCCAGGCTTCTGTCTGGGCTGTGAGTGGCCTTGTGGATGCAGGGCAAGGGGGCAGGAAAGAGCGTGGAGTGGCAGCTTCATTGCAGACACACTGAGGATGAGGACACAGGAGCCTGGGCAGGGGTAGCCATCGGACATGAGGACACCTGTGTCTGGAACTCAGAAGTCAGAGCAAGAGACACAGATTTGGGGCTAGCCATGCCATGGCTGCCGGGGAGGGCATGCTGGAGCTGTGATGGAAAAGTCTTCTGTACAGCCCTGTCCCCGACCTCCCATCCCTGGCTCTCTCCCTCTCCCTGGGGCACAGCTTCCCAGGAAAGAAAAGCCGATCCCATGAACTATCGGTGGTGCAAGCCTGGCAGCATCTGTAACGCTCTCACTGTGCTGTTCCTTGTTGGGGTAAGATAGTCCCATGAGGAGGCTTCTCCAAGGACTGGGAAAGGCTGCCCTGTGGAGCACCTGGCCCACAGGTCCGTACGCCCCTCTGCCGCACCCTGGCTGGGGTGGGCACTGGTTGGCCTCAGGATCCAGGTTGCCTGGCTTGTGGAGATTTGTGTTATGCTCTTCTGATTAGCCAATGATGGAGCCTTCCAGAAGTGCAGGGCAACAAGCCTGTCCCCCTGAGCCCCATCAAACCCCCTAGTGCTTCCCTTCCCACTCCAATACCTCTGCATCTGAAGCTCCATCTGAGGCTGGGAGGCTCCTGGCTTCTTCCCAGGGCTCTGGCATGCCTCACCCTGGCAGAACACCCTCAAAATGTTAACACAAGTGTGTTGGGGCACTGACACAATCGATGGGGAGAATCTGGCAGGTGTGGCATCAGGCTGGCAGCTTCTGACCAGCCCCATGACCCCTGGGTGGCCACAGTTCCCTTCTCTGCAAAGAAAGAGGCCATGAGTGACCCCCTCCTCTGGTGGGGTGAAGCTTCGAGGAGATGGGACCCTTGTCTGCCTGGCACCCAGCTTCCACTGGCACCAGCGGGCATTCAGTGCAGGACTCCCTTCTGCCCTCCCCCTCCCCATCCCTCCTATCCACGTTGACATCCTCACTGCCGTCCCTGTAGGGGGCCCAGAAGGAAGGGCCAGGGCTGGGCAGAGGGCTCACTGGATAGCCCAGGAGCCCAACTTGCTCCCACTTGCTCCACCCACCAACACCTTGTGGGCGAGCACCCCCCAGAGCCCAAGGACCCAGGGCAGCAATCCCTCCTGGAAACTGCTGTAAGGCCTGATGGTGAAGTCAGCGGCAGTGGCCGGGCTCCTGGCTTCCGAAAGAGGCCCGCTGGGAACTCCAGGAAGGGAATGGTGAGTGGAAGGTCCTGATTTTCTTCATGTGTGTGGATGGAAGGGCTCAAGGCAGGTGGACCCCATGAGAAGCCTGGGACACAGGGGCTGGGCCCCAGGAGAGAGAGGTCAGGGAATGCCGGAGCCAGTATGTGCTGGGTGCAGGTCCAATCCCGCTGAATCCTCACCCTCTTCACAGGAGGTGGGCACTCTCATGAACCCTGTTTTACAGAAGATGAAACTGAGGCTTGAGGAGGGTTAGTTCTCTAGGCTCGAACAGCTGGGGACAGAGCTGGGATTAAACCAGGTTGGATGGGGCCAGGGACCCTGGGTGAATGCACCACCCACGATGCCCTGCATAACCATGTGGAGATGGGCACAGTGACCGGAGGTGGCCCTGGGGGTCGATGACATTTGCAGGCAATAGTATAGCTCTGGCTCTCTGTAGTATTTCCTGCAGGTAGGCAAAGGGCAGATGGGGTCTCTGCCTTATGGTCCTGCAGGGAATCTGTCATCTTAGCGCTGGAGCACCTGTGGGCACCTGATCTTGTCCAGCTGTAGCCGCTGTCATCCCCAGGAGGGGCCAGAGTGGCAGACAGACTTCCGTGTCCCTCCTCAGGAAGCTGAGGGTGACTGGGGCTCACAGGCCTCCACTCAGCCTGGACTCCTCTCTTCCAGGCTTCTGGGAGTTGTCCCAGAGGAGGTGGGGCCCAGAGTCCAGCCTGTCCAAGGGCCACAGACTTGGATTCCTGCAAGGGCCAGGAAGGATGAGTAAAGGCTGATGATGGGGCCTGGTGGAGGCTCTGGCCACCAACAGCTACCAGCCTCTAAGAAGAGTGCAGTCACTGACTGTGCCTCTATGGGCTACCAGGCTATAGCCTCATATGGACAGGGTCAGACGAGCCCCTACTCACGCAGGTCTGGGTTCACAAAGCCCTACAGCCACCCTGCCGCACCACACAGGGGAGGGAGCAAAGGCCCCTGACTGCAGAAGCCCCACCCCATCTGGCTTCAGTCTTCTCAGTCTTCTGTTTCTGGTCCTGAGGCCCCATATGTTCCCTGCTCTGTGCCCAGCACACCCTCCTCCACCAGACTCCCTCTGAGAGCAGGGCACAGGCAGCAGGCTATGGAAGTGAAGGGCTGTAGAGTTAGGCCTGGCTCCCTCCACCTCGCTGCTCTGTGACCCTGGGCAGGTGCTTAACCTCTCTGAGCTTCAGTGTTCTCACTTGACAGATGGGTGTGAAGATCCAAAGCAATAATGTGTGTCAAGTGCTTCACATGGAGCAGTTGAAGCCTTCCTTTCCTCCCTGAAATTAACACGTGCAGCGTTGGGAAGTGGGAGTCAGGCATAATATTAAGTCCATGCTCAAATGGGATGTGGGTCTGATGGTAGAGGTTTCCAGCTGGGGCTCATCTGTTAGCCTTGAACTTCTGACCCAGAATTGAGCAGGATATGCAGGTTCAGCAGCTGAGGGTGTGGGTGGGGTGTCAGGGGAACCTGCTTCCCAGAACCTGCCTCTGGCAAGGTCCTGATTGCTGCGCAGGCGGGCAGCACCACCTAGAGGTCATGCATAGTGCCATGACTCAGGGTACTGATTGTCCTCACACACGCACATACACACGCACAGAGCTGTGAACACACACCTCAGGCCCCTACCCACACCTTCACCCGCACACAAACGTCTCCTAGCTTCCTACCCCTTGGATCCCATCTTGGAGTTGAGCATCAGCAGCCATAAAACCATGCGTCCTTCCTCTTTCCAAAAGCTGATTTGGGGATTGTGTGAGGACAGCCAGGTAGTCTGAAATGGAAAGGGGGTGAGGTCACATTTGCTAAGGGCATACTAGTGCATGCCAAGCTCCAAGCCATGAGGGAGGTGTCACTGTCACGCTGAAAGGCTAAGAGCTTGCCCAAGCCCACCCAGTGAACACAAGACTGCAAGCCCCAGGGTATGCATCTGGAAGGCCTGGTTCCTACAAGCTCCACAAATTATTCCATTATAAAAAAAGATTTTTCTGGATCCTTTAACTTCTTTCTTGAACTCAGTTAACTCAGTTTTATTTGAAGTGGAATCAACTTTGCTCATAACTCTATTTAGCGTCCTGAGATGATTTTCTAAGTAACAGCAGAACCTGCATTCTCAGCAGCCATTGTCTAACCTACGTTGTCCTCCTCCTCCTCCTCCTCCCAGCAACAGTGTGTGTGTGTGTGTGTGTGTGTGTGACTGTGTGGTTTATGTGTGCACAAATGTATATGTGCAGGTGTGTGTGGTTGTGTGTGTATATGTGGTGTGTGTGGTGACGTGTGGTGTGATGTGTGTGTGGTGTGTAGTACGTGTGGTGTGTGTGGTATAGTGTGTGTGGTGTGTGTGTGTGGAGTGTGGAGTATGTGTGGCATGAAGTGTGTGTGGTGTGTTTTTGTGGTATATGTGGGGTGTGTGTGGTGTGTGTGGTGTGGTGTGCACATGTGGTGTGTGTAATATGTGGTGTATGTGATGTTTGTGGTGTGGAGTGTGTGTGTGGTGTGTGGGGTGTGTGGAGTGTGCATGGTGTGTGCGGCATGGTGTGTGTTATATGTGTACATGGTATGTGTGATGTGTGGTGAGATGTGTGTGTATGTGGCATAGTGTGTGTGGAGGGCATATGGTGTGTGGTATGGTGTATGTTATATGTGTAAGTGGTGTGTGTAATGTGTGGTGAGGTGTATGTGATATATGTGGTGTGCTGTGCATGTGTGATGTGTGTAATGTGTGGTGTTTGTGGTGTGATGTGTGTATGTGGACTGTGCGTATTGTGTGGTGTGCATGTGCGTGGTGTGTGTGATGTATGTGTGTGTTGTGGTGTGTGGTGTGCATGTGTGTGGTGGGTATAATGTGTGGTGTGTGTGGCAAGTATGTGGTGTGATATGTGTGGTGTGGTGTATGTGATGTAGTGTCTGTAATGTGTGTATGGTGTGTGGTATGCATGTGTGTGGCGTGCATGTGGTGTGGTGTGTGTGGTGGGTGTGGAGTGTGTGGTGGGTGTGGAGTGTGTGGTGTGTGTAATGTGTGGTGTGCATTGTGCATGTGTGGTGTGTGTAATGTGTGGTGTGCGTGATGTTTGTGGTGCACGTGGTGTGTTGTGTGTGGAGTGTGTGGTTTGGGGTGTGTGGAGTGTGTGGTGTGTGGTGTGTATGTGTGTGGTGTGTGGTGTGTATGTGTGTGGTGTGTGTGGTGTGTGGCATGTATGTGTGTGGTGTGTGTGGTGTGCTGTGCATGTGTGGTGTGTGTAATGTGTGGTGTGTGATGTGTGTGGTGCATGTGGTATGTTGTTTAGAGTGTGTGGTGTGTTGGTGGAGTGTGTGGTATGAGGTGTGTGGAGTGTGTGGTGTGTATGTGTGTGGTGTGTCTGGTGTGCTGTGCATGTGTGGTGTATGTAATGTGTGTGGTGTGTAACGTGTGGTATGTGTGGTGTGAGTGCGTTTGTGGTGAGTGGGGTTCGCGGCACCAACAGGCACTCAGAGTGTGGTTAAACCCCTGCTCTGCACCAGATGTCCTGGGCGTGCTTCTGTGGAACCTGTGCCTGAACTGCAGGCTGCTCCAGGTGCCTTGTTTCTAATGAACAGAACAAGGCAGAAGTAATTGGTCACCACTTCCAAGATTAGGTTACAAAAAAACCCTCTAGGTTCTGCCCTGGGTGCCTCCTGCCCACTTGCTTGCCCGTTTCAGGGAAAGCCGGTGGCCAGGTTGTGGCCTGGAGAGGACCACACAGCAGAGAACTGAGCCTGGCCTCAGCCAACAGTCTTCAAGTGATCCACCAGCAACTGCCTGAGTGTGCTTGGAAGCAGAGCCTCTGTGTGAGGGGAGCCTGTGGGACACCCTGAGGCAGAAGACCTAGCGAAGCCACCCCAATCCCTGCCCCATAGGAACTGTGTGAGGATAACTGTTGTTGGAAGCCACCAAAGGACGGGCAGTTTGTGACACTGCCACAGAGAACTAACTCAATGGGCCTTTTCTGTCCCCTTCTGAGCCCCACACTCCCTGCTATAAAGTAGGGATTGGGTCACAGGTCATACTTGCTTAACATGGTGCTTGGGACCAAAGAGAGACTCAACACAAGTCCCCTTTTTCCTGTCCACACTCAGAGGCAGGCTTGGAGCCTGCTCACCCAACCAGGTGTGATGAAAAACCTTAAGTCAGGCTCTGTCCCACAGCTGGGGACTGACAAACAGCACCGCTTTGCCAGTCACAGCAGCTGGAGAAGGAGGTCGCCAGCAGCAGGGCTGGAGAGCAGATCTGATGGCGTCAGCTTGGGTTTGCTCCGTCCACGCCGGGCTGGAGTGTGGCCATCACTCCCAGCCACAGAAACTCATTGATCTCTGACCTCCCTGGTGGGAACAGACCTTTCTCGAGGACGGGCCCGGGCACCTGCACTTGGACAATCTGCGGGTACTCTCTAGGCCAGGACAGCCCCAATGGAAGGCTGATGCCCTGCCTTTGGCACGGTGAGTCTAGGAAGTGGCACCTAGCCACCACCCACATCTATGGGAGACACCCCTAGCCAGCTCCTGATTCCCTAGCCTCACTCAGGCACCTCCAAGCACTCCGTCCATCTTCCTGACTAAGGGGCAGGAGGCAGCCTCTCACCCCCACAATGCTCGCTGCTGCTCCAGGCTAGCCCAGTGAACGCCATCTGCAGTCCCACGGCATGGAACCCAGGATCCTGACTCTCCGGGGCGGGCCCTGAGAGGAATTTCAGAGCTGCTGTCTCCCAGGGGAGGCTGGCCAAGCCCCTTTTCTCCTGCTCTTCCTCCCGTCAGGCACAGCAGTCCCTTGCTCTGGGAAAGTACAAAGACCTCACCTCTGAGACCCCTCCACCTTCGAAGTTCTAAAACCAGGATTCTCGCATGAGTCACCCTAACAGCAACCCTGATAAGATGCTCTTCCTACTTTCTAGATGAGGAAAGTCAGACTCTAAGTCTCAGAGTTTTTGGCAAGATCACACAGCAAGGGTGGCAGTCTTAAACATGGCCTCAGAATCCCTTGACCTTCCTTCCACTGAGGGGTGGGGTTTATGCTGTCTCTTTGAGCCTGGGCTCTGTGGCTGCTTGGCCAAGTAAACACTCTGGACATGATGCTGGGCCAGTTTCCGGGCTCAGGCTGTAAGAAACCTGGTTTCTCTTGGAACCCAATCATCCTTCTATGAGGGTGCCCAAGTGGCCCAGGGAGAAGAACCTGGCTTGGCCTCCTGCTGACAGCCATGCAGTGTGCCATCTTGAAAGTGGACCCTCCACCCCACCTTGCGTTGCCCAAATGATACCATGGGGAGCCATCCCCACGAAGCCCGACTCACACTACGTCATGAGCTAAATAAATGTGGTTTTTTTTAACCACTAGATAATTTTAAAATTCAGGGTAATTTTAAGTAACTGATAACAGCAAGAAATGATGAACACAGTTCAGATGATATCCAAGTCCATGGTCTTTTTGATTCCAACCATGGCTGCCTCTGATTCTCACTGTATTCGTCTGAATAGCTTATTAGGGGAGGAACAGAGGCCTTGAAAAGACCCCCAGACTGAATTCTCCTTCCCCCAGGGACAGCCCCCACCAGGAAATTCCTTTCAGGGCTATCCTCGCTGCATTTCATCTCTAGCTCCGTGGCAGGGGTAGAATTCTTAGATGACCCCTAATGACTGTCGTCTTTTTTATAATTTTCCTCGAGTGAGTAAATGTGAGTATGAAAATCTATCACTCTCATTATTATGTTACTAATTTGGGGCAAGGACTTTGCAAACATTATGAAGGTTAGTAGTCCATCAGTTGGCCTTAAGGAGATTTTTTCTGCGTGGGTCTAACCTAATCACAGGAGACCTTTAAGAGTAGAACATTTTTTTTCTGGTGGTGGGAGATGAGGTAGTCAGAGAGATTTAATGCTTAAAGAGGCTTGTACACTAGGGAGGTTCTCCTCTCCTGAGACAGAGGGGCCATGGGGCTAGGCCCTGAGAGGAACCTCTAGGAGCTGGGGGGGTCCTCAGATATCAGCCAGCAAGAAAGTGAGGACCTCAGTCCAACAACCACAAGGACATGAATTCTGCCCACAACCTGAATGAGCTTAGAAACAATTTTTTCCCCCAAATTGTCCAGAAAAGAATGCAGTCCTACCAACAACTCAATTTCAGTTGTGGGTTTCTGGGCAGACAACCCAGCTGAGCCCACCGGGACCTCTGAACTATAGAACTGTGAGATAAATGAGTTGTTTTAAGTTGCTAACTTTGTAATTTGTTACATAGGAATAACAAAATTAATATGACTCCATTCTTTTTGTTTCCAGACTCTTCCTTCTCCATAAGGGTCCTTCCTTTTTTTCATTGCAGACCTTGTAAATGGGAGGACATGTAGATCTTCAAGCTGCGGCTGGAGGGTGGGTCTACAGCCATGGCCAAGGTCCCTGGGCCAGCCCTTGGGAGTAATGTTTCCAGGCACCGCCCAGGGTTGAGTGTGGGCCCGCAGTGGAATGCCTGAGCGCGCACTAGCTGGGCCTCCATGGCCTGGTAGAGCCTTCCCAGGCTGGACTGGCTGAGTTTCTGAGTCCAGGGGATGCCTCCAACGATCAGGCTCCCAGACTTCCTGTTAGGGTGACTAAGCCCAGCCTTAATTAGGTGGCCTCTGATGATCTGGACTCTCCAGATTTCCTCATTTCTAGGACAATAATGGTTCTCTGTTCATACCAGACTTTCCCCCTAAAGAACCAGCCCCAGACTCTTCACACAGTTTATTCCATCTTCTCCCTGTGTAACCCCAGCCTTTCCCATCTCTTACCTTCTCTGAAACCCAGCCACACTCTTACAGCACATGCTTACACTGCTGTTCAGGGGGGGCTGAGTGTGCCTGACGTCGCTTGACCTCCTCTCTTCACCCCAGTTCTTGGCCACACTCTAGAAGGCAGGCAACACAGGAGTTCCCATGTCCGTCTTTGAAACGAGAAGCCTGAGGCGCAGAGCCCTCAGCATGGAATGGAAGGCTTTGAATGCAAACCTAGAGGGTTCCTAGTTACTTTGTGTCTCTGCAGTTACTTTCCAGGTTTTTAAAGACAATGATCTTTTTCTTCTATCACCACTGAAGTTATCCCCTTCAGAAAGAAGCACTGGCCTAGATATGCAACAGATTGTTAAAAAAAAAACTGTCTGATAATTGCCAGGTTGTATATTTACTTATCATATCAAGAAGAAACATGTGGTTTTGACTCTCCATTTCCTTACTAATCATCTTATCTGTGCTACAGCCCTACCATGTTATCTGTATCCACTCCACGGTGGCGTGTTCACCACATCACTGGAAAATAATGCCACTCCCTGACAGCATACCCCCACAAAGCTCCCTGTCTTCTCAGAGGATGGGGGCCCAGACCCTCAACGCCCTCTTCACTCTGCCCCCTGCCATTGTCTCCAGGATGGGAGAGAAGAGGAGAGGGCACCAACCTCCATGCTCTGACTCTGCTGAAACTTTGCTCCCGGGCCCTCTCCGGTGGCCTCTGACTCCACTCTTCTCAGCCACACACAGAAACATCCTCATCTTGGGTTTCTTCATCCCTCAAGAATCAAACCAGCTCCCAGGCCAAGCCCTCTGACATTGCCGTCATTGGCCACAATCTGCTTCCCCTTCCACCTCTCCCCAGGCCTGGTTCACCTGCTTTTTATTTCCATAAGAACACCCCATCCTTTTTTCCTGCAAGTCCCTCCTGAAACCATTTGCAGCTCTATCCTCACACACAGACCAAAACCCTGCAGAGTCCCCCTTTCTCTGGCTGCCTTGTCAGGAACCAACCATGGATAAGCCGCCACCTGCCTTCCTGTATCTTCTGGCCAGTGCAACATGGAGGGGAAGCTGTGCAACTGTGTGCCTTGGCTCCTTGACAAGCCAGGCAACCCCCACCAGCTACCCCAGGCTGCTGCACAGCCCAGCTCTTCATCCCTTGCTAGCATCCGAACAGATGTTCCCAATCTCCTTCTTTTTCCCCAGTCCACAAATCCACCCCCACTTCCCAAACTCATACCAGGTGAATTCACTTTATAATTTATTGAGAATTTCATCCTATAATGACATTCTCACCTTCTCTCCCCTTCTCCTCAGAATGTCTCTTATCTTTCCCCAGTGTGTCTTTTTCTGAGAAATACCCTTCCTCTTTTTGAAACAAACATTTCCCTCTGGACTCTAAATCTCTCAGCTTCCTGATTCCTTCCTGACCTCCTTCCATTTTTCTGTCTTCTAACTTCTTCCAGTTTTCTGTCTTCTAACTTCTTAAACTTTTATTTTTTAGCTGTATTGAGATAGAAATGATACACAGAAAATTGCACATATTTAATGTATATATCTTGATGACTTTGGACATATGCACACACCATCACCACAACTAAGGAACTAAACATATTCATCACCTCCAAAAATTTTTGTACTTCTGTAAGTCATGTTTTTTTGTAAGAACACTTAACATGAACTCTGTCCTCTTAATGTATTTTAAAATGCACAATACTATATTGTTAACCATAGGTACTATGCTGTACAGCAGATCTCCAGAACTTACTCATCTTGCATAACAGAAACTTTATACCTTGAAAAACAATTCCCCATTTCTTCCCCTCACCAGCCCCTGGCAGCCACTATTCTATTATTTCTATGAGTTTGACTATCTTAGATGCCTTATATAAGTGACATCATACAGTATTTGTCCTTCTGTGACTGGCTTATTTTGCTTAGTATGTCTTCTAGGCCCATCCTTTTTGAAGTAAATGGCAGGATTTTCTTCTTTTTAAAGGCTGAACAATATTCCATTGTGTATATGCATGGCGGTTTCTTCATGCATCCATTGATGGACATAGGATGATTTCACATCTTGGCTATTGTGAATAGTACTGCAATAAATGTGAGAGTGCAGATATCTCCGATATACCAGTTTCTTTTCTTTTGGATAGATACCCAGTCGTGGAGTGGCTGAGCCATACAGGACTATTGTTAGTTTTCTTGAGGAACCGCCATGCTGTTTTCCATAATGACTGTAGTAATTTACATTCCCACCAACAGTGTAAGAATGTTCCCCTTTCTTCACATCTTTGCCAGCATGCTACTTTTTGTCTTCTTGATAATAGCTATTTTAACTGTGACAAGATGATATTGCATTATTTTGATTTGCATTTCTCTGATGATTAGTGACGTTTAGCACTTTTTCATATATCTGTTGGCCATTTGTATGTCTTATTTTGAGAAATGTCTATTCAGTTATTTTTGTCATTTTTTCATTGGATGATGATGATGATTATTATTATTGCTATTAAGTGGTTTGAGTTCCTTACCTATTCTGGTTGCTAATCTCTTCTTGGATAGATATTTTGCAAACATTTTCTCTCATTCTGTAGGCTGTCTCTTTGCTTTGTTACTTGTTTCCTTTGCTGTGCAGAATTTTTTTAGCTTGATGTGATTCCATTTGTCCATTTTTGCTTTGATTTCCTCTACTTTTAAGGTATTACCTAGGAACAGTCTTTGCCCATACCAGTGTCCTGAAGCATTTTGAACTGGGACATTTTTGAAAGTGAAGGAGGTGTTATTAATAATTACATAGGTCCATAGGCATCAAGTGGACTGTCCTGATCATCCTAGCCCCAGAGTTTGCCATAAGTGTATTTGGGATTTGTTTTAATCGGGTATGGTAAGACACGCAGGAATTAAAATGACTGTCATGAAGAAAGAGGCCTCCACACAGGTCCCTAGAAACAAGAGGTGTGGTGCCTCAGTCAGAGCCTCACAGGAAAGCACTGGGTTTGGGCAAGGAGAGTGGGAATCTGTGGGCAAGAGCCTTTATTGAGATTTCTGTGAAAAGCAAGGCAAGGTAAACAGGCCTAGGAGAAGCTAATTTGAATAATAGGAGAGGGCTCTGGGTCACAGGGGCTGCCCAGGTATCTGGCACCTGGCCCTGGGTGATTAGGGCAGGTGGGTAGTGGTCATGAGTGAGAGTCCCTTGGAGGAGGCCGTTCAGGGTGTAAACTCTGGACTAGTTGATCTGTGTCTGAAAAGCATGCACTTGGGTGACTTGTTCAGTGTCCTTAGGAATTGGCAGCCCTGGGAGGGGCAGCAAGGCCCCAAACTGTCAGCAGCAGAATACAGAAAATAAAAGGGATGGCTAATACAGGGACTATTGCAGTCACCCAAGAGGCTTTTTCATAAAGTACATACTTCCTTTCCACCCCCTCTCCTCTCCCCTCACCCAGGTAAGAATGACTGCCTGAGTGAGCCAGAGCTACCATGTGCACATGCACACACCAGGTGCGTGCTGGAAAGGGAGGGATCGAGAGCCAGGGCTTTGCCTGCCGCCCCCTCAACCACCCCAACTTATACTGACTTGACACGTCTAATACCTCAAGTCTAACTCTGTGTCCTTCACCTGCTGGACTGGATCCCACCTCCTGCCTGGTACCATAGTGACTTCTATTTTCTCTTTCACCTGGAACGCCTTCCCCCTCCACCTGTCAAAGACCCAGCTCTCTCAAGGCCCCGCTACAAGGCTGTTTCCTGGAAACGCAGCTTAGGCCTCTCTCCCTGCCTGAGTCCTGGCTGCAGTTTACACTCCCTTCAAGCCCCCCAGCCTGCCTTCCGCCATGTCTGCCTCTCCTATCAGTGTGCGCTTCCTAAGCAGCTCCTCCTCTGGGGCAGAGAGAGGTGTAGACACTCTTAGAATGAATGATGCTGCCCACCTCCAGGGTAAGGCATGTGTGCTGATGTGCCAGCACCTTACTCCCTGGCAGCATAGTAAATGGGAGTGGAAGCTTCTGGGAAACACGCTGTCTTAGCCTGGTGTTTCCCATAATAGGTTACAGGGGATGTGCTTTTCCTGGGGTTTGCAGAACTGCAAAACTTCTCACAGATTAGACACTGAGGAGCCTGTGATGAAGCGATTCTCCCTAGGGCATTTGAAAACTGTTTGTTTTTTTTTCGTTTTTTTTTTTTGTAATTTATGTACTTGCCTTCTTTCTTCTGAGACTCATGGGACTGGTGGTCTTGAAAAACATAAATGTCTAAGAAAGGTGCTTTCAGGAGACTGTAGGGCTGTGCTTAAGCAGGGGGGTCCTCCTGCAGACTGCAGGTCACGTTGGCTGGACTATCATCTGTTTCACTGGTGATCCCAAACCTCCAATTAAGGTGACTTTGCCTGGTGAAGTTAATATGTCCCATCTGCTCCTTCCCTTTGGTCCCCCAAGGGACATAAACTAAGCTGGCCAATCCCCTTGCCCTTGGCTCCAGCCAAGCTAATCCGCTTTCAGTCCCCTGAATGCACCATGCTGCTTCTCACCTCTGTGCCTTTCTCACACTGCCTGCTTCAACCACTAATCTCTCTCATATACTATCACCTAATGTATATATAACCATCTATACAGACATATATATAAAACACATATGTATATATGTATTAAGTTGGACATGCATGTGTATATGTTAGGCTAGAAAGATGATAGATACATGATAGATGATATAGATGATGATGGATAAACAGTAGATGATAGATCAATAGACAATATGTAGATTATAGATAGATACAGATGATAGACTAGATAGATGATAGATAGACAATAGGAGAGATTGCTTATTAGGCTGCCCCTTTTACTTAGGACATATCTAGAAATATTCACTAAATGAAGAAAGGAAAATTAAACTAGAAAGCAAGTGAATGGATGGATGGATGGGTGGAAGGATGCATGGATGGAAGTAGAATTTGTATTACACATATGGGAGAATTTTAATCTGATAATAAATAGAAGGTGTGGCTCGACAAGGACTCCTTCCTTCCCAGACTTTAGTCAGTCTCCTTTGAGCCCTCTTCTTGACTAGCCTTGGCCTGTTGAACTCATTTTATGGAGACTCCCCCCACCCTTGATATATAATTAGGTTCCTCTCAGTGATTTTCCACTCACTGACCCCTGACCATACCCCTGCACCTTGGCTATAAATCCTCAGCTGTCTTTTCTGTATGCAAAGTTGAACTTAGTAGTTCTATCCTTGTCTCCCTCCCCTACTGCAAAAACCTTTCTTGCCATTTTTAACAACTGTCCAGTGCAATTCCTCCTCGACAGGCTGTGAATGTGTACATATAGAGCCCATCATGGGTTTCACTTGGCTGCTTTGGACAAACCTTAGGCGTTGCAGATTGTCACCATCACATTTGTAACATGGGTGTACTGCCCACTGGGCTCTCTGAGGAAAGCCTTCAAGAAAGGGTCAGAAGGCGATTCTCAAATGTAATGTGTGCTTTACAAGTCAGCCTAGATTTGAAGCGGTGTATCAGGACTAAACGAACACTGTGTTCTCCTTCAGCATGCTGGACGAACAGCAAAGTGTTACTCATTCAAGTTTGTCCTCCTAGCCCTAGGGTTGCCAGAATAAAAGACAGCTTCTCTAGAGTCAGAAGGGTGATAACTGGGGGAAAGGAAGTGAACGCTGGCTCAACTGCTAGTGTGTGCCTGGTTCATGCTAAGCACTCTGTCCATGTGGCCTCACGCAATCTTGCCAGCAACCTCCTCGGGCAGATATCATCACTGTTTCACACCTGGATGCTCATCCGTGTGGCTTCTCTTCACTTGGCCTCTTGGCATTAGTCTAGTCCTAGCTTCTTTATGGCACGATGGTGGCTTCCCCAGGGTAGCGGAAGCTGCTGGTCTTCTTAAGGGCCAGAATCAGGACTGGCTTAAAAATCATCACTTTGTCTACATTTTATTGGTCAGGGAGTATCAAAGGTTTGCCACCAATTCAAGGGGCAGGAAAAGACTCCACCTCTTGAAAGTAGAGCAATGTTCCTGCATAGGGAGGGGAGGAATCGATGGAGACCATCTACTGCCTGCCCTGACCCGGGACAGGGACCTGGTAGGGGT
>NW_012116333.1:1356831-1380547 GCF_000951035.1 Colobus angolensis palliatus
TTTTTTTTTTTTTTTTTCAAGGTGGGGTTGACTTATTGCGAGGGTGGTGGTAAGAGGAAGTTCTATATGAATTATTGGAGAATAACAGTTCTGAGAGGAGACATGGCTGTTCTAAGCCCAGCCTGGTGCTGGTCTCCCTGGTGTCTTTCTCTTGAGAAATAAACAAATGAAAGTTGATCTCAGCAACAAGGACCCATCCAGGTATCCACACCTTTCCTTCCCAGCAGCCCTGCAGGGTTGAGGCTTGTTCTCACATCCTGGAACACAAGAATAGTGTGCGTTCCAGTTGGAGCAGAATGATTCTGGCCTAGGAAAGACATTATACCGAGTGGGTTTCAGATTCTTACTGCTATCCAGGAAAGGACGGACAGCCACTTCTACTTACAAGAAATACCCACAATCCCACTTTCCATCATGGGCAGAACATGCATATGAACTGCACCCCACAGAGGACCCTGTGTGCAAGGTGTGTGCAAGACCAACATAAAATCAAGTCAGGTCAAAGAGAAAAAGTGTCTTAGCCCAACCACAGTATTGAGAAGGGAGCCCTGCACAGTTGAGTCATTATTTTGATTCAAAGACTGTCTATTTCTTTTTGTCCTCCCTTTGTCCCTCTGTTTCCTTGGTTGAGATTGTGCTTGGTGAGTGAACTGTCCCTAGCCTGCTTCCAGGGTCAGCAGGGCCTGAGTCTTATGTCACCTTTGATCATCATTGGCAGCTTCTCCAGCCCCCTGAGACAGACAGGGCAGGGGGCTTTAAAATCTTTGAGCAACTATACACATAGAGGGCTGAATCCTAGACACAGCTGACATATGCTATGACTTATTTCATTTTTAACCAGTAAGTCTTGGGTCTATCTGTTACTAGCAGAAGCTTCTAAGCAAAACAGGAATTTCAAAATTCAGGAGGATTAGCTTGACAGATTTCCCAAAACCTTGGACAGCAGCATGAGTTAAAATGTGACCCCCACCACCACTATGCATTAATCATGACTAGCTTGCCTCTGTCAAAAAATGGCCTGGGAGAGAATGGGCTAGAGGTGCTGTTCTATCTGTCAAATGTGATCTATGTAATAATCCTAGTTGGCACTGCAGAATGAAAACTCAAATGCGTCTCTTCTCATTCCATGAAAAAGGAAAGCTCCTGAGGGTTCTCTGTGACAACACTTATGCTACTTATTCTTGGTCCTGTGGTGGCACTCAGTTTCTCTAAAAGTGAAAGGACATTATGGGGGCCTTCTTCGCCCCA
This sequence comes from Colobus angolensis palliatus, assembly GCF_000951035.1. Classification (NCBI taxonomy): domain Eukaryota; kingdom Metazoa; phylum Chordata; class Mammalia; order Primates; family Cercopithecidae; genus Colobus; species Colobus angolensis. Next base: position 1,358,080 of record NW_012116333.1, read on the forward strand.
ACACTAGGAGATCACACAGTGAAAATCAGGTATTTGCATTCATTCACTCCTCCGAAACTATACGCTACTCAAAACTGAGGAGCAGAGACACCCCTGCCCCTAGGGGACAGTGTTGGTAAGGATGGGTTTAGAGACAACAGAGCAAAATCTGAGTTGCCCCCTGCCCTGATTCAACACCAACTGTCAGCATCAGCTGGCAGAGAGGAGAAAAAGCGGCTTCCAAAGAGGAAAGGAACAACCAAAGAAGCCATTCGAAGATAGTAGAAAAGAAAGCAACAGGTAGCTCAAGAATACACAATAGATGAAAACTATGGCTCCCACACAGGAAGAGCTAAAGGAGAGAGGCCCTCAAAAAAAGGTAGCAGAAAGAGTTTAAAAGTGAGTTGACCATTTAAATGATATTGATTCTTCCAATCATGAGCATGGAATGTTCTTCCATTTGTTTGCATCATCCGTGATTTCTTTCAACAGTGTAATGTAATTCTCCTTGTAGAGATCTTTCACCTCCTTGGTTAGATGTATTCCTAGACATTTTTTGTGGCTGTTGTCAATAGGACTGTATTCTTGATTTGACTCTCAGATTGAACGTTATTGGTGTGTAGAAATGTTACTGATTTTTGTACATTGATTTTGTCTGATGAAACCTTACAGAAGTTGTTTATCAGTTCTAGGAGCCTTCTGGTGGGGTTTTTAGGTTTTTAGGGTTTTCTTGGTTTACAATCATATTATCTCTTATTCATTTTTCTTGGCTGATTGCTCTGGCTAGGACTTCCAGTACTATGTTGAAGAGAAGTTAATGAGTATGGGCATGAACAGACACTTCCCAAACCAAGAGATAAATGCAGCCAGCAAACATAGGAGAAAATGCTCCACATCACTAATCATCAGAGAAATGCAACCACAATGAGATACCATCTCACACCAATCAGAATCACTATTATTAAAAACTCAAAAAATAACAGATGCTGACGAGGCTGTGGAGAAAAGGGAATGCTTATACATTGTTGGTGGGAGTGTAATTAGTTTAGCCACTGTTGAAAGCAGTTTGGATATTTCTCAAATAACTTAAAACAGAGCTACCATTCAACCCAGCATCTCATTACTGGGTATATATCCAAAGAAAAATAAATTATTCCACCAAAAAGGCACATACACTTGTTTGTGCATCTCAGCACAATTTACAATAGTGAAGACGTGGAATCAACCTGGATTCCCATCAGTGGTGGACTGAATAAAGAAAATGTGGTACATATACACCAGGGAATACTAAACAGCCACATAAAAAGCACAAAATCCTGTCCTTTGCAGCAACATGGATGCAGCTGGATACCATTATCCTAAATGAATTAATGCAAGAACAAAAAAAACAAATACTGCATGTCCTCACGTATAAGTGGGAGCTAAACACTGGGTACTCATGGACATAAAGATGGAAACAATAAACACTGGAGACTCCTAGAGTTGGGAGAGAGGGAGGGAGGCAAGAGTTCAAAAATTACCTATTGAGTACTATGCTGACTACCTGGGTGGTGGGATCAGTCATATGCCAAATCTCAGCATCACACAATATGCCCATGTAACAAATCTGCACATGTATCCCCTGAATCTAAAATAAAAGTTGACATTTTTTAAAAAAGAAAGAAATGACTTAGCATGTCAATGAAAGACTTTATATTAATGACAAACTCTAGTGGAATATATGCCTCTTTTCTTCACTTTTACGTAATACAATTTAAAACTTTCAAAAATAAAAAATAAACGAGTCGACAACAGTGCTTGGGGAAAACAATTCTTGTTTCTTAATGCCCTCCAACCCAGGTCTTTTGTCTTCCCACTGGCAAGTCATTATAAAGCTAAATGGAACAATAAAATGTGCTCACTCTCTCTGGTTATGAGAATTATGTTTCCAACACAATAGATTCCTCCATAACAACACTGAATGAGAAAGAGAAAGTAAGTGAAACAATGTCTCCAAAGACCTCCAAGTGAGAAAAGAATGACACATGAATATTATACAGAACCAAAATGTCATGTACATATAAAGAACTTCAAGAAATTGAAAGAATGCCAGAAATCAAGGACAATAGAACTTGTGAGCCCATTTTGGAAAACCTTTTGGAGGATGAACTCTCATCAACCAAGTTATGCATAAGGAAATTTCTATACACTAGCTGAAGAGACAAAACAAATTTGTCACTATATTATGCTCTTCGGATATTTAATTCACTCCTCCTTATCCTTATGTTCCTAATTTCATAACCAGAAGCTGAAGTGATGCCATTTTATCCACGTAAGTTCTTCTCCAGGCTCTTCAGGTACTAATATGCTTAAATCTCTTCAAATATTTTAGTGTTTGTTTTCATCGACAATTGGAATATGACCATGTTCCCACCTGTCCTACTTATTAGACAGGTGTGTCAAAGGGCAAGTGTGTCACAGGGCAAGTGGCATAGTGCCAGGAGATACACACTTGCATGAATGTCCATGTATCTGGGTGTTGGCAACCAGAGTGCACATGAGCGTGAGAAGGGCTACTTCTGTGACTTTCCTGGACCAATAGTCCCAATAGAGCCAAGCTAGAGCAAAACCACAGCCTCCTCACCCAGAAGCACCTCCCCCAGCACTCATCTATTTAGGAGTCCCCAGCCCATCTCCAAGTGTTGTGCGGCACTCTGAAGCTCCTCCTCACCCCCTTGAGGCAGCTGCTCCAGGGGTCCCTGGACTCCTCAAACTCTGATTCCCCTGGCAGAACACCCTCCTGGCTGCAGGTGTGGCTCCTGTCCCAGCCTCAAAGCAGCAGGTTCCTGTGCTCTCACCATTACAGCAAAGAGTTGAGGGCTCTTTTCTTTTCATTGAAACCCCTGAGGAGGGCCCCCCAACAATGGAATATCCCCAGGCTATCTGTTCTTATCATACTCATAATGTTTTGGCTTTGTCATGCCATTTACCCAGCCTCAACTTGACATACTTTCCCTGAAGGTCTAAATCCAGACAATAATATGAGCAACCCTTCTCAACACTTGGCCTCCCTAACATTATTACAAACCCTTTATTCATGGTCTTTGGCTCTGTCCAGAGTGTTGGCAGTCTCTTTATGCCTGGGTTATTCTCCCACACAGTATGTGACCTGAGAAGTCAGGAATGGCTATTGTGCTCTAATGTCATAGCAAGTGGCATGCCACCTAGCTCTGGGGGTGGCAGTTGGTGCCAGGGGCCCAGTCATTGTCTTCCCTAGAGGTCATAAGAACTCTCATAGAAACAAGTTGACCCCACAGGTATGCCAGCCCAGACATCCTGGTGAGGCCCCAGCATGTCCCAGTTCTCAACCGCAAGCAGCTCGGGAAGTAACGAAAGGACCCAGGCACCATTTGGTTTTGTAAGGCCATACAGTAAGGCTCAGACTCTTGGAAAGCCAGCCTCAGTCCTTTGTTGCTATTGATTCAGTCCTTTGTTGCTATTCGCTTTAATGTTTACTTCATTTTCTGTTTCACGCAGCCAGAATTCCTGGTAAATAAGCCCTTCAGCAACCACAGTCTTGTGCTCTGCTGGAGATGTATATTCTTGGAGAATGAAATACTGTGAACATACATATTTCAGTCTGGACTGTGAAATGCCTTCTATACATCTGATGTGTAAGAGAGATGGTTCCGATTGCTGACATCTCAGCGGTGATCCTGAGGAGAAAGGCTTGACAGAGAATTTTAAAGGTGCTCTATGGAGTGTAATTAACCAAATCCACTCCCCCTCCATATCTGAAAAAATTCTAGCATTGTTACCAGTGAGGATGATAGCTTCTTTTGCATAAAGGAACTTTTAGTTGTTTCCCTGGGGTTATCATCTCCAAGCCTGGCTGTGTGGTGGACTCGGTTTCCCCAGTTGCACTCCAATCAATTCTTGAGACCAGTCCAAGACAGTACTTGACTTGTAGGAGAGAAACAGTATTTTACCATAAAATGTGCTTCTGTTATAAGTTTGCTGTAGCTATCCCCTCGCAGATTAAGGTAATTCCCTTCTATTCCAAGTTTACAAAAATTTTTTATTTTTAAAATATAGAATGGATATCAAATTTGATTAGAATTTTGTTTCTGCATCTATTGAGGAATGGCTCTTGGGAACAGTATTTCCTGAGCTCTTGCATGTTGATTTCAATTTGCACTCAGGGCATCAAGGTCAGTTTTTCTAGATAAAATGTATTTGGCTCATAAAAATCTTTCCTTGGACATCTTAACTATATTATTCCATCTTCTTTTGTATTAAAGCATTACTCTTAAAAATCTGACAATAATCTAATTTTCTTTTCCTCATATTCTTTTGCATAAATCCCCCCCCCTTTTTCTTTCTTCAAACTACAGCAATTTTACTTAAAAATGTATTAAACCTTGGTATTGGTCATACTCATTTGATGGTTTCAAGTATGTACTATGATATTTCAACATATACTTTTATAACCAATTATTTCAGGAATATTTTCTTTAATTATTATTCTAAATATTTCTTGAATTAGTGAATGTGTTCTGAACCCTTGCTTTGGTTTTTCTTCTTTAAACTTTCTGTTATCTATCTACTAGTCTTGTTTCCCTATCATTGATTCTTGTTATGCTCTTAAATCCTGTTTTCTTTCTCCATTTTGTTTTGAAATTATTCCTCTTAAGCTTTCTATTTATTGTAAAGCATCAGTTATCAAATTTTTTCTTTTTTCTAGTTTATGGATTTTATTTCTAATTTTTGTTTCTAATTCTTTCTTGATTTTCACACTGCTTTAAAATTTTCTAGTTCTGATTTTTGTTGTTCCATCCTGCTTTATGCAATTTTCCTATTGTCTTTAAGCTCATTTTAAAATAGGAGGATATCGTTTTCTGTGACTTCCTAAGCTGCTTGCCATTGAGAACTGTGTTTTGAGTATATCTTTCTGGTATACCTTCATTGTTTGTAAGGGATGCTATTCAGCTCCTCAGTCTTTTTTTGTTTTCTTATGGTAACTTGTATGGCATTTGATCATAATATTTTCTAGTGCTTGTTTCCACGTGAATTTGATTTTCCTGAAGTAAACTTGACTTGGACAGACAGCTCTTACAAGTTCACTGAGCTTGCTTTCTGAGGTTTTCTGGCTCTATTCTCCTCAATCACTTTTATAGGACCTTCTCTTCTTCAGCCCATTCTCTCCATTCTGCTCAATTTTGATTCTAAGGTTTCTCCTCAGTGTGACTCTGTTCTGGAAAGGAGCCTTGGCTGGTCACCTTTTAAAGCAGATAGGAGCTACACTGCTCTAACCGCTTCAGGCCCTACCATGTGCTCCTCACACTTTTCCACTTTGAAAGTGAGCAATGCCCATCCAGTTTCAGACGCCATCCTCAACTTAGCCCCACCACACCTCCTAGTAAATATCTGTTGGATCTTTTGGCTGTGTTCAGGTCTATCAGTTGGTAAATAAAATGGTCCTTCACCAGAGTTTGAGAAGCATTGCTGAAGGAATCAGCAGAGGGAGAGATGAGTGTTAGAAGGCTTCATGGAAGAGATAGCTCTTAGGCCAGGCCCTGGAGGGCAATCACGGTCGAAGTGAATGTTGAAGTTCCCCACCGCTCTGCCTCCACCTCACTTTCTTTGTGGAGCTCATCCATTCCCATGCCCTCAAACGTCACTTTCAAGGCAAGCATTCCTCCATATCTGAGTTTTCAGCTCAGGAATCTTTTTTAACATGAAACTTGTGGAGACACTTGCATAGGTATAACAAATTCAGCATGAACCAAACAAGTGCATGACTTTCTCCCTAAATTTTGTCAATGAATCTTACAAGTTGGGTTGCATTTTTATTTTCGTTCAGTTCCAAATATTTTGTAACTTCTAATTTTTTCTCTGACTCATATATTATTTAGAAATATGCTGTTTAATTTCCAAATATTTTGGAATTTAAAAAATATCTTTACATTATTGATTTCTAGTTAATTCCATAAGTATACTTTATATAGTTACATTCTTCTGAAATATAGTGAGACTATGACCCAAAATATAGTCTTTTTTGGTGAATGTTCTATGCCCACTTGAAAAGAATGTGTATTCTGCTGTAGTTTAGGGTTCTATAAGTATCCGTTAGGTAAAGCAGGTTGGAAGGGTTATTCAAATCTTTTATATCTTATTTTCTGTTTACTTGTTCTATCAGTTACTTAGAGACAAATGCTGAAATCTCAAACTCTAACTATAGATTTGTCTATTTTTCCAGTTTGACCTTATCTATCAATTTTTGTTTCATGTATTTGAAGCTCTGTATTTGAAATGCTATCCATAGCATAGAGTAAATTCACAAATATAAATGAGTCTGTAATGCTCAACTCTATTTTGTTCCATTTATCTATCTATATATCCATGTGCCAGAATCAGATTGTTTTAATTACTGTGACTTTAGATAATACTTTGACTATTACCAAGGCAAGCCTTTTCCCTTTCCTCCAGTTAATTTTTCTTTCTCAAAAATATCTTGGCTCTTTTCATACATTTACTGTTCATTTAGAATGTAAGCATCATCTGGTCACATTCTTGTTAAGTTTAATCTTAAGTATTTCATATATTTTATAAAATATACATTTTATATATGCCTGTTGCACAGAGATATTTTTCCTGTTGAAGATACAGAACAGGGGGTGGCAAACATTTTCTTTAAAGGACCAGGTGGTATAAATTGTAGACTTCATAAGACATGTGATCTCTGCTGATACTATTCACTCAGCCATTGCCATAATACAAAAGCAGCCATAGACAATATGTAAACAAATGGGCATAAAGCTTTATTTACAAAAAAAGGCAAGAAGTCAGATACGGCCTGTGGGCCATAGTTTGCTAGTTGTAGATGAAGAGACAGACTAATAGATGTAGAGAAAGATCAATTTTTACATAGTTGTCTTGTATCTTAACTTCATAAGTTTGCTAATACTATTTTTGAGTTGAGTCTCTTATCTCTAGGTGAACAACATACGAACAAAAGATCATTTTGTTCTAGCTTTCCAATATTTACAGCAATTATTCCACTTTTGTAGTCTTACTGCATCAGCTAGATAACTCTGGAGCAATAGTCAGCTACTGTGCTAACAGGAGGTATTGTTTTATTAATAGGGGGGCTCTATGTTTTCACCTACAAATTTGATGTTGCTGTTGGTTTCTAAAAATTGTTCTTTATCACGTTCAAATATCAAATACGATGCTTGTATTAAATCTTTTAAGAGCCCTTCTAATTCAAATTGTTTAATTATGAAGTAATTACCAGTTTTTTATTGTGCCTACAGACAAATGAGTGTTCCAGTGAGCAATTCATCACCCCCATTGAATACCGATGACTTGTTTTTACTTAATAGAGACCTTCTGAATCTTTTTGTTCAATTACATGAACCTCAAGACAACACAGAAGAAAATGAATTCTTTCCAGGAATTAGAAAAAAATTAAGTAAGAAATAAAAGTTTTTTGCTTTAGACTTTTTAAAGGTGTTTTCCTTTGAGGTTTTTCAATAAAAATAAATCACTAAAATAACTTTTGAGTGCTAAAGGTAAACTTAGCTGAAAATTCAATAATGTTCTAAGGAGACTGGGGGATAAAAGGTCCAAAGGAAGGTAAATTACTAACTCTAATATGGAAGAAAAAAATCTATGATGTTTATTTCTGAAAAGCTTTGGTCTAACATGTAAGCCTCAAGAACATACAACTTTAAAAATACGTATTTAAAGTTGAAAGTTAATAAATGTATATATGCTTATGTTTAAATATTTTAAAACTTCCTTTAAATTGGCATTCATATACTCACAAAGGTGTCAATGAGAGTTTCATATTCATATTGCAGGCAGAAATTGATTCATTATTGATATAAAATTATTTCAATAAGTCAAAAGTTTTCACTTTGGCATTCACCTTCCAAGAATGAAGGGAAAACAAATGCAATTAGTATTCCATATTCACTCCTTTAATTTCCCTGGAAAACTAAAAATTAGTCCAGCTGTAAAAATATGAGGCATACATTAAAGAAGAGACATGTTTAACATCAAGCATTGTGGAATTTTTCTTTACAAGACTATTTGAAGGCCCAGATAAAAATATTTCAGGCAATACATAGTAAATATTTTATTTTAATAATAGCATAGAATTCTTCTGAAGAAAATTGTTATACATTATAGCTACTATTTTACAGTAACAGAGAGAAAATAAAATTAGAGATACAAATATTAAAGGTCAATTATCAAAATGAAATTAACACAGACTATTATTCATATGAACAATGTAAACAGAATCATCTATTTGATTTAACATCAAATATATTTTTGGCATATAATTATACTTAAAATGAGAATTATCAATTAGTCAATCAATTCAAATATACTTATTCAGCCAAAATAACAAAGTAAGGGTCTTAGAAATTCAAGATTTATAGATTGACATTAAACATTTTCTCAATAAATAGAATATTCTGATCTCCACTGAGTTAAACTGTATAAACATTCATATCTATTGTTTTATAGCTTATAATTAGGTATAACTGGTCACCAAAACTCCTTGCCCAAAATATCACTACTAATTGTACGAGGCAAAGTCCTATAATAAAATTAATGTAATAATGGCCCCATCTTTTCAAAAACAGAATATGGAAGTTTCCATTTTCATGACTATGAATCTGGTTTTCCAAACTCTGGTTCCCAAATCCAGTTTCTAAATGTTTCAACAGAGGTGAGAAAGTAATGGAAATAAATGATTTAATGGAACTCTGGAAAAAGAACTATCATAGATCTTAGTTTGAAAAATACATCAAACATAAGAGATACCATGAATGACTCAGAATTATATAATAATGCCTATGTCAAACTTTATGAGTTAGCTAAAGGGCAAAGAGTAAGAGGCAAGTTAAATGTAATATTTGCTTTTAACAAAGCAGACTAAGTAATATGTTAAGGGTTAGGGTGGGATAGGAAAGAACTCAGGCCTGGCAAAAATCTCCTCTTGGACTTTCTATATAAACATCTATTTCAGTTTTGGACTGTTCACCAAGAGGAGCTCTCCCCATCCGTGAAATGCTTCCCAGACCAACAGGTCCTTGTCTAGCTGCTGTAGGAAGGCAGCAGTGTGAAAATGTAGGAAATGGAAGCCAATTTGTGTCCAAAGTTAGTCCACCCTAACTGAACTCTTTTTAAACTGGGTTATTCAAATGCCAGCTAGAAGTACAGGCTCTAACTAAAGACCATGAATAGATAGATATCTGTCTTAAAAATGCCTGGAAGAGGTCGTGATGTGATCCTGTAGTTTATTGGCCTTATGTTCTCCCAGAATAAGAGCTTATAAAGTCCTGGAAATCCTCAGCTCTCTCCAGCCACCTTTCCAAATAAAATCTTAATGAATATAGTTTAAACCCTTTATTAGGCTCTGTAATCCCTTCAACCAAATAGCCAAGCTGCAACTGTTTTATGGAACATCTGTTTCACTGGAAAATGTGGGAAGGTATTTTGATATTGTCTAGCAAGATCAATGAGTACATACTGTTCACCCCAAGCCAAATGATGCTGCCCTTCAGGGAGCTTTTAGAAAGAAAATAAATTGATAAACCAAGAAAGCAGACTGTATGCATAGCAAAACCCTTCAGCACAGTGGGAACATGTTCTTTATGAGGAGGCTCAAAGCCACTTGGTAATTTCAAGTGAGAGGCAACAGAAGTCTTTCTTAATCCAAAGTCAGAAGTTTCCGAAGAACTTTAAGCACAATATCGTAACAAAAGTGATACTGCTCCTATATACATATATATAAAAAACAACAGAATGTTAAGTAATTGAATATCTGAACCCACTTTCAGAAAACACATTTGTAATTTTCAGTCACACTGGAAAGTTCCTAAAAAGAGCAAACATTTAACTATAAACACTTAAGAACTTTATGTGAATACATTTTTAAAACTATGAGGAAGATAAATGATCAAAATATAGTTCTTGGCCTAGAACTAGTTACCTTAAGGCTTAACATAACTGTTTTTTTTTTTTTAATCATTATCTATACTCTATTAATCTACTCTCCCAATGACTACTAACTAATCTGTGACATAAATAATGCCTTTCTGTGACATCCCAATAACTTTGATAGTTTAGTGGCAAGTAAATATCTCAAACTGCTATGCAGAAATGTTTTAAAAATAACTTTAGATGTTACTTAAATAGCATGGCATTATGGACAAGGCATGTGTTTGGACATGAGGAGACCTCAACTTCAGGCTTAGCTCCTCCCCTTCTATCTGAATGACCCCATGATGCAGGCTTTACTGCTCTGAATTTAAAGTACTTGGTCAGGAATACCAGAGCACCAGAGCAAAACTAATGTCTACCTCAAACAGTAGGAATTCAATGAGATTATGTCAATAAAATAACTTTATAAGTGGTAAAGTGTTAGGCAATGTTAATCTTTATATTCATTAATCTTATTACTTTGTATGTGGTGAAAGCTTACCTTCGTTTGAACCATGCCAGAACGTTGTTCTCTCATTTGGGCCACTATATCCATGATGTTGAACTGTAATAAGATGACAGTAATTTTGTATGATCCACGTAGGGGGAAAAACACAAATTCACAGATTGCAACAAAGAGTAAAAGAGATGTCAAGATTTAACCAGAAAGATCTCGTTTTCACTCACAAGAAAATGTACTATTTTTGACTTACCCAATGGATAAGGAAGACTTATTTTAATAGGTTTTCAGGAGAAAGCAGGAAGCAAGAATTCATAATAAGAAATGCTCTCCAAAATAAGTAATAAATTTGCCCTTGTGTGTCCCCGTTTGTTATCCAGAGGCAGAACTTAAAGCAGCACTGTAATTCTGGAAAGGCACAGAAGACTTTCTCTGGCCCCAACAATAGCATATCTGTTTCTTATGTGAAGATCTCTGTCAACTCACACGGAGACCTGGAGCAACAGTTGACCCAACACTAGATTCTAGACTGCATGTGGACACTAGTACAGCTGGATGTGGTCATTGAGTTGATGCAAGCCTACAAAGGTCTGTTACTGGTCCACAATAAGTCGAGAAACTGGGAGTAAGTGCTCAGAAACTCTTATGGCAATTTGACACTGGCACAGCACTGAGAAGTGTGCTCAGCTGAACAGGATATAGACCCGCTCAGGTGTTGCTGAACTTGCCTGGAGAGTCACATATGGTACAAGCTGAGTATTAGTCGTTTCAGCAAGACATTGTGGACACATGTAAGTTTTGTCAACTGTAACCGCAAAGCATATAAAAATAGAAAACAATAAGCATTCTTTTATTTTCATAGCTTGTCATTTTTATAATTAAAATTTTTAATTAACCCTTTTTAAAAAACTTTTTGTTTTTTAGAGACAAGGTCTTGCTCTGTTGTCTCGGCTACTGGAGTGCAGCGATGTCATCATATCTCACTGCAATCTCAAACTACAATCCTCCCTCCTCAACCTCCTGAGTAGCAAGAACTATAGGTGTGTGCCACCATGCCCAGCTAACTTTTTTATTTTTATTTTTGTAGAGATGGGAATCTCTCTATGTTGCCCAGGCTGGTTTCAGACTCCTGGCCTAAAGTGATCCTCAGCCTTGGCCTCCTAAGGTGCTGGGATTATAGGCGTGAGCCACCATGTCTGCCATTTATTTTATAATATAGATATACAGGAAGTTGTACAGGGTGGCCCTATGTATCTTTCACCCAGTTTCCCAGATGCTATCATCTTGTTTAACCAGATATAATATCAAAACCAGGGAACTGACATGGGGACAATCCACAAAGCTTAATTCAGATTTCACCAGTTTTACATGCAACTGTTAGTGAGCATGTGAACGTGGGTATGTGTGCATGTGTGCACACACACAGCTCCATGCAATTGTATCATATGTGAAGATTCATGTAACTCTAACCGCAATCCAGATACAGAGCTGTTCCATCACAAGTCTTCCTCCTGCTATCCCTATAGAGTCACACTTAACCACCTCAGTCTCTAACCCTTGGCAAACAGTAATCTGTTCTCCTTCTCTATGCTTTTGCTATTTGAAGAAGAAATAGCAAAATTCATTATATGAATAAAATCACACAATATCTAACCTTTTGTGATTTACTTTTTTCCCACCCAGAATAACTTGGAGATCCATCCAAGTTGTTGGTGTAGCAATAGTTTGCTTCTTTTTATTGCTAAATAATATTCCATGATGTGGATGTGTGCCACTTTAACCATCAATTTGTTAAAGAACATCTGGGTTGTTCCAGTTTTTGGCTATTGCGAATATAATCTGCTATGAACACTTACATACAGCTTTCTGTGTGAACATAAATTTTGATTTCTCTGGGATAAGAGTGCTATTGCTGGGTTATATGTCAACTTCAGTCAGTTTTTTTCCCCAAGAAACTGCTCAATTGTTTTCCACAGTGGCTGGTACCAGTCTACATTCCCAATGTCTCATACATATGGGTAATACATGAGCAATACAGTTTCTCCAAATCTTCAAATTCTCCAAATCCTCACCAGCATTTCTCCAAATCTTCATCAGCATGGGGTGCTGTCACTATTTTTACATAAGCTTTTCTAATAGGTATGTAATGCTACTCCATCCTGGTTTTAATTAGCATTTCCCCAAGGGCTAATGAAGCTGAGCGTCTTTTCACATGCTTGTCATTTGTATATTCTCTTTGGTGAATTGTCTGTTCATGTCTTTTACCCATTTCTGTTTTTCTTTTTTTTAACTATTGATTTTTGAGGGTTCCTTATAAATTCTAGATCCAAGGCCTTTGTTGGATATGTGCCCTGCATATAGTTATTCTCTAGCTTTTTTTTTTAATCCTCTTCATTGGGTCTTTCACAGAAAATAAAATTTTAGTTTGCTTTCCCTCTAAGATCAGTGATGGCAACAATACCTGGTCTCACCACTCTTATTCAACATAGCACTTGACATTTTAGTACAGCAATAAGACCAGAAAATAAGTAGGATGTATACAGATCAAAAAGAAAGAGACAAATCTATATGCATATGGCATATGCATGACTGTCTATGTAGAACATACTAAAGAATCTTAAAAGAAAACCTACAAAACCTCCAAGAATAAGTAAGTTCAACAAGATCATAGGGTATAAGATCAACAAATGAAAATCAATTGAATTTCTACATACTAGCAATGAGTATGTGGAAACTGAAAGTTCAAACACAATACCATTTACAATTGCTCCAAAGAGAATGAATAGGGTAAATTTAACAAAACATATACAAGATCTATACACTGAAAGTGACAAAATGCTGATGAAAGAATTTGAAGAAAACCTAAATAAATAGAGATACTTACCATGTTCATGGACTTGAAGATTCAATACAGTAAAGATGTCAGCTCTCTCCAACTAATCTACAGATTTAAAGCAATTTCTATCCAAATCCCAGCAAGTTTTTTTTTGTAGATGTAGTCAAACTAATTCTAAAATTTATCAAGGAAGGCACAGACCCCCTAGGATAGCTCAAACAATTTTGAAAAAGAAGAATAAAGTGGCAGAAATCATTCTATCTGATGTTAAAGTTCACTATATCACTACAATAATCCAAAGGGTGGTACTGGCAGAAGGATAGACACACTGATCAACAGAACAGAATACAGAACCAGAAACAGGACCATACAAATATGCCCAATAATTTTTGACAAAGGTACAACAATAATTAAATGGAGGAATAATAGAATTTTCAATAAATGATATTGAAACAACTAGCCATCAATAGGCCAAAAAATGAACCTTCACCTAAATTTCATAATTTATTAACTCAAAATGGACTATGGACTTAAATGTCAAATATGAACTTATAGAATTTTCATAAAAGAACACAAAAAAGTTATTCAAGCCCTCAGCTAAGTGATGAGCTGTTAGACTTGATATCAGAACAGGATCCATAAAAGGAAATACTAATAAAATACAATCCCATCAGAATTAAAAACTGTTACTTCTTTAAAAGCATATTTTTTAAAAAATTATAATTTAAGATTAGGCAAATTATGGAAACACATTAGAATTACTAATTTTCAATCAACTTACTGACTATAAAACAAGCATCACTGGACTGTTTAGTTAGAAAAGACACAGCTTTCCGAATGTGGCTGTAGTAGTTAACCAAATAATGAAGACAGAAGTGACTGCAATGAAATGAAGACCAAGAGTTATATAATTTTCACCTGGAGTTATGATTCCTCATATATTGAGTTTTGTAGTCATTATTGATTGTGAAGCTCTAAAACTACACTTGTGTTATTTGCAAAGATGTATTGGTTAACAAAGCAAAGGAATCATTAAGATTTAATTGTAATTTACATAAAAATTAATTAATTCAAAGAAAAAATAATTGTCTTAAAGAGAATTAGATTAAAAAGACAAGAGAGGACTTCCGGTTCCAAAATAATAGTGTAGAAGCAAGCTGGCTTCACTTCTTTACAAAGAAAACCAAAACCAAATATACAGCACTTAAATTACCAACAACAATATCCCAGAAATCAAATATGAGGAGAAGACAGTTCCTGGATCCATAGAGATGGGGAAAAAACTCTAAGCAGGCAGTAAGAGAACTGGGTTTCTACATCTGCAATGCCCATCCCTCCACCTTGCCCAGAACCAAGTGTGCAAAAAGTCTCCACCTGATTCATGATTTCTATACTAGAAAAGGTGACAGCCAGGTTTCCCACCATCTGGGTTACCTGGCAGGAAACCTGTCCTTAACCCACAGGAAGCACTACACGTGCCTGAAGAAAGAAATATCCTGAGAACAGTCAGAGACAAACAGGTGAGGTGGGACTACCATCCCCTGCCCTTGAAACTCTGGTCTGTAACTCAGCTTGGAGATGCCAAACCAAAGTGGTTGTTTAGTAGCACCACATTGCAGAAGGTATGTTGCACAGGACCCCTGGGCATGGATCTCAAGCCACCTTTCCCACACTGCCATGATCCCCTTTGAGACTTTGCCTAATTGGGATGAGCAGTTCTCTTATTGTTTATTGGAGCCAAGGCAAACTTAGTCATAAGTTGACATCTAGTGCCAAAAAAAAGGCAGCAACTTAGTACCCCGCACCCCCAACACCCACACACACAAAAAATTCCACAGGTAAATTACAAAGAATCTATAAGCAAACATATTCAATAAAAAACAAAAATAAGCCAGACAGAGAACACTGGAATAAATAACTAATCCTTCATTCAAAGACATCAATACAAGATATATACTTCTTGCACATCCACAAGAAACTGCAGCCAACAGAAAACCATGACCTCCCCAAATGGATAAAGCAGGAACAAGTGACTGACCCTAATGAGATGGCCATATGAGAGCTCCTGGATCAATAATACAAACTAGTATTAATAGCTTTGAGGAAATTCAGAAATCTCCAAGGTAACAGAAAACCAATTCAAAAATTTATTAGACAAATTTAACCAAGAGATTGAAATAATTTAAAAATCAAATAGAAATCTTGGAGCTCAGAAATATATTAGCTGAACTGAAAAATTCATTACAACCTCACAATAATAGAATGAATTAAGCAGAGGAAAGAATCAGTGAGCTTGGAAACAGGCTATTTGAAAATACGGTCGCCGGGCACGGTGGCTCAAGCCTGTAATCCCAGCACTTTGGGAGGCCGAGACAGGCGGATCACGAGGTCAGGAGATCGAGACCATCCTGGCTAACATGGTGAAACCCCGTCTCTACTAAAAATACAAAAAACTAGCCGGGAGAGGTGGCGGGTGCCTGTAGTCCCAGCTACTCCGGAGGCTGAGGCAGGAGAATGGTGTAAACCCGGGAGGCAGAGCTTGCAGTGAGCTGAGATCCAGCCACTGCACTCCAGCCTGGGCGACAGAGCAAGACTCCATCTCAAAAAAAAAAAAAAAAAAAAAGAAAATACGGTCATAGGCGAAAAAGGAATAAAAAAGAATAAAGATCATCACCAGATAGACAATTACCTCAAAAGACCAAATTCAAAAATTACTAGTGTTCAAGAGGGAATCGAAGAAGAGCAAGGGGTAGAAAGCTTATTCAAAGAAACAATAACAAAACTTTCCAAAATGCAACAGATATAAATATTCAGGTATAAGAGTGTCAGAGAACACCAAACAGATTCAACCCGAATAAGGCCACACCAAAGTATATAATAATAAAACTCTCAAAGCTCAAGGATAAAGACAGGATCCTAAAAAGTAGCAGGAGAAAAGAAGCAATTAACATATAAAAGAGTTCCAATTCATCTGACAATTGACTCTCAACAGAAATCATATAGGTCAGGAGAAAGTGGGATAAATTTTCAAAGCATTGAAAGAAAAACAAAAAAACCTGTTATCCAAGAATACTGTATTCAGCAAAGGTACTTTCAAATATGAAGGAATGATAAAGTATTTTTCAGATAAACAAAATCTGAGGATTCACCACCACCAGACCTGACTTACAAGAAATGCTAAAGCGAGTTCTTCAGAAGGAAAATAAAAAAAAAAATACAAAAAAACCCACACATACACATTCAAAAAGAAAACTTTTCAAGGCATAAAATCCACTGGTAACATTAACAACATGGACAAAGCCAGAATACTCTATTACTGTAATGATGGTGTGCAATCCATGCCTAACTCTGGTATGAAGCTGAAAGACAAATTCATAAAAAGCCATAATAGCTATAGCAACCTATTAAGAGAAAGGTAATATAAAAATACATAAATTTAGATAATAAGCAGTTGAAATGTGGTGGGGATGGAGTTAAAGCATAGAGAATTTAAAAAAAATTTTTCTTTGTTTCTATTCTTTACTTTGTGATCTAAGATAAGTTGCCACTTCTTTAGAACAGCTTCTTGAGATCCAGTCAAGGCAAAAAGAACTGGGAAGTCCCCAAAGATGTCTGCTGGGCAGAAAACCCTAGGCTATGGGTGCCACATCAGCTGTGCACCCACACCAACACCGCCCTGCCTGGAGATCTCACACCTTTGACCTACTGCATCAACAAACCATCTGTAGACCTACTGCACAATTAGCTCTGACTCCCAAGCACAGAGGACCAGCAGGCCTCCAGCGTGCTGTGGATCTCTTGGCGATCTAACCTTTGGCTCAGGCTGCCCCAAGGGCGGAAAGAGCACAGGCTGCCAGGGTCCCCTTTGGGGTTAAAGAGATGTGGGCATGGTGCCAGTGACTGGAGGGGGCTCCCCTAAGGCCTGGAAATGGACCTGGCAGGGGATCATCGCTACCTCTTCCTACCCCTACTGCTGCAAATACGCTGAAATAAAAAAGAGTTGTGTGCCAAGAGTCTATTTGCCGACCATTACTCTCAAGCACCATCTACTGGATTGAAGCCTAAATTACAACATCCTAAACTCTTCCAGTATACACTGCCTGTGAAATCCAGTGCCAGAATCTAGCTACAAGTATTAATAAATATTCCATACAGAGCGCTGGCCCTCTGAAATCACCCAGAAATAAAGCCAATTGACTATACTCAGCTTATGCTACAGTCAAATCCTCAAGGGATATAAAGAATATAAAAACAAAAAGCCTC
The DNA here is from genome assembly GCF_000951035.1 of Colobus angolensis palliatus. NCBI lineage: Eukaryota > Metazoa > Chordata > Mammalia > Primates > Cercopithecidae > Colobus > Colobus angolensis. The sequence continues at coordinate 1,375,596 of NW_012116333.1, forward strand.
ATCAAAATGATAACAAATTCAACAAGATAAAAGAACACCTGCCCTCTCAGAAGAGAAAGATTTAATGAAAGAACTTTGGCAATTCAAAAAGTCAGTGCCTCCTTATCTCCAAATAATTGTACTAGCTCGCCAGAAATTGTTCTTAACTAAATTGAGAAGGTTGAAATGACAAACATAGAACTCAGAATCTGGGTGGTAAGGAAGCTTAATGAGATTCAGGAGACAGCTGAAACTTAATCCAAGGAATTCGGTAAAATGATCCAAGAGTTAAAAAGCTGACAAAGCCATTTTAAGAAACAAACAAACTGACCTTCTGGAATTGAAAAATTCACTACAGAAATTTCATAATACAGTTGGAAGCATTAAGAACAGAATAGACCAAGATGAGGAAAGAATCTCAGAGCTCAAAGATTGGTCCTTCAAATCAATTCAGACAGACAAAAATAAAGAAAAAAGAATTTCGGGCCGGGCATGGTGGCTCATGCCTATGATCCCAGCACTTTGGGAGGCTGAGGCGGGAGGATTACTTGGGGCCAGGAGTTCAAGACCTGCCTGGCCAACACGGTGAAATCCCATCTCTATTAAAAATACAAAAACTAGCAAGACATGGTGGCACGTGCCTGTAGCCCCAGTTACTCAGGAGGCTGAGGCACGAAAATTGCTTGAATCTGAGAGGTGGAGGATGTAGTGATCCGAGATAACGCCACTGCACTCCAAACTGGGCAACAGGCAAGACTCTGTCTCAAAAAAAAAAAAAAAAAAATTGAAAATGAACAAAACCTCCAAGAAATAAGAGATTGTGTAAAGAGACCAAACCTATGACTCACTGTCATTTCTGAAAGAGAAGAAGAGTAAACAACTTGGAAAACATATTTGAAAATATAGTGCACAAAACTTTTCCCAATCTCACTAGAGAAGTCAATAGGCAAATTTAAGAAATTCAGCAAAATCCTGTGAGATACCATACAAAATGACCATCCTCAGGACATATAGTTAACAGATTCACCAAGGTCAATGCCAAAGAAAAAATCTTAAAGGCAGCTAGAGAGAAAGGTCAGTTTACTTACAAAGGGAATCCCATCAGGCTAGGAGTAGACCTATCAGCAGAAACTTACAAGTGAGAAGAAACTGTGGACCTATTTTCAGCATCATTAAATAAAAGAAACTCCAAACAATAATTTGATATTCTTCCAAACTAAGCTTCATAAGCAAAGGAGAAATAAAATCCTTTTCGGACAAGCAAAGTTAAGAAAATTCATGAGTACTGACCAGTCTTACAAGAAGTCCTTAAGGAAGTGCTAAACATGGAAATGAAAGAACAGTACCTGGCACCACAAAAACACAAGTACATGGCCCACAGACACTATAAAGCAAATACACAATCACGTCTACAAAGCATCCAGCTAACAACATGATGGCAGCATCAAAATTTCACATATTGATATAAACCTTGAAGGCAAATGGTCTAAATATCCCACTTAAAAGGCTTAGGATGGCAAATTGGATTAAAAAAACAAGGCCCAACCATCTTCTGTCTTCAAGAGACCCATCTCACATGTAAGAACACCCACAGGTTCAAAGTAAAGGGATGGAGAAAGATCTATAATGCAAATGGAAAACAAAAAGAAAGCAGGGGTCACTATTCTTATATCAGATAAGAATGTCTACATCAAAGAAGTTAGGAAGATCTTAAATGAACAATCTGATGTCACACCTAGAGAAACTAGAAAAAAGAACAAATCAATCCAAAACTAGCAGACGAAAACAAATAATCAAAATCAGAGGAGAACTGAATGAAATTAAGACTTTGAACCAACAATGATCTAAAAGGACAAAGAAGGGCATTACACAATGACAAAGGGAACAATTCAAAAAGAAGACTTAACTATCTTAAATATACACACAGCTAACATTGGAGCACCCAGATTCTTAAAACAAGTTCCTCTGGACCTATGAAAAGACTTAGTCCACACAATAATATTGGGAGCCTTCAACACCCAACTGACAGGATTAGAGAGATCATCAAAGCAAAAAATAAAGAAATTCTGGACTTAAATTCAACACTTGACCAATTGGATTCAATAGACATCTATAGACTAGTCCACTCCAAAACCATAGGATATACAGTCTTCTTATCTGCACATGGAATATACTCTAAGATCGACTATATACTCAGCCATAAAGCAAATCTGAAAAAATTTTAAAACACTGAAATCATCTCAAGCATACTCTCAGACCATAGTATAATAAAAATAGAAATTACTACCAAGAAGATCTCCCAAAACTACACAATTACTTGGAAATTAAACATCTTGCTCCTAAGTGACTTTTGGGTAAACAAATGAATTCAGAAATCAAAAAAATTCTTTGAAATTAATGAAAACAGAAACAAAACAAATCAAACATTTTGGGATGCAGCTAAAGCAGTGCTAAGAGTAAAGTTTATAGTGCTAAATGTCTACATCAAAGAAGTTAGGAGGATCTTAAATGAACAATCTGATGTCACACCTGGAGAAACTAGAAAAAAGAACAAATCAATCCAAAACTAGCAGAAGAAAACAAATAATCAAAATCAGAGGAGAACTGAATGAAATTAAGATGCAAAAATGCATACAGAAGATCAACAAAACAATATTTTTGTTTTGAGACGGAGTCTCACTCTGTCTCCCAGGCTGGAGTGCAGTGACACACTCTCGGCTTACTGCAACCTCTACCTCTTGGTTTCAAGCAATTCTCCTGTCTCAGCTTCCCGAGTAGCTGGGACTGCAGGTGCGCACTGCCACGCCTGGCTAATTTTTGTATTTTTAGTAGAGACAGGGTTTTGCCATATTGGTCAGACTGGTCTTGAACTCCTGACCTCAGGTGATCCATCTGCCTCAGCCTCCCAAAGTGCTGGAATCACAGGCATGAGCCACCATGCCGGTCTGTTTTTTGAAAGAATAAACAAAATTGATAGACTGCCAGCTAAACAACAAAAAAAGAAAATCTAAGCACAATCAGAAATGATAAAGATGACATTACAACTAATCCCACAGAAATATAAAAGATTCTCAGAGATCATTATAAATATCTCTGCACCCCAAAATTAGAAAGTCTAGAGGAAATGAGTAAATTCCTGAAAACACACAGCCTCCCAAGATTGAACCAGGAAGAAATTGAAAACCTGAACAGACCAATAATGAATTCCAAAAGTGAATCAGTAATAAAAATCTTACCAACCAAAAAAAGTCCTGGACCAGATGGATTCATAGCTAAATTCTATCACATGTACAAAGAAGAACTGGTATCAATCCTACTGAAATGATTCCAAAAAATTCAAGGAGGAGGGACTCCTCCCTAACTCATTCTATGAAGCCATTATCATCTTGATACCAAAAACTGGCAGAGACACCATGAAAAAAAAGTTCAAGCCAATATCCCTGATGAACATAGATGCAAAAAAAAATCTTCAACAAAATACTAGCAAAACAAATGTAACAGCACATCAAAAAGATAATGCACTGTGATCAAGTGGGATTTATTCCCAGAATGCAAGTATAATTTGACATATGCAAATCAATAAATGTGATACATCACATCAACAGAATGAATGACAAAAACCATGTGAGAATCTTAATAGATGTAGAAGAAACATTTCATAAAATTCAACATGCGTTCACGATTAAAAAAAAAACTCTCAACAAATGAGGCATAGAAGGAACATATCTAAACACAATAAAGACCATATATGACAAACACACAGCTAACATCATACTGAATGGGGAAAAGCTCAAAGCCTTTCTCCTAAGAACCGGAAAACAAGTCAAGAATGCCCAGTTTTACCATTCTTATTCAGCATAATGTTGGATGTCCTAGCCATTGCAATTAGTCAAGAGAAAGAAATAAGGGGCATCCAAATTGGAAAAAGGAAATTAAATTGTCCCTCTTTGCACATGACATGACTATATATTCACATATTCATATATATATATATACACACACACACATATATACACATACATATCCCCCAAAACTAATGACTCTACTAAAACGCTTAAAACTAATAAACTAATTCAGTAAAGTTGTGGGATACAAAGTCGACATACAAAAATCAGTGATATTTCTAGATGCCAATAACGAACTAGCTGAAAGAAAATAAAGAGGGTGATCTTATTTACAATAGCTATAATAAAAAAAAAAAAACCTAGGATAAATTTAACCAAAAAAAAGTAAAAGACCTCTATGAGGAAAACTATGAAACACTGGTGAAAGAAATGAAGAGGACAGAAACAAATGGAAATCCTTTGCTAATGGATTGGAAAAGGGAACACTATGCAGCCATAAAAAAGAGTGACATCCTGTCATTCGCAGCAACATAGATAAGTCTGGAGAACATTGTATTAAGCAAAACAAGGCAGGCACAGAAAGATAAATACTGCATGCTCTCATTTATATATGAGAGCTAAAAAATCGAGCTCATGGAAGTCGAGAGTAGAACTGTGGGTATTAAAGATGATAAGGTAAGGTTGGCTAACAAATACAAAATTACAGCTAGATAGGAGGAATGAGCTCTGGTGTTCTGCATCACTGTAGGGCAAATATGGTTGACTGTAATTTATTGTATATATTCAAAAAGCTAGGAGAGAAGATTTTCGATGCTCACAACACAAAGAAATGATAAATGTTTGAGGTGATGGATACGTTAACTACCTTGATCTGATCACTACACATTGTATACAGATACCTAAATATCACTCTCTCTACCCCACAAATATGTACAATTATTACGTCAACTAAAGGAAAAACAACACAGATGGAATCTATTTTAACAAATAAAACTTGAGAATAAAAATAATAATAAAGGAAATATTGTAATCATCACAGGTCTGGTTCCTGTGTCTATCTCTTAGCTGGTTCCAAATTAAAAAAGAAAAGTAAAGAATTGTGAACTTTTTTTTTTTTTTTTTTTTTTT
>NW_012116333.1:1380742-1382904 GCF_000951035.1 Colobus angolensis palliatus
CCCGGCTAGATTTTTGTATTTTTTAGTAGAGACGGGGTTTCACCGTGTTAGTCAGGATGGTCTCGATCTCCTGACCTCATGATCTGCCCGTCTCGGCCTCCCAAAGTGCTGGGATTACAGGCTTGAGCCACCGCGCCCGGCCAAGAGATTGTGAATTATTGACTCAAACTCAATTATATTATTATGTTCATTTTGCAAATAAGAAAACTAGGTTTGAGAGAGGTTGAGCAATTTACCCAAAGTCACCAAAATCTAAACTATGTGGCAAAACAGGCAGTCGAACAGGGACCCCTCATTCACTCGGAAGTCTACATTTTTTCTCACATTCTTATGTGCTTGTCACTTATATACATTAAAAACAGGCACACTCCATCAACATTCTCTAGTAAGTCTAAACACCCTGTGTAAGATACAGGGAAGGAAAAGGAAATGGAACTCACATTTTCTGTGTATCTATTATGTTCCAGACACTGTCCTAAACCATTATTTACATTACATACTTTAATCTTCACAAGCACCCCCAGGAACCTGCAGCAAGTTCAGTGAGAATCCGGTATCGAAAGCTCATGTGCTTTTGATTTACTAAGTTGCTTTTGAAAACCAAGTATTAGTCTTCCAAATGATCAGGCTGTTAAATGTAGTGTGTTTACCAACAGCATCAGGGTATCTGCTTGATTCACACACTTACTGAACAGTTCTTTATGATGGCACAGAATACGACATCCACACATAGGAACACCCCTGTCCGGCCTATGCCAGCACTGCAGTGAACAACCATGGGTCCTGTAAGGTGGCTCTTCCTTGCATAACGAACATATTTTATGAAGCTATCTGCTGAGGCAGGAGTGCCATGGTCTGGCCACTTGGTGAACTGCAACTGTTTTACAGAGTGACTAGTTCCTGTCTGTTAGAGAAAGAAACAGAGCGAGAAAGATATTTATTGATTTCTTATATTAGAGAAACCTCACGCCAACTTCTAATATTCAAATGATAATAATAATGGCTACATGGTATTACCTTGGTATTATATAGAACTTTCAAAAAATACTCAAACCTCTTTTTGATGTTTATAAGAATTCTGGAAGTTGCTAGGAATAGAGGTTTTCTCTATTTTACAAAGGAGAGCACAGTAACAACAATAAAAATACCAGTACTAACAGGTAACAAAAGTTAAGCACTTGCTATGTGGCAGGTACTATGCTAGGGGCTTCACATAAATTCTCTCCTTTAATCTTCACATCAACCATGTGAGGTAGGCAACATTTTACAGATGAAAATGTAAGGATGAGGGGGACGAGAGATGTATGCTAGGTCAGAAGGTTCACACATTTAGAGCTGGAACTGTAATGTAGGTGTCTTGAATTCTAATCTAGCATCATTCTTCTGTACCGTGAGGCTGCAGGAAAACCAAGATTTCAAAATGCTTAGAGTGAGAGATGGACTGTCACATTAGGAATAAGACCAAAAGGCAATGTATTTTAGTTTAGAAATGAGGAATAAGACCAAAAGGCAATGTATTTTAGTTTAGAAATGACGTATGAAATTCAATTAAGACATATAGGTGTCTGACAAGAGAGGCACCAATCTCTTCCAGCGATGAAGGCAGGGTAGTCAATGACCATGAGAGTAGACTGTGGGTCCCACTATTGTGCTGAGCCCCCTTGAAGTGGAGTCATGAAACTCTTCCCAGCATTGTCAGATAAAGCACTTTGAATTTACCTATATCTCATTCAAAGAGATCATGACCCTTTCCCCAGTGTGGGGCCCTTATTTTACCACACATGGGACCCTAATGGAAGAACTCAAAATGAGTTTCTAACTTCTCCCCTGCTTCTTCTGAATGCGCCTCTTTTCCGTAAGCTTCCTGAATAAAGATGCTAGTGTTCAGAGCTCTATTCTAATCCACAGTGTCTACTGAAATCTGTGATAGTTAATTTTATGTGTCAACTTGGCTGAGCCCTGGTACCCAGATACTAGGCCAAATATTATTTTGTGTCTCTGTGAAGGTATTTTTTAGGTGAGATTAACATTTAAATTGGTAGAATTAGAGTAAAGCTTTTGGTGTTTTAGACATGAAGTCCTTGCCCATGCCTATGTCCTGAATGGTACTACCTAGATTTTCTTCTACGGTTTTTATGGTATTAGGTCTAACATTTAAGTCT
>NW_012116333.1:1385279-1405006 GCF_000951035.1 Colobus angolensis palliatus
GAAACGTGGCTACTGCAGGTGAGGAACTCAATTTGTTATTTTACATAAATTTAAATAAATTAAATTTAAACAAATATCCACATGTGGTTACTATATTGAATATATTTTCAACCCCTCCTCTGTCACTTATAAATCATGTCATAAGTCACTTATAAGTCTCCCAATTTTATCTGCAAAACACTTGCGTCTGTGCTTTCCACCCCCATGCCAACAGCCGTAGTTGATCATGTCACTTACTAAAATTCTTCAATGTCTCCCAATTATCTTCATAATAAAGTTCACGCTACTTAGCTGAAATTTAAGACATTTCACATTCTAGGTGGCCCCTGCTTACTTTTGATAACCTCATCTCATCTTTTACTACTCCCTGGCACTGAACTTTTACATTTCAGAAACACTTAACTACTTACATTTGTCTCTATACACACCTTGTATTATTTTATATTTTGATCATCTACTTTCTCCCTCCATCTTTCTCATTTGGATAATTCTCAAAACAAATGCCACCTCCTCCAGTAAACCTGCTCCCAAACTCCAAGTAAAGCTAAGTATTTACCTTCTGAGCCCCAAAGTGGCCAAGACATATCTCAACATTATCACTGAACACGGTAAGTTAGGTATCTATTAGTGAATGTACCAACCTCTCCACTACTCGGTAAGTACTGATAGTGCCTGGCCCAGTGATTAGTATACCTTAAGGACTCAACACATATCTGCCACACTTGGCAGAAGCAGGTATAACCCAGAATCAGACAACTTCAACAGTCACTCTCCCTACCCCACCTCTCTTTTCCAATTTGTTCTTCTCTACAGAATCTGGTTAAGGAGAAGGAGAAGTGGTGGTGGCTTCTGGTACCAGGGACAAGTAAAAAGCTACTTTAAGAAGTATCATCAGTCTATTTTCCATCCTACTCCTAACTTCTAGTTCTAAGACATTTGCTTATGTGGTGAAACATATATCTAATACTGATGTTTAAAAACTTACGGACTTCTCCACAACTTGAAACATTCGAATGATGAAACATTGAAGTATCTGGTAGTTCTCCAGGAATACATGGAAGTGTTTCAATTCCAATGGCTTCTTCAGAGAAATGGGCCAGTAAGGGTAGCATTTGATAACTCCATCTTCTATCTCTCTGGTTATCATGGCAATAACATTAGAATTATTTTCCAACACCATTTGCCAAAAGTCATCTATGGTGCTCAGCAGTGGTCCTTGAGTAGCGATATAAAAATACTCTTGTCCACAATTGACTATCCTAATATAACTAGCATTGATGTAGTCCTTGCTTTTTCCAAGAGGAACGCGTGTTGAATCATCTATAACAGAAACAGAAACATCTGGTAGATAAAGGTGGGAGATACATCACACCCGGACTTCACGAAAGGATTTCACACACATAAATCCATATATCTCTTTGACCAATAAAGAAGATGGTTTAGGAGTTTTTTTTCCAAAAGGGTTGAGTCCATGAGTTTAAATTCTTTCCTCCCTGAAAACTATTGGCATGACCTAAGAAATATACAATTATGAGAGGTTTATTTTTCAGATCAGTTTTTAATAAACACAGAATGATATCATTAGCATCCAGGTACTTTTGGAAATTTCTGCTAGAACTGGCATGGGCAAGATTAAGTCAAGGGAAGTATCCTCTAGTTTGCAACTGAACACAACAGAGAAGAAACTCTCTGTGGGAGTAAATGAATGATATTCTCCTGCAAATCTGTGAAACCTGCAAACCCAGAGCAGCAGAGACCAGGGGAAAAAAAATCTAATAGTTGACTGCAGACAAATCCTAGGATTAATAGAATTCCACCAGTGTCCTCCAAACTAGACAGCCATATTTTATGTCCACTCTCAGCCTTCAGCTGGTGATGGGACATGTTATTCAAAGCAAAGATATTGTGACAAAAGGATGCTACCAAGCGGATTTGCTCCAAGTAATATGGGACTCACCTAACATGGACTGTTATAACAAATACGAGATGGAAAACCAGCTATTTGGCCTACTAAGCTTCACTGCTCCAGGAGTTCCTTCTTCACCTGACACAGACATCTGAAGCTCTGGTTCCACCACCATTCCCCACATTAAGAGCACAAACACACACAGAAAAGGAGGCCCTTCTCTGTCATGCAGCTCTCTCACCAATAACCTGTCCTTACTACTCAGAATCACACGGTCATTTATCTAGTAAATATGCTGACAAGACCTGAACAGGCATTTACATAATATCTGGCAGAACTCTTCTCAAATTTTAACGTAGTACACAGAAACTTTCCCTTGTAAATATGAATAAGCAGAAAAAACAGCCAGGTGCGGTGGCTCACACCTATAATCCCAGCTACTCATGCGGCTGAGGCAGGAGAATCGCTTGAACCAGGGAGGCGGAAGCTGCAGTGAGCCGAGACCACTCCACTGTACTCCAGCCTGGGCGACAGAATAAGTGAGACTCCGTTTAAAAAAAAAATTACTAGATATAAAAAGATACCCAGTATTTCAAAAAGGGAGCCCATTCTAAAAAATCACAACAAATGTTCTCCTTTCTATAAAAGGTGATAACACCTTAAAAACTCGTATTTGTATATTAAATAAAACTCAAGAGAACATTAATTGTTTAAAATAATACTATATATCTATGTTTACTAACAAATTTGTTATATTACTAAATTATAGAGGCAGTAACAATGGCTTTGTAGGGAGATCTTTCATCATATATATGTATATATATGATGATATATGTCATATAATAAGCCTGGCAAGTGTTCATCACAATGTTAGCAGCAGTTATTACAGTATATAAACAGTATGAATTACTTCATAGTAAAAAAAGCATTTTTTAAATTTTGAAATGAGATTAAATATGTGAAAATTAAATAATCTAAACTAATAAAAGCTTGATTTCATATAAAAGTCACAATCATTCAACTCAAAGTCCTAAAGCAGGAATTGAACAGAAAAACAAATTCATGTTTAACAAACCAGCTTAAAAAATTTTCCCAGAACTCAGAAAAAAAAATTTTAAAAACCTACAATAGTGATTAAAGTGCTAAAAGACATAGCACATACAAGGGGAATTAAAAAAGGAATTTCAGAAGCAAGCTATGGAATTCACTGCAGAAAGGAAATAATTCAAGTGATCATAGGAAAACTCCCTAAACAGAAGCGAGAGTACTAATAGAACGCAGTGAAACATGCATACCAGGTTCAAGCAGCATGATACACTACACGTATCACCTTGTCAACTCCAAAACAAACCTTTGAGGGAGGTGCTATTATATTCATACTTTTCAGATACAGAATCTGTACAAAGTAACTTGTTCCATATTATGCAGAAATCTTCTAGACTCCACAGACTAGGTAAATCTAGACTCTGGTCCAAAAATAATTCCAAGCTCTGTTGTCCATGAAGGAAGACCCAAGTTTGCAGACAGAAAGGCCTAAGTGTCAGACAACATTAATGAAGAGAGCCACTAAGACCCCTAGACCAGCAGAGCATAAGGCCACATGAACAGGAAGCAAAAATTATGCTAATGGATGACTAGGGATAATGGCGACTGGTGCCACTCCCATTTCAACCCCTTGATTCTTGAATCCTGGCTATTGTAGAAACAGTATCATATATTGGATGCTGATCTGGGGCATATATAACCTCCTGGAGAACATTACCCCAGCCCTGCAAGGTACTGCCACCTATCTTTCACTGTAATTGAATCTTCGAAGGCCGTTTATCCATTCTATCAAGCCAGCTGCTTTGAGAGGATAAGGAATATGGTAACACAGTGGCAGTGAGGCCATTGCCACAAGGTATTTGCCACAAAGTGAGTTCCTTGATTACAGCAATGCTGTATGGAATACCATGATGGTGGATAAGGCATTCTGTAGGTCCACAGATGGTAAATTGGCAGGAGCACTGTGTGCAGGGAAGGCAAATCCATACCCAGAGTTACTGTCTATTCTAGTAAGAAAAAAGCACTGCTCCTTCCATGATGGAAGTGGTCCCAATGTAATCAACCTGCCATCAGCTAGCTGGCTGATCATCCCATGGAATAGTGCCCATCAGGTACTCAGTGTTGGTCTCTGTTGCTGGCAGACTGGACACTCAATAGTAGCTGTAGCCAGGTCAGCCTGGGTGAGTAGAAGTCCATGTTGCTGAGCTCATACATAACCTCCATCCCTGCCACTAAGGCCACTTTGTTCATGAGACCTATGGGCAATGACACAATGACAGGGGTGGCTGGGGGAATAGTCTAGCTGATATTCATAGAGCAAGTCATTCTATTCACTTGATTATTAAAGTCTTCCTCTGCTGAGATCAACCTTTGGTGAGCATTCACATGGGATACAAATATCTTTGTGTTTGTGCCTATCTAGCAAGGTCTATTCACATGCCTCTTCCCCAGACCTTACTGTCACCAATTTTTCCAATCATGTTCCTTCAAAGTCCCTGACCATCCGGCTAAGTCATTAAACATAGCCCATGAATCAGTATAGATTTATACCTTTGGCCATTTCTCCAGGCAAAAAAAAAACCAAACCACTAAGTGTACTACCCAATATTCTCCCCACTGGGAGTATTTCTCTTAACCACTGTCCTTCAGAGATGTCTCAAAAAAGGGATGCAGTGCTCTAGCTGTCTTCTGGGTGGTACCTTTATATCATGCAGAACCTTCTGTAGACCACATCCAAGTCTTCTCTTTTTCTGTCAGTGGATCATAGGGAACTCCTCATGAGGCAATAGGTGCAGGCTGAAGATAGGTAATGTAGTAGGGGTGGGAACAGTGAGCATTTGGGCAGCTTCCTTGTGTAACTCATTTGTGCCTTCAGGATCTGCTCAAGCCCAGGATCTACCACTTTCATTTGATGGTGGAGTGCTATTGTGTATGCCTAACTTTATGGCTTGGTGGCCCATGGTTAAGCATTCTCTACTTAGTAGTCTATGAAGCAGTCTCTACCAAGGCCCAGTAGCAGGTCAAAAACTGTTTCTCAAAAAGAGAGTCCACAAAGGGTGGCAGGAATTTGCTCTAAAATCCTATGTGCCTGCACTGTGACTCATCTAAAGGGGTCTGCCAAAGGTCCAAACAGCACCCTTATCTGCCATGAACACTTCAAGCACCACTGGATCAGCTACATCATACAGCCCACGTGGCAGAGAAGCTTACATGGCAGACTGAACATGTTTCAGAGCCTTCTCTTGTTTTGGGTCCCACTCAAAACTAGCAGCTTTTCATATCACTTAGTTAATGGACCAGAGTAGCAAATCCAAATAAGGAATGTTTCCTCCAAAACACCCAGGTTCATTAGCCATTGTGCCTCTTTTTCGGTTGTAAGAAGAGCCAGATACAATTTATCCATCACCTTATGATTATCTCAACATGTCCCACACCACTGGACCCCTAGAAATTTCACTGAAGTAGAAGGCCACTGATTTTTGTTGTATATATCTCCTACCCTCTGACAGACAATAAGACTAAAGCATTTGCTACTTCTTGTTCACTAGGTCCAATCAGCACAATGTCATCAATGTAATAAACCTCTGTAATATCCTGTGGAACGGAAAGGTGATTGAGATCCCTGAGAACTAAATTACAACATAGGGCTGAAGAGTTAATTCATCCCTGAGGCAGGACAGTGAGGGTGTATTGCTGGCCCTGCCAGCTGAAAGTAAACTACTTTTGGTGTTCTTGATTAATAGGTATAGAGAAAACAAAGCATTTCCCAGATCAATAGCTACTAGCTACATAGCAGGTATGAAGGGATGTGTTGATTTTCTAAGGCAATGAAACTATATCTGGTATAGCAGCTGCAACTGGAGTCACCATCTGAGGAAGCTTACAATAATCCACTGTCATTCTCCAAATTCCATCTTTTTTCTGTATAGGTCAAACAGGTGAGTTGAATGGGATGTGATAGATATCAACATCACTTCACCCTTAAAGTCCTTGATGGAGGCATTAATATCAGCAATCTCTTCAGGAACGTAGTATTGCTTTTGCTTTTTTACTATTTTCCTAAGCAGAATCAGTTCTAGTGGCTTCCATTTGCCCTTTCCTGCCATAATATTCCTCACTCCACAGGTCAGAGAAGCAATGTGAGGATTCTACCAGTTACTGAGTATGTTTATGCCAATTATTCATTCCAGGCCTTGGAAAATAATCACAAGATGGGTTTAGGGACCTACTGAGTCCACTGTGAAATGAACTTGAACTAAAGCTCCATTGAATACCTGACCTCCATAAGCCCCTGCTTTGATTTGTAGACCACAGTGATGTTTCGGGTCTCCTGGAATTGGTGTCAATTCAGAGCCAGTGTCCAGTAGTTTCTGAAAGGTTTGATTATTTTCTTTTTTCCAAATGTACAGTTGCCCTGGCAAAAGGCTATAGGTCCCTTTGGGAAAGGCTGAAAGATTAACAGTATACATTCTTGGCAGTGTGCCAGGGTCCTCCCATTTATTCAAGGTGTTCTGTGTGTGTAAACTGGCTCAAGTCTGGGAAATTATTGACTGATTGTGATTCTCTGTTCCTATGGTTCAGGTTAGAATTTTGCTCACTTGACCTAGAACTCTTATGCTTACACATATCAAGGAAGAATTTAGTAGACGTCCCATCTAGTTCACTTCTAGGAACATCATGATCAACTAATCAACACCATAGGTCTCTGCGGGTCAGACTGTTCTGATTGCTGCTTTGACTCTGCTGTCTATTACCATACCACATTCACCTTGCCTTTGGCTATCAAGTGCCACCATCTGGCCCTTATTTCTCTGGGATTCAATTATACCCACTGCATTCGGGTTTCCCAATTCAGTGGCAGCAATTTCCACTGCAATATCTGAGCTACAGAGAAGAACAATCACAGTATTCTTCAAGGATGCTGGGACTCACCTCACAAATATATTTATCACAGTTATGAGAAAAGTACATCCTCTGGACCTCCTGGGGTGGGTGGGCAGGTCTTAAATGATAAACCCAATCTAATGTTCCAATCTCCCTAATCCTTTGGATCCCTTCCTTCACAGTATATAGTATATATCAAGGCAGTTCTGGCATTTTATCTTCATTTAGACTGGGCCACCTTTTGGTCCATTAAATACAACTAACCAAATAAACTGTAAGAGCTCTTTCTAACTCCCCAAGCCACATATTAAGTCCAGAATCTCTTCTTAGTGGTCCCATTTCAATAAATTCAGCCTGATCAAACACTAAGTTCCTTTCACCATTGTCCCACACCCTTAAAATCCTTCCCCACAAATATTTCCCAGATTTCTGTCAGTATAAATTGGAAAAATCATGTAGTTCTTTTGTAGTGTAACATACTTCTCCATGGGCCACACTTCGTACCTTACCTTTAAGGGCCTGCTGAGACTAGAAGCAATGAAGGATGGTGGCTGTGAGTCTTGAGAAGAATCAGCAATGTCTTGCAAGGCAACAAACTCAGGGAGGTAATAAATGTTTCCTCAGGTAAAGTAGCATTAATCTCCTCAGATGGGGGTGGCCTGGCTGCTTTTACTGGTAAGGAAGACTCATCAGAGTCAAGGGGTTCAATATGCCCAGCTTTATAAGGCTCTTCACATATGTCTCCACTCCAATTTTCAAGATCCCATTCCTTCTCAGTCAATGCCCTCATTTTAACAGCAGACACCCTAAAAGGGTGGGGATTCAATTTGCGCTGTAATTCAGTCATTTTCAAGATGAGATTTTGGGTTTGGTTTTCTATAATCTCAGTTTTGCTGGAATATAAGAGTTTCTTTCTGGGCAGAAAGAGAAACTTTTGTGTTATTTATGTGGCACTTGAGCTGGGAAAATTAATCCCTAAGATCATCCTTTCCTTCTCTACATCAGGAGTAACTAGCCAATCTCATTGTTCTCATGAGAACTCAAAAATGTTCTAAGCTATCAAATACAGACACCCAGAACCTTGCTTCTTCTAAGTGTCTGAATAGGATTACCTAATGGCAATACTTTGTATATCTCTACTGTCACATTACACTATGAATTATTAATACTCTATTCACTATTGAAAAGTCATTAATGCTTTTACGTCTTATCAGATTAAGGAAGTAATTCATAAAACTCATCCTTAAAACTCTGTTCCTCTAGAATTGCTCTCAGTACCAAATTCTATTACTCTAGATTCTCTAGATAAATAGAATCAATAGGCTGTATATATACGGTGAGAAAGATTTAAAGAACTGACTCATGATTGTGGAGACTGGCAAGTCAATATCTGCAGGGCAGGCCAGCAGGATAGAAACCCAGGGAAAAGTTGACATTGTAGTCTTGAGTCCAAAGGCAGTCTGCAGGTAGAATTCCTTCTTCCTCTGGAAATATGAGCCTTTTTTTTCTTAATGACTTCAACCGACTGAATGACGCCCACTCTCATAATGGAGGCTAATCAGCTTTACTCAAAGTCTGCTAATCTAAATGTTAATTACATCTTTAAAAAATACCTTCACACCAACATCTAGACTAATATGTGACCAAATAGCTGAATATCACAGCCTAGTCTAGTTGACACATGAAATTAACCATCAAACAAGCTAAAAATTTTAGTAGATGATTTGAAGGAGGAAAGTTTTTTTAAAAACTTAAATTAGTTTCCTATAAGACCAAGTGAAAGAAGAAAATAAGAATAAAAATCAGAGAGATAGAGAAAGTACACGCAAAACTACAGAGGTAGAAGTAACAAGAGAAAAAGTTTTACAAGATAGAACCGAGAGACAACCCTACAATTCATAGAAGCCAAAAAAAAAAAAAAAAAAAGAAGGCAAGAGGAGCAATTACTAACTGATGAAATGTATTACAGCTAAAGGAAGATCAATTAAAGGGCTTATTTGTCTAGGTAAGACTGATGGAAATGAAGCACACCTGGTAACATTATTTAATTCCAGGAAAATAGTTAAAGATTTTGAAAAAAAAAAAAAAAAGAACATATTTCTCATGAAGAAAAGGAGTCAGATGACCATTACAGTTCTCATCTAAAACACTGGAAGGAAGAGGACAGTAAAGTAACACTCAGGGGGAAAAAAAAATGAGAAAAAAAAGAACTAAAATCCAAGATTCCTAAAACCAATAAAAATATTCATTTATCAGGATACAATTAAAAAAAAAAAGAAAGAAAGATAAAGGTAGAGTTTGAGACTGCATCAACTACTTATACCCATCTCCAATCAAACAGCTAATAGATCAGAATAGTGATTTAAAAATAAGGGAAAAGAGAAAGAAAATGAAGTAATAGCAACAAATACTACAAAATAAAGTTTCATATCTATAAGAAGAATAACGAGAGCCAGGTATTCCAGCTACTTGGGAGGCTGAGGCAGAAGGATCACTTGAAGCCAAGAGTTTGAGACCAGCCTAAGCAAAAGAGTTTTGTTTCTAAAAAAAATAAATGAATACAAAATTAGCTAGGTGCGTGTAGTGGCACATACCCATCCCCGTAGTCCCAGCTACTTGGGAAGCTGAGGTGGGAGGATTGCTTGAGCTCAGGAGTTTGAGGTTTCAGTGAGCTATGATTGTGATACTGAACTCCAAGTAGACTCTGGTTCTTAAAGAAACAAAACAGCGAGGCACGTGGCACGTGCCTGTAATCCCAGTACTTTGGGAGGCCGAGGTGGGCAGATCACCTGAGGCTGGGAGTTCGAGACCAGCCTGACCAAGGTGGAGAAAACCCATCTCTACTAAAAATACAAAATTACCCGGGTGTGGTGGCACATGCCTCTAATTCCAGCTATTTGGGAGGCTGAGGCAAGAAAATCGCTTGAACCCAGGAGGCAGAGGTTGCGGTGAGCTGAGATTGTGCCATTGCACTCCAACCTGGGAGACAACAAGACTCCATCTCAAAAGGAAAAAAAAAAAAGTTTCTTGAAATAGAAAACAAAGCAATGTACAATAAATACAGTGGTGGTTAAGCCTGGGTTTGAATCCCAGATCTCTCTCTATTTGCAGTGTGACTGTGAGAAAATTACTTAATATCTTTTAGCCTTTTTGTAAAACAAGGACACTAACATACTGACACCTCAGAGGTAGGTTGTTGTGGGAATTAAATGTTACTACCTATAACAGACTTAAATTAGTAATAAGCAATAGTAATAAACATATTAGTGTTACTACTACTACTATTACTATTAGTAAGTGGTAGTAATAGAAGCAAACATACAGCAACCTCAAGAAGTACAGAAAGAAGCTTGTTAAATCTCTGCCTTAAAGAGCTTGTTTTCCCATCTATCTACATTATAATGGTGAACTGTATGAAAATTTTTGACAAGTGTAATATACCTTTTGCACTCACAAACCACCTTTTTCACAGTTTATGAAGGTATAACTGTCATACATGTGCACCCATGAGACCACTACAACAATAAAGATAATTAAACATCTCCATCAGTGCAAAACTATCCTCATGCCTCTTTATAATCTATCCTTCTTGCTCTCATCTTGCCCCAAGGCAACCACTGATATGCTCTGTCAATACAAATTAGTTTAAATTTTCTAACATTTTATATATGTGGAACCACTGATATACTCTTTCAATACAAATTAGTTTAAAATTTCTAAAATTTTGTGTATGTGGAAGCATACAGTATATTAGTTTTCTAGGGTGGAAATTTATTTTCACATTCTGGAGTCTGGAAGTGCAGCAATTGTTAGGGTTTGGATGTTCGTCCTCTCCAAACCTAATGCTGAAAACTGATCCCCAACATTGGAAGTGGGCCTAATGGGAGGTTTTGAGACATGGAGACAAATCACTCATGAATAGGTTAATGCCCTTCCTCGGGGTTGACTGAGTTCTCACTCTATTCACTGCTGCAAAAACTGATTATTAAGAAGGACGGGGCACCTCTCTCTCTCCCTCTTGCATCCTCTTTCACCATGTAATCTCTTCACATGCTGATTTCACTTCACCTTCTACCATGAGTGGAAGCAGCCTGAGGCCCTCACTACAGGCCCAATCTTGAACCTTCCAGCCAGCAGAACCGGGAGCTAAATAAATCTCTTTTCTTTATAAATTAACCAGCCTCAGGTACTCCTTTATAGCAATACAAAATGAACTAAGACAGAATTGGTACTGAGAATTGGGGTGTTGCTATAAAGATGCCTGAAAATGTGGAAGCAGTTTTGGAACTGGGCGATGAGCAGAGGTTGGAAGTGTGTGGAAGGCTCAGAAAAAGACAAGAATATGAGGGAAAGTCTGGAAAAAGTGCCCAAAAGCACCTCAGAAATATCTGGAGCCACCCCTTCCCTAATAGGCCCCAAGGCCTAGAAGGACAGAATGACTTTTGGGGACAGACCTGGAGCACCACTGCCCGTGGCCACCTCAGGATGCTGCTCCCCACATCCTGGCTGCTCTGGCTCCAGCAATAGGTCAAATGGCCCCAGGTAGGGTTTGGGCCACTGCTCCTGAGGGGCTAAGTGGTAAGCCTTGGTGGCATTCATGTGGTGTTAAGTCTGCAGGCATCCAGAATGCAAGGGACATGGAGGCTTGGCAGCTTTAACCTAAATTTCAGAGAATATATTAAAAAGCCTGGGAGTGCAGGTAGATGGCTATTGCAGGGGTGGAGCCACTACAGAGAGCTCCTACTAAGGCAATCTTTAGTGGAAATGTTGGGCTAGAGTGTCCTTAGAGTGCACACCAGGGCAACTCTTAGGAGCCACAAAGGTGCTGGAACTCCACCATAGTAGAGCTATTAACAGCATTCCACATCAGCCTGAAAAAGCTGCAGCATTATTACAACCCATGGAAGTAGCCAGTGGTCTGTGCCCTGCAAAGCTATGGGGGAAGGGCTACCCAAGGCCTTGGGAGCCCACCCCACACACCACTGTGACCAATATGCAGGGCATGGAGTCAAAGGAGATTATTTTGAAGCTTTAAGATTTAATATGTGCCCTGCTGGGTTTTGGACTTGCATGGGGACTATTATTCCTTTCTTTTGACCAATTTTTCCTTTTTGGAATGGAAGTATTTACCCAATGCCTGTACCACCATTTTACCTTGGAGGTAAATATCCTCTTTTTTGATTTTACAGGCTTACAACTGGAAAGAACTTACTTTGAGTCTTAGATATGACTTTGAACTTTTAAGTTGGTGCTGAAACAAGTTGACTTTTAGGGACTATTGGGAATGAATAATTGTATTTTGCAATGTGCTAAGAACATAAGTTTTAAAGGGCCAGGTGCAAAATGCTATGATTTAGATGTTTGGCCCTTCTAAACCTCATGCTGAAACTTGATTCCCAATGTTGGAAGTGAAGCCTAATGCGATGTGTTTGGGTCACAAGGGCAGATCTCTCATTAATAGATTAATGGCATGAGTGAGCTCTCATTCTATTTGTTCTGCAAGAGCCGGGCACCTCCGCATTTCTCTCCTGCTTCTTCTTTCACCATGTGATCTCTGCATATGCTGGCTTCACTTCACTTCCCACCATGAGTGGAAGCAGCCTGTAGCCCTCACCAGATGCCCACTCTTGAACCTTCCAATCTGCAGAACTATGAGATAAATAAATCCCTTTCCTTTATAAATTATTCCTTTATAGCAACACAAAACAAACTAAGACAAAGATCAAGGTGGCAGCAGGCTTGGTTTTTCCTGAGGTCTCTCTCCTTGGCATGCCAATGGCTGCCTTGCTGTGTCTTCACTTGGACTTTTCTCTGTGCCTTCGGATCCCTGACGTCTCTTGTGTGTCCCAATTGCTTCTTATATAAGGACACCCGATGGATTGGATTGGGCACACTCAAAGAGCCTCATTTTATCTTAATTAGCACTTTAAAGGTCCTATCTCCAAATCAGGTCACATCTGAGGTACAAAGGGTTGGAACTTCAACATATGAATTTTGGGAGAATTTAATTTGGTTCATAACATACAGTATATACTCTTTTGACTGGCTTATTTCACTGAGTAAAATTATTTTAAGATTCATTCATGTTGTTCAATGCATTGTTAGTCATTTTTTATTGCCTGGTTGCATTCTATTATGTAGACATACCACAATTTGTTTATCCACTCTCCCATTGATGGGCATTTGCACTGTTTCCAGTTTTTGGCTATTATAAGTAAAGCTGATATGAACATTAATATATAAGTCTTTATGCAGACATATGCTTTACTTTCTCTTAGGTAAACCATATAAATAGAACTGCTGAATCATATGGTAGGTATATGTTTAACTTTATTAGAAACAAACTCCATTTCATTGTAGTGAGCGTAAAATGGTATCACATTATGGTTTTAATTTGCATTTTCCTAATGATTTATAATGGTGGATATCATTTCATGCATTTATTTGCCATCCATATATCTTCCTTGAGAAGTGTCTGCTCAAATCTTTTGCTCATTTAGTGTTGGGTTATTTGTCCTCTTCTTGATTTGTAGTAATTATAGATTATGAATATAAGTTTTTGTGATATAACTGTTTTGCATGTATTTTTCTTCCAGCCTGTTGCTTTTCTTTTTGGTTTTATAATAATATGCTTTGAAGAGCAGAGATTTTTTCTTATTTGATGAAATCCAATTTATTTTTTTTCTTTTACAATTTGAGGGTTTTGTGTCTTATTTAGGAAAAAATTTGCCAAACCCAAGGGCAGTAACATCTTGTCCTAGGGTTTCTTTCAGAAGTTTTATGTTTTTAACTCTAATGATAGATCTATAATCTATTTTGAGTTAATTTTTATATAAGTTTTGAGGTAAGAACCAAAGTTCATTTTTGGTATATGAATATGCAACTGTCCAGACGATTTGTTGAAAGATTATCCCTTCCTTATTGTCTTGCATTAAATTTAGATATTATCATCTTCCCTGTTCTTCTCACATGAGTATACAGAGCACTCAATGAGAAATATGTAAACATGCTCTGAAAAGTGAGAAGCTAACAGAAACCTAAGTCATTACCTTTATCAGTTCTGAGTAGATCCCTGAGAGACAGACAAGTAACAGAAAAAGTATTAGGCCAAGAGTTGGAGAACCTGTGTGACTTGCTCTTTTATTAGCCTTCAAAATGCTTTGTTAAGTTGTGAAATGGTAAAGAAATGGAAGATATTGTCTTTATACCTAAAAATTCCTATACTACAAAATAAAGGCCATTCTTGCTTGGCATGATGGTACGGGGCCATAAATATGACCATGCAAGTTGAAACCATACAAAAGAATCTTAATAATCAATAGGAAATACTATTCTTGTTTCATGACTCTTAAATTTTTTTGTGAAATCATTAAAAACTCACGTATTGCTGGCTATACATATATAGAGAAGCAAAAAATAGCAAGACTAACATTTATTTAGAACATTGTAATTTAAAACATTAGAAATATTGGGAATTAAAGCATTTAATTTGTTTTTTTAAAAAAAAAAAATTTACCAAGAGTAGTTTGAACAGTGTCTGCCTCTTCTTTTTATTGTATAACTTACAATACAGAGTGAGTATTTTTTCTATGTCTAGGCTAACTTCTAAGTCTGGATCAGTTTCCACCTTTTATCCTTGGCACTTATATTGTTGTGAAATAGCTCCAAAGTTTCTTTCTTTAATGTCAAGTTTTTCGCCATCATTGCTTCCCCTAGGTTGCCTTTATCTTTTTCCTCACAACCACTTTGGTCATTCACGTTGGTGAGTTCCCCTTCCACAGGTGCCTGAGGCTGCAACTCTGGAGTCTCTTGAGCAGTAGCAGTGTCAGCATGTCCCTGGTCAGCTAGTTCTTCTATAATTCCATTCAAATTTCATTCCCAACATGATCACTTTTTGTTTCTTTACTGCAGTTTCATCTCTCTCAGCCAAATCTCTCTCTCAATTATACATTTTGGTAAAAGGTCATAGGGGTTCACCATTGAGAGACGAGAAGACAACACAATCAGATGCTTTGCTGTGTGTGAAATGACTAACAGGCTCACAGTTACCTATCACTGACATATGTTGAAAGAAGTAACATTTATTAGTCACTGGTCATGATGCACATCTGTTATTTACATAGGGACTTGTGGACTAAAGTGCTAGCAAAGATGCTTATTGCTTTAGGCAATTACTTGCAGTGAATATATTGTGGTAACTAAAATGTGAATTGTATTGTTGTGGGACTGGTATTATTTAGTTAAACACAGTAACCAATATTGGAGTATACTGAGGCCATGCAAAGTGAAGGCTGCCTGTATTTGTAGTGTTCAAAGGTGTGTGAATTCATCCATTTAGTGTTCTCAGCATTTGAAGACGACACAACAAATTACTTCTTTAGCTTTCTTGATGTGAATCTTCAGGAACCTTTTCTATAAAGCCAAGAAATGTGTGATTTTAAAAAACCAAAGAGTTTTTTATGATGGCCACTTAAGTTGACTGAGTTTCAGATTAGATTACACTGTGTTATGAGGTGGATACACCAATGGGCCTTTAGGTAGAATATGGTTGAATTACAGTTTCTTTTCTTTTATGAAAAGCAGAAAGTTTCACATAACTTTCCTTACTTTAATGGTTTAACTTTATTTTTTATTATCTTTGAATTTCTTAGTTGTAACTCTTTTGATATCCAGAATAAAAACTTCAAGTCAGATAAAATATTATGTGTACCCTCTATTGTAAAATGAGCTTCTTACAATCCCGAGAGGCTAATTATTAAGGCATGTTTGCTTTTAGTCTCCTTGAGGGCAAACTGCACATACAGGAATAGAAATTATGAAATTTGGACCTTTGACATTTTGGAGAAGCAACAAATTATTAGCATTATTTATTAAAATGTTTAATCATGGTTCATTACTCTGATTTCAGAAGTATTCACCAATGTACTTCTCCACACTCTCCCCACAGAAGATAACAGAATAGATTATTTTAACCATGTTGGAAATGTATTTATTGTTTTTTATAATCATAAAGTTATTTTCAATTTTAATAAACCCACTAAACATGAGGTATTTATCTAATGACAGCGGTCACTGCATTCCACTCTGGTTTTTATAAGAACTATCTCAAGACTAGTAGGAGAAACAAAAATGAAAACAAATTAAAATATGGTTTGGTAGAAGGGGAGAGTGGTTATGGTTACAAGATGCTAAGAAACTACTGGAAAAACACCAAACCTAGCTTTAAGGAAAATAAGAAAAGCCTGTTGGAGCTGCTTAAGAAAGACAGCAGGAACTGCCTCAGCAAAGAAGGGATGAGTAGTTCTTTCAAGAACTGCAGTTTAAGAGGCATAACAACCAACGAACAAAAAAATAATTATTAATTCTAGATAGCAAAAGAAGTTCTGTGGGAGAGCTAAGGCTAGAGAAGCAAACAAGTGAAATTCATATGCCATGTTAAACAACTGTACCATGACAGTAACAAAGAGCCAAGAAAGAGCTTTAAAAGAAAAGCTACATGTTCTGACTTGCATTTTAAGGAAATCTCCGTAGCTTTTGTGAAAGATCAGAAAGTGAGGCAGTAAAGAAGACCGTAACCAGCTGAGAGTTAAAATGGGCTCAGACTAAGTCAGCAGCTGTGGGAACTGAGAGATGGGGGAGGACCCTGGAGGTATTACAATCAACCGACTCCCTATTTTCTGGTTTGAACTTGGTGATTACGTAAGATGTAAAATATAAGAAGAGGGTTAAATTGGAGGAAGTAAAATAGTAAATTTAGTTTTGAAAAACCTTGACTCTGAAAGGAATGTGAGTTATGGAATGAGATTTCCTGCCTAAGATTAAAATTGCATTGTTGTGTTTTGATTCTGCTCTTTGAATTGCCTGAGATGGATAACTCCTAAGAGTAACTGAGTGGGGAGAACAGAGAAGGTGCCACTACCCTCCCGTCAACACTGGGAAGCAGTTAAGGCCCTGTGGAGACAACCAAAAGGCAGCCTCCTGTTGGAGAGCAGATTAATAGCTTTATTGTCCAGGATGAAGGATGCAAAGAGCTTTTTTGTGTGTCTAAACAAAATAGCCAGAGAAGGTGGTTAAGGCTTTGGGTACCAAAAGTGGTGTATGGCTCAGACTATTGGATTTTGTTCTGGAAGGCTCACGCTCTGAGAAGCAGCAATATATGAGAACAAGGCTGAAGGACTGCTGTAAAGGACCCTGTGACAGTGGCTGAAGGATGTACCAGAAAGAGAGGAACTGACTCTCTCCTATGTAGCACATACCTTAGAATCTGCCCAGGTCACCCAATGCTATGTGCCAGAACTCTTCATCATGGTCACAGGCCAAAATGTCTCATACAAAAAGCCATACAGTGCCCTTTTCACTTTTGCTAAATGTAAACAGGAAAATAATCAAAACCATTTTTAGCTTACATGGAAGAATATCTCGGTATCTGTTTTTTTCTCTGTTGCTTGGTTGATTCCCAGAGTTGAACTCACCAGGCAGATTCTTCAGTTCCAAAGCCTTTAAAAGGTTAAAAAAATAAATAAATAATAAATTGTGTATTTACTATAACCAATAAACAAGAAAAAAATCTGCCTTTGTTTAGTGCTCATGATCCTTAAACCCCATCTGACATGACCTGCTATTTAATGTGCTTTGTGTTAAGTTAGATCCCCATTTTAAAAGTACTATATAAAATATCTCAAGTTTAGATGCCCAATCAATGAGTTGCTTAATAAGAAAATGTTAAACTTTCTGGAGATACTTCCCATTTGAACTTCATTTTGTTCTTCTTTCATAAAAAAGGAAATACAGGCTAATCACTTCTCCCAACCTACCCACAGATCTATCATTTTACAAATAAAAATAACAAAATAACAATAATGGAAACATGTAAACAAAAAATATATACAAACAGTCTTCACAATTTACCCTTCCCCTTTGAAGAAATTATAGTTAGGACCCTAAGAATCCTTCCTTTCAAAAAATTTCTTTACCAAGTGTGAATTCAACAAACACTTATTAAGCATTTAGTAGGTACCTGGCCCTGTTTCAGACACTGGAATACAGAGATGAATTGGATAATGGCCTCATCCTTAAGGAGTGAACAGAGTAGTTAGAAGACACGTAATCAAATACCATGTGACCAATGTATGGAGATACTAGTAGAAATGACAGCACTAGATTGCACCTAAAAGTCAAGAAGAAGGCCGGGCGCGGTGGCTCAAGCCTGTAATCCCAGCACTTTGGGAGGCCAAGACGGGCGGATCACGAGGTCAGGAGATCGAGACCATCCTGGCTAACACGGTGAAACCCCGTCTCTACTAAAAATACAAAAACTAGCCAGGCGAGGTGGCGGGCGCCTGTAGTCCCAGCTACTCGGGAGGCTGAGGCAGGAGAATGGCGTAAACCATTAAATTTTAATTCTAAAAAATTAGAATTAACAATTCTAAAATTAATCTGGAAAAAAATCTGTAGGAAGAATGAGAAAAAATTTCATAAATGAATAATGATGGCAGATGAGTCTCATTAGATGCTAAAAGATAATATGAAGCTATGCTAATTAACAGAGTAATATCAATAAAGGAATAAGAAAATCAGTAGAAAAAGTCCAAGAATAAATTAAAATATATGTAAAGCTCTAGTATATGATAAAAGTGGCATTTTGCATCACTCAAGGGAAGTTCCAGGAGAGTCTTGGGACAACTGGATGGTTATATAATGCTGAGTCCCTATCAAACATCTTATACCAAATTAAATTCTAGCTGCATCAAAGAGTTAAATGCTTAAAAAATCATAAAAGTACTAGAAAAAAACATGAAGTAATTATTACAATCCTGGAGTAAAAGAAGCATTCCTAAAGAGCACCGAAAGCCCCAAACCCAGAAGCCTCAAAAGAAAAGATTGCCATATTTGACCACTAAAAATCAGCTATTTCTTCATGGTAAACAGGCATGTGTGTGCAAGTGTATGTGAACCTGTGTGTAACACAAACAACAGCAGAAAAAATACTACATGTAAGACACAAAAAGGCATAATTTTTTCCTTAAAGAGTTAGTATTTGGCCAGGTGCGGTGACTCATGCCTGTAATCCCAAAGGGCGGATCACTTTAGGTCAGGAGTTCGACACCAGCCAGCCAACATGGCGAAACCCCGTCTCTATTAAAAATACAAAAATTAGCCAGGTGTGGTGGCAGGCACCTGTAATCTTAGCTACTCAGAAGGCTGAGGCAGGAGAATCGCTTGAACCTGGAAGGCAGAAGTTGCAGTGAGCTAAGATAGGGCCACTGCACTCCAGCCTGGGTAACAAGAGCAAAACTCCATCTCAAAAAAAAAAAAAAGAGTTAGTAACCTATAAGAAAAAAAAAATAGAAAATGGGGCAAAGAATTGAAACTAGCAGTTCTCTGAAAATATAAAAGGCTTAAAAACACATGGAAAGATATTCTTTTGTTCTCAAATAAAGAAATACCAATTAAATAATCAATAAGAAATAATTTGTCATTTAAGAGATGAGAAAAGATCCAAAAAATTGATAGCCCAAGATATTAATATTGTCTTTCTAGGAATTTGTTCTAAAAATATTTAAATATATGCATACAGTATATGAAGAGAGATGACTGCTGTTCATAATAGCAAAGACTAGAACAACCTAAATGTCCAAGTGTTGCATGGTAGTTAATTATATGGATAAGAACCTTAATTTCAGAAATTAAATATTATAAGTATGTTAATTTTGAAAATTAATTACCATATAATTACTATGCAACACTTAAAAAAATGAGATACTGCTATACATGCTGATAATATATTTGGAAATTGTATCTAGGTGGAAAACAAATTTAAGGATGTAAAGTGCATTCCAACAAATTTTTTAAAAAGTGTGCATGACAAAATGACAAAATGAATAGTGTAAAG
>NW_012116333.1:1405380-1417225 GCF_000951035.1 Colobus angolensis palliatus
AGACTTTCTATTTTATATCCTTTTATGTTATTTGGCTTTTTTTTTCTAACCATGTACATCTATTACTTTAAAATATATATAATATTTAAAAGTAAAAATAATGTACTAAAACCAAATATAAAGAAAGAAAAGAAACCTTCTGGCAATGATATAAAAAAAGAAATCACATATAGACTTTTGTTAAGAAAATATTTACCATAAATTCCTGCATGATATCATATGCTCCTGTTTTTTTCTCAAGCATTTTCAAACAATCCTTGATGGCTGTTTGCTCATGAAAATTGAATGTTAATGGCCGAATCTGAGCCAACTGATGTAGTTCCCCTTCAGAAACAATTTTGTGCATATCTAAGGAAGAGAAAAATTCACATATGTAAGTCACTGGTATATATGTGAAGGGAGATTTTATTTTTGTTTCTGTTTCTCTTAAAGGCACAATCATTTAAGGGTAAAAAGAAGTTTATTTTTCCACAGGTAAAGAGTACATTACTTTGAAAGAGGCTTCCTTTGGAAAAATCATGGCTATTTACACCTTGAAATTATACAAAATCCACTGTCCTTGGAGAAAACTGTTCAGTGCTACAAACATAACAGATGCTGTGTATTGAGAAGTGTTCTGTTTTATAATATGAATTGGGTGTATGGATTGACAGTTATGCCAAGGCAAGAACGTACAAGGCTTAGATTAGGAAAAAGAGAATTTTGCCTTCCCTGGGAGCAAGTGTTTGGAAGTTCCTAGAGTCTGAGATGTGGGGATGTGGAGAGTTCACGTCCTATTTCATTACTCTGAAGCAGATTGAACATGAACACACACACATGCACACACACCAAGGATGGAGAGAATCTATGCAATGTAATTAATAAGACTGAATAATGGATACATATGGACACTTGTGACCAATAATTGGGGAGAACTTTCTATTAATATTTAATAACATATGCAATATTTTTATTTTTAAAATTATGATCTTTTAGGTCATGTTGACAGTCAAAGTTCCAAATATCTGAAATTTTATACATCATGTCCACTGGCCAAAATGCAATAAATCTAGAAGTCAACAGTAAAAGAATATTTTAAAAGCTTCAAAATTTTGAGGTAAGATGTTCAAGTAAAACAAGTTCTCATGATCTCTTTGCAAAGCCAAATAACATGAACAATAATCAAGTTAATACCAGCAAAAAGATATACACAAAACAATACAGAAAAAGAAAGAGGTGGACATTTCTAAGAATCTGCACATTCCTGGGAAGCACATCTTGTCTTGGAACTCCACTATATACAGAGGCTCTTTGTAGAGTTGGAAGTGAGGGCTCTTGGTTGGGATAGACAGGCACAGAAATCCTAAAATTTCTCACAAATTTCCCTAACCTTAGTATGAAAGGAAGTCTAAGCAGGCTAGAAGGGGAAATAAAATTCCCACCAGATTAGAAGCCATTTTGATCATCTTTGATCCCCAACAGGAAAACCTTTAGACCTTCACATTGTGTTCCATCTTTGCTAGTACAAAAGCTGAGAGAATGAAGAGAGAAAAAAAATGAAAATGTAGAATGACTGGAACAAACACTGGTGTTGACTCCCCAACACTGATTCTACCCTCTGGTTAGTTAAAGCCATTTGTCATCATTCCACAGTAAGATCCTTCCAGTGAATAATTCAGAAATGGGTAGTTGGTTTGCGCCACCCATAGAAACAGGCTGGTCTTGTAAAAAAGAGAAGCAAATCTCTCTTCTACCATCATCCCTCTGTACAGACATAAACAAAGAAGCATAAGGACCTAATTATTATAGTCTGCCCTGTTATGGCCACAAAAGGAAGGAGTATAGCAAATGTGAAAAACATAAAGAACCTATGTTCTTGGTGACATTAGCAACTGATCATACTGAACCTGGAATCCTTCCTATCTCTGGACTTCCATTATGGTAGAAAATACGTATCTTTATCATTAACATCATTCTGAACTTGGTCTCTTTTTCTTGTAGCCTGGTCCAAGAAAGGTGAGGTTTCAGCTGTAGATCATAGGAATCATTTCAGCCAGTTTACAGAAAGGGATTTGATCTAGCTATTTAGTGCTTGTATCACCGTTGGGTGGGCTTGAAGAGCAGATGCCTTTCTCATTATGATCCAAGAACAACACTGCATAATGGTTTGCCAAGAAAAGTTCTGTCTCTACTACAATAGGAAACTGAGAAAGTTGGAGATCATTCTTTCTAGCCACTGGCTCCTGGATGACACCACTTGAGCAACAATGGAGAAATGAGAAACTCACTACCACAACTGTTGGCTCTAATAACACATCACCTTACCTATAATGAGGACCAGGAACGCCAAGCCTGCTATGATGCATAGCAACAAAATGGATGTCTCTCTAAATATTTATATCTTGGCTAAGTGCATATGATTAGTGAAGCCCAAATAAGCTACCAGGAAGTCTTGAAAATGTAATTTTTCATTTTTCTGCCTGTGCCATACAGGAAGGTACACTAGGAGAAGGGTATGATTGATATTGAGTAAGGGCATCTATGATATCTGCTTAACATTTCAGCCACACCATGCCCTTTGAGTATCCTGCTCCTCGGTCCCTACCCCTTCAACACACCTATCATTGTCCTCAGGCAAAATAAAAAATGCAGCCCTCCAAAATACAGTTTACAGGGGAAGATAATGAGATCCAAATAAAAATGGAAATCAAGAAGAATTCATTCCTGCTCAGTCAACAAAATCGAAGAGATAGAAAAAGCTGTACATGTTTGTAACAAAATGCAATAAAACATGAAACAGAAAAAATAATAATATAATATAATATAGCATGCAGAATGATTTTTAAAATCTATTCTAAAATGGAAGATAAGCTTAAAAAGGAAAATTCACTGTGTACGCATCATCTGTCAAAAGAAAAAAATAAATTATTTTAAGTAAGAGTTCACAAGGAGATAAGAAAACAATAGAATGAGGTAAAAATTAGTTTATAAACCTAAGAAAATAAAAGTAAAACTCAAAAGTACATAATTATAGCAATTTATAATTATATCAAATTCTGCAAGAAACAAAGCAGACAGTTCAAAATCGACTTATTGACATAGGACAAAGGCATGTGTACATTTATTAATGAAGACAAGAAAGGTTTAAAAACAAACAATGAAAAGATAATGCATGTGAGGACCTCATCAGAGGCTCAGGAGAAAAGTTGGAGACAGGGTGAGGAACTTGAGAAATCCTCCTTCATGAGGCAAGCTTGGGAAGGGGAAAAACAGCATCCACAGGAATGGCACAAAGCATGTCCAGAATGCTTTTCCCTATTTCCCTAATGGACCAAAAGCATAAGAAGCTGGGGAAAGGCATGAAACTCTGTCATCCTCAAGGCATGAGTGAAGACTCATTAACATTGGGGGTAGGGAAGGGAGAAGAACATCCTGGACTCAGGCCATAAGACATTCCCTACCCCTGGAGAATGGACAGAATAACAAAGAAGGTACCCCCTGAGGCCTTCCTAAGACTGAGGCTGAACAAGGACATCAAAGAATGTCACCTCCAACCAGGCTGGCAAGCAAGGCAATCATAAGTAAGAGCTCTGTACTGCTGGGAATTAGACAAGATCATGGAGAGGACCTTCTCTGAGGCACATGTACAATGGGAAGAGCTAAAGCAGAGGGTGGAGTAAACACTGAGGCAAATCCTCTACATGCAAGGTAACACTGGAGGAATTTGAAGCTGGTGGTGTATTGAGGGTAACCACAGTAACATCAAATCCAAGCCCTGCTGCATTACTGAATAAATTGATGCAACTCCTCACAGTGAAGGGCTACCAAAAAAAGAGGCAAGTCCATCCCTATGTACCTCAGCATCTAGAACTTAGGTAAGAAATACTACAATAGCTCCTCTTTATCTGCAGGGGATATGTTCCAAGTGAATGCCTGAAACTCTGGATAGTACTGAACCTGACTGTCATCAACTGAAACATATTTTTGTTCATGTCTTCCACCCATAAATTTAATGCCTTTTCCATCTTAAGTAAGCATGTATCATGCACTGTGGCCATAACTTTGGCACTCTGATGTGCAACAGCAAAACTTGGATAGAAGATTGATTCTTACCGTAGGTGTAAGCAACTTTAGCATATGATTTTTTTTCTTTCCTTATTAAGTCAAAAACTTTCACCTTTTCATGTAAAGAAAGCACTTTACAGCTTCCCTTTGGCATATCCAAACTGCCAGCATTACTGCTCTTTGGGGTCATTACTAAGTAAAATAAGAGTTACTTGAACACAAGCACTGTGAGGCCAAAACAGTAGATCTGATAACCAAGATGACTACTAGGTGGCTAACAGGCAGGTAGCATATATAGCATGAATATGCTGGACAAAGGGATGATTCACTCCCAGGCAGGAAAGAGCTAGACGGTGTGAGGTTTCATCACACTGCTCAGAATAGCGTACAATTTAAAACTTACTGTTTATATCTGGAATTGTCCACTTAACATTTGTAGTCTGTGGTCGACTGCAGGTAATTGAAACTATGAAGAGTGAAACCACGGATAAGGCATTTTTACTTCCATCTCTAGACTATACACTATCCAGTTTTCAACCAAAAAATTATAGAGTACACACAGAAGAAAAAGAGAAAAAAGTTGTCAAGAGACAAAACAATCAACAGAACCTGGAGCTACAAGTTTATTTTGTAGAAAATAGCTACAAGAAATATTTTTGTAGAATTTTTTGTATAAAAGCTACAAGAAATATTTTTTTTAAAACAGAGATATAACATATGTTAAAACTGTCAAGTGATGAATTTAAAATAGTGATAATCGAGGTGTGAAAAGTCAGTGGGAAAAGTAAACAACATGCATGAACAAATGGAGAATTTCAATGGAGAAATGGAAGCCATAAAAAAGAATCAAGTGGAAATGCTTAAAGTAAAAAATATTGTAAGAAATTAAGCACATTATTGATAAGCTCATCAGTAGATTTTACAGAGGCAAGAAAAGAATTCATGAATTACAAAATAAATCAGGAGGAATTATCCAAATTAGAACACAGAGAAAAAAGGTAGATGAGTGGCGGAGGCAGAGAAGAAGAGATCATCCAAGAACTACAAGCCAATATCAAACAGACTAATATATTATACCTGTAAATGGAATCCCAAAATAGAAGAGAAGGAGAATTGGGCAGAAGAAATATTTGAAAAGATAATAACTGAGAATTTCTTCCAAAATGAATGAGACACCAAGCCTCAGATCCAAAAGCTCATCAAAAACAATATAAGCCAGAAGACAACTGAGTGACAACTTTAATGTAATCAAAGAAAAAATCCACACAAAGAAATCAAGATTTCAGCAAATACATGACTAATTATAAAAGCTAGTATTATTGTAACAATAATGTGTAACTTCACTTTTTCTTTTCTACATGATTTGTGATGACATTTTTCTAAATTTATTAGTCTAAAAATAAAAAACTGTCATAACTTTAGATTGTAAATCAACATTTTGTTTTCTACATAGGAAACTAAAGCATTAAAAACATTATTTTATGTTTTGGGACACATAATATATAAGAATGTAATTTTGTGATAACAAATGAAAAAGGTGGGGGGCAGAACTCTTAAAGGAGCACAGTTTTTTGTTTTTTTGTTTTTGTATTTTACTGAATTAAGCTGGCATAAATCCAAATTAGAGTGATAAGTTTAGGATGCTAAATATAATGCCCATGGTAACCACAAAGAAAATAGCTAAAAAATATATATAAAGGGAAGTTTTAAAAAATTTAAATTTTTTTTTTACAAAAGGCAACTAAATACAAAAGGAGACAGTAAGGCAAAAAAAAAAAAATGAAGAACAGAAAAGCTACAAGAAATATTTTTTTAAAACAGCAAAATGAGAGAAGTCCCTCCTTATCAGTAATTACTTTAGATGTAAATGAATTAAACTCTCCAATTGAAAGAGAGATTGGCAGAATGGATTAAAAAATAAAAAAATGACTCAACTATACACTGTCTACAAGGGACTCACTTTAGATCCAAAGACACAAATAGGTTAAAAGTAAAAGAAATATTCCGTGCAAACAGGAACCAAAACAGAGCATGAATAGCTATATTAATATCAGATAAAATCGATTTTAATTTTAAAAAATTAAAAATGACAAAGAAGGACATTATATATCAGGTTCTATATAAAAAGTTCAATACAGCAAGAACATATAACAATTATAAACATTTATGCACCTAATAACAGGTAATCAAAATACATAAAGCAAAAACTGACAGGAATGAAGAGATAAACAGTTTTATAACAATAATTGAAGACTTCAATATCCCATTTTCATTAGTGGATAGAACAATCAGACAGAAGAAGAGGGAGGAATTGAACAATATAATAAACGAAGTATATCTAACAGATACATACAGAATCCTCTGTGCAACAACAGACCACATATTCAAGAACACATGTAATACTTTGCATGTGTTAGGCTTTAAACTAAGTATCAATCTATTTTAAAAGATTAATATCACAAAGAGTATCTTCTCCAAATACAAGAGATAAAATTAGAAATCAAATATAAGAAAAACTGATAAACTTACAAATTTGGGAAAATTAACATATTTTTAAAATTCCAATGGATCAAAGAAGAAACTACAGGGGAAATTAGAAACATTTAGAAATGAATGAAAACGTAACACAACATATCAAAACTATGGGACACAGCAAAAGCAGGGTTAAGGGGGGTATTTATAGCTATAAATGCTTACACGAATAAAACAAGACCTCAAACTAGCTTTACAACGTAAGGAATTACAAAAAGAAGAACAAACTAAACCTAAAGCTAACAAAAGGAAGGAAATAGTAAAGATTAGAGCAGAGGTCAAAATATAAAATATAAAAAAGAGAAAAATCAATGAACCAAAAGCAAGTTCTTCAAAAATATCAATAAAATGATGTGATGAACCTTTAATTAGATAAACTAAGATAAAAAGAGAAAAGAATCAAATTACTGAAATCAGAAATAAAAATGAGGACATTACTACCAATTCTAAAGACACAAAAAAGATAAAAGGAGTACTATGATCAATTGTATGAAAAAAAAAAAAAAAAAAAGCTGGATAACCTCAATGAAATAGACAAATTTATAGAAACACAAAACCTACCAAAACCAAACCACAAAGAAATAGAAATAGACCTATAACTAGTAAGGTGATTGAATAAGTTATTAAAATTATCCCAAAAAAGTAAGCCCTGGATCCAATGGCTTCACTGGTAAATTCTACCAAACATTTAAAGAACTAACACCAATACTTCTCAACTGTTAAAAAAAATTAAAGAGTAGGGAACACTTCCTAACTTATTCTATGAGGCCAGCATTATGCCAATATCAAAGCCAGACAATTACCCTACAAGAAAAGAATATTAAAGGCCTATATCCATCTTAAACATCGATGTAAAAATCTTCAACAAAATAGTAGCAAAGCAAATATTCAGCAGCATATTAAAAAGATCAAAAGACTACGTGGGATTTATTATCGGAATGCAAGGATGACTTAACATCCTTAAAATCAAGGTAATACAACACATTAACAGAATGAAAGGGGAAAAAAGACATGATTATCTCAATTGATGCAGAGAAAGTATTTGACAAAATTCAACATCCTTTCAAGGTTATATATATATATATATATTTTTTTTTTTTTTTTTGACAGAGTTTCACTGTTGCGCAGGCTGAAGTACACTGGAGAGATCCTGGCTCACTGCAACCTCTGCCTCCTGGGTTCAAGTGACTCTCCTGCCTCAGACTCCAAAGTAGCTGGGATTACAGGCACCTGCTACCATGTCCAGCTAATTTTTGTACTTTTTCTTTAGTAGAGACATGTTGGCCAGAATGGTCATGAACTCCCTGACCTCAGGTGATCTGCCTGCCTTGGCCTCCCAAAGTGCTGGGATTACAGGCATGAGCCACCATGTCTCCGGCCTATTTGTTTGCAGAAAAAAAATTCAACAAACTAGGAACATAAGGAAGACACATAAACATAATAAAAGTTATATATGGAAAACCCACAGCAAACATAATCAATGTTGAAAGAGTAAAAGCTTTTCCCCTAAGATCAGAAACAAGACACGGATGCCACTTTTGCCACTTCTACTTAACATAGTATTGGAAGTCCTAGTCAGAGAAATAAGGGGAAAAAAGAAATAAAAGGCATCCAAATGGGGGAAAACAAAAAGTAAACATCTCTGTCTGCAAATGATATGATATACATAGAAAATCCTAAAGATGACTGGATTTTACACACATACACACACACACATACACACACGCACACAGAGTTAAACAAAAAAATTCTGTAAAGTGGCAGGATAAAAAGTCACACACAAAAATCAGTTGCATTTACATATACTCACATGAACCATCTGAAAATGAAATTAAGAAGACAATTTCATTTACAATAACATATAAAAAGAAATAAAATACTTTGAAATTAGCCAAGAAGGGAAAGGGAAAGATTTGTACAAAGAGACCTACAGAACATTGCTGAAAAAAAATTAAACAAATATATCTCGGCCGGGCGCGGTGGCTCAAGCCTGTAATCCCAGCACTTTGGGAGGCCAAGACGGGCGGATCACGAGTTCAGCAGATCGAGACCATCCTGGCTAACATGGTGAAACCCCGTCTCTACCAAAAAATACAAAAAACTAGCCGGGCGAGGTGGCGGGCGCCTGTAATCCCAGCTACTCCGGAGGCTGAGGCAGGAGAATGGCGTAAACCCGGGAGGCGGAGCTTGCAGTGAGCTGAGATCCGGCCACTGCACTCCAGCCTGGGCGACAGAGCGAGACTCCGTCTCAAAAAAAAAAAAAAAAAAACAAATATATCTCATGTTCATGGTTTGGAAGATTTAATATCATTAAGATATCAGTACTAACCAAAACGATCTACAGATTCAATGCAATCCTTATCAAAATCCCAATGACCCCTTCTGCATAAATAGACAAACTCATTCTAAAATTCATATGGAATTTCAAAGGACCCCAAACAGCTAAAACAATCCTGAAAAATATGGGAAAAAAAAAGACTCCCACTTCTTGATTTCAAAACTTACTATAATACTACAGTAATCAAAACAGTCTGGTACGGGCATAGACAGACATATAGGCCAAGGGAATAGAAGAGTCCAGAAATAAAACCCAATGATTTTCAAAATTTGTCAAGGCCATTTAATGGGAAAAAAACTGTCTTTACACAAATGGTGCTGGGAAGCTGGATATCCACATGCAAAATAATAAAATTGGATCTTTACCAAATGCCGTATACAAAAATTAACTCAAAATGGATCCATTACCTACATGTAAAAGCTAAAACTATAAAACTCTTACAAGAAAACATGGCAATAACTTCAAGATGTTGGATCTGGCAATGATTCCAAAGGTACAAACAAATTTTTAAAAATATAATTAATAATACTGACATATATACTTAAAATGGTTAAGATAGTAAATGTTATGTTATGTAAAGTTTACTACAATAAAAATAATTTGGAGAAAATACCACTAAGTAACCCATAGATCAAAGAGGAAGTCACAAGAGAAATAGGAAGACATTTTGTTAAAAATGTATAGATTTTATTTTTTAGAAGAGTTTTATATTAAAAAAATGAGCACATAGAATTCCCATATATCCCCTGCCAAAGTTTCACTTACTATTAATGTTTTACATTTGGGTGGTACATTCATTAGTATTGAACCAATATTGATACATTTTTGTTAACTAAAGTGCATACTGTACTTTGGTTTTCTTAGATTTCCTTAATATCTTTTTACTGTTTCAGGAGCCCATCTAGGATAAAACATTGTATTTAGTTGTCAGGTCTCCTCGGGCAACTTTTGGCTACAACGGCTTCTCAGATTTCCTTGTTTTTGATGACCTTGATAGGTTTGAAGAGTATTGGCCAGGTGTATTCTTCAATGCCTTACTATTGAAATTTGTCTATTTTTTTTCTCATGATTAAGACTGGGGTTATGGGTTTTCAGGAATAAGATCACAGAAGTAGAGTGCCATATTTATCCATAGTATCAAGGGTATATTCTATCAACATGATGTATGACAGTTGATGGTGACCTTGATCACCTGGCTGCAGTAGTGTTTATTAGTTTTCTCTACTATGCAATTATTCTTTGTACTCCTCTGGCCATACTGTACTTTTTGAAAGAAAGTCAATATGTGCAACCCACACTTAAGAGTTGGGAAATTATGATCCACTTCCTTTAAAATTGAATATCAATGTAATTTATCACAAATTCTTCTGCATGGGAGATTCGTCTCTTCTTTCCCATTTATTAACATATTTAATCATTTATTTATATCAGTATGAACTCATGGAAGATTAGTTTATACTTCATACTATAATCCACTGCTACATTAGATTGTTGTTCAAATTGTTCCATCTTTTGCTACTTAGAATGAGAAAACATAAATTGAATGAAAATAAAAACACTTCAAAATGTGTGGGATGCAACTAAAGCAGTACTTACAGGAAGATTTGTTGTATTAAATGCTTGTACTACTGTTGTCCCTCTGTATTTGCAAGGGATCGGTTCCAGGACCTCCCACGAATACCAAAATCCTCGGATGCTCAAGTCCTTTACATAAAACAGCATAGTATTTGCATATAATCTAAACACATCCTCTCTCTCAGATACTTTAAATCACATCTAGATTACTTATACCTAATACAACATAAATGCCATGTAAATAGTTGCCATACTATATTTTTAAAATTTGTAATTTTTTTGTTGTTGTATTGTTATCTTTGTTCTTAAAATATCTTTGATCCACAGTTGGTTGAATTTGCAGATGCAGAATCTACAGATATGGAGGGCCAGTTGTATTTATGAAAAAGAAATGTATCAATAATCTAAGTTTCCACCTTAATAAATTAAGAAAAGATAAAATCCAAAGCAAGAAGGAAAAATAATAAAAAGCAGAAATCAATGAAATTGAAAACAATGAGAAAGTAAGTGAAACTAAAGGCTAGTTCTTGGAAAATATCAATAGAATTGATACAGTCTCTAGCCAAACTGATCAAGAAACACAGAACAAAGACACATTTTGTGTAATTGAAAAAAAAGAGAGGTGATCAATGAAGATAAGACATTAAAAAGTTAATAAGGGAATATTACAAACAACTCTAGTGCCATACGTTAGACAACGTACATGAATGGGACAAATTCACTGAAAAATACAAACTGCCAAAGCTCATTAAAAAAAAAGAGAGAGACAACCTAAATAGTCCTATATCAATTAAATTGAATACTGTTGTGGGCTGAATTGTGCAACCCCCCAAAAAATACATACATACTAAGTCCTAACTCCCAGTAACTAAATGTGACCGTCTTTGGAGATAGGGTCTATAAAGAGATGATTCAGTTAAAATGAAGTCATTAGCATAGCCCTTAATGTAATGTAACTGGTATCCTTATCAAAGGAGATAAGACACGAATATACACAGCAGGAAGACCATGTGAAGACACAAAGGAAAGAGGGCCACCTGCAAGCCGAAGAGAGAGGCCTCAGAAGAAATCAACTTTGCTGACACCTTGATGTTGGACTGCTAGCCCACAGAACCATGAGAGCCATTCTTCCATACTTTGTTATAAAAGCCTCCCCCCCCCGCCGGGCGCGGTGGCTCAAACCTGTAATCCCAGCACTTTGGGGGGCCGAGCGGGCAGATCACGAGGTCAGGAGATCGAGACCATCCTGGCTAACACGGTGAAACCCCCGTCTCTACTAAAAAAATACAAAAAACTAGCCGGGCGAGGTGGCAGGCGCCTGTAGTCCCAGCGCTCGGGAGGCTGAGGCAGGAGAAT
>NW_012116333.1:1418756-1425109 GCF_000951035.1 Colobus angolensis palliatus
GAAAGAAAGAAAGAAAGAAAGAAAGAAAGAAAGAAAGAAAGAAAGAAAGAAAGAAAGAAAGAAAGAAAGAAAGAAAGAAAGAAAGAAAAGAAGGAAGGAAGGAAAGGCATATGCATTGTAAAGGTAGAAAAATACAACTGTGTTTATTCACCAACATAAGTATCTACATAAAAAAATTCCAAAAAATATATTTAAAAGGTCCTAGAATTAATGAGAGTTTAGGAAGGTTGAAGGGTAACACATGGGTAATATACAAAAATCAATCATATTTCTATCTGCTATCAATGAACAATAGAAGCTACAATATTTTTCATAAGTCCCATTTACAATAGCACCAAAACATATGGAATACTTAGATATAAATGTAACAAAACATATATACAATCTATATGTTAAGACTGCAAAACAAACAAACACTGATGAAAAAAATCAAAGCAGACCTAAACAGAGTGAGGAATGCTTCCATCAGGAGAAACAACTACAAATCCATTGAACTGGAATTGGAGAACGCCACTAGGCCATTTCGGGCTCCTCATATGCTACTGAATCATCATGGAAAGAGGGATTACTACACTGCCTAGTATGCTGGATTCTAAGTATTAAGGGGAAACGGGGCTACTGCTATCCAATGGGGTAAGGAGGAATATGTCTGCCATGCCAGTGATCCTCTAGGGTGTGTCAAGGTGATTAAAGTCAATGGAAAACTACAACCACCCAATCCAGGCAGAACTACTAATGACTTAGATCTTGAGGAATGAATGTTTGAGTCACCCTATCAGACCAGGAACCACAACCAAACAGGATGTTTGCTGAGCTGAAAGAGAATACCAAACAGGTGTAAGACAGCAGTGACCAAAACCAGATACAACCATGTGACCAGCTGCATAAACAGGGATATAATATTGTGACTTTTTCTTTTTTGATATGCATGTTTTATATATATCATATTTTTGTTCTCTTTTAAAAGTATTAAAGGGAATATGAATCACTTGGTAAAGAAAGACTATCACTCAAGATAAGAAAGAGACACTTTTGGAGAAGGGGAGAGAATGTTTTCAGTTGTACACAGATTAGTTTTATCACTGTAGATGCAAGCATAATGTTGTCTTTATTTGGATATTAAGTAACATTTAAAACGATGTGTATGGGTGCCAGCCTGATATAGTGTGGACTGTGACAGCTTTATAATATGTTAACATGGCTAGACTGGACCACTTTTCCCAGAATTCTGTTTCCTGAATGTTTCCAGCTAAGACAGGGCACAAGCGAGGTCCTCATGTCAGATATGGAAGGTGAACATGGGGCAGCAGCTATTCTGTGCTCAGATGCACTGTGGATGATCTCCTGACTCCCCTCATTCTATATGTGGAAGGAAGAACCTAAAATCACAACAGTGCCAATCCTACCTGAATGAATATAACTGGCATGTCATTCTATCTAAATTTCAAACAAGTTTACACAAGAATGCACAAAATAATTTAAAATCACCGAGGTAGCAATAACTTGCCCAAATAGCTACAAAAACGTATTTTTTAAAAAGTTAGAGGGAGGATTTTCCTTTCCAGATATGTTTAGAATGAATAGAATCAAAACAGAATACTATAATATGTCCACAGGAGCAAACAAGTCAATTAGTAAAAAAATTTAGAGAATACAAAAGGATCAACCATTTTTGGAAACTTAATATGTGATAAAAGTATATATAAATTCATTTGGGAAATGTGGTTTACTTAGTGAATAGTGCTGGTATAACTGTCTAGTCATATGAAAGAAAATACAGTTTTCTATACCCCTATAATATTTAGCAATAAACTGCAGATAGAGTTATGATCTAAGCAAAATAAATAAATAAAAATTGTGAAGAAAATTTAGGAAAATATTTGTATGTTTTTCCTGTAAAGAAGACCTTTTTAAGCATTTTAGAAATTAAGAATGTTCATGAAGGTCTCCCTTCTTAAGGTATAGAATTGGGGGTCACAATTTATAGCACATTTGTCGGACAGACAACATGTTAAGATTTCCAACATGTGAAGAGTTCCTACAAATTAATAAGAAAAGAAAAACAATGAACAAAGTTTATAAATACGCAAATCCAAGAAGAAGTTAATAAACATATATTAAGATACTTGATCCTGGCCGGGTGCAGTGGCTCACGCCTGTAATCCCAGCACTTTGGGAGGCTGAAGGGGGGTGGATCACAATGTCAGGAGTTCAAGACCAGCCTGGCCAACATGGTGAAACCTGGTCTCTACTAAAAATACAAAAATTAGCCGGGCATGGTGGTGCGTGCCTGTGGCCCCAGCTACTCAGGATGCTGAGGCAGGAGAGTTGCTTGAACCTGGGAGGCAGAGGTTTCAGTGAGCCGAGATCACGCCATTGCACTCCAGCCTGGGCGGGAGAACAAGACTCTGTCTCAAAAAAAGATAATTGATCCTACTAGTAATCAGTATAACAAAAATTTGCATAATAAGGAGATGCTGTTTTTCATCCATCAGATTAGCAAAAATTAGAAAAAGGGTTATCTAATAATAACAGGAAGGTGGGAAAACTGAACCATCCCTAACAGCTTAGGGTAACAATAAATTTCTCTAAGCTTTTGGAAAGGAATCTGGTATTACCCATTAAAATATAAGATGAACATAAACTTGTTCTTAATTATCTTACTTTAGGGAATCTAACCAAAATCAAAGTATCAGTACTTAGGAAATATGCAAAAATATATAATGCAGAAAAAGTCAATTGGAGAATGGGTGAATGTATTATGGTATCTACATACAATGAAATATTAGACAACTATTAATCCTATGTTAGAATATGTCTTAACCTATGTACATAATATAGTTTAAATTTTAAAAACTACGGTTGCAGAGTAATTGTAGAGTTGTAGAGCACACATCAATTTTCATTTAAACTTTAAACAGAAAATCTGTTTTTATATCTTTGTGTATTGTTAGATAAACTATTAATATTGGTTGCCTCTGAATCAGGATTCAAGATGATGGGAGGAAATTATTAACTTTTTCTCGATATCATTCTATATTGATTTTCATTAAAATATTAGCATATGTTAACTTTATAATTTTTTTTTAATTTTGGCTTTTAAAATATTTTATTAAATGTTAAATAGGTACAAAATAATAATTAAGTGAAATATTTTTAAGAAAAAGAACAATACATACCCAATTTAAAACAACATTAGCCCCTGGTGCTCCTGTGTCCCCTTCCCAGACCTCATTCCTTGTCCTCCTCCCTCAGGGTATAATCACTATTCTGAATTGTGCTATTATTCCTTTTGTTTGTTTTGTTTACCCTTTACGCTGTTTTGCATATTTTGCAAGTTTATATAGATTAAATTATTTTGTTTTAAATCTCGACTTTTTTGCTAAGACTGCATCTGGGTTTATTCATCTTCACATTAAACAAAATACAATATCTAATTCATACATGCTGGTGTTGACAGATATCTGAGTTATTTACAGTTGAAGTCTATTACAAACAAGCCTAGTATGGACATTCTTGCATATGTCTTCTGTTACAAAAGGAAAAGAGTTTCTCTAAGATAAATAACCAGGAAGGAAATTGCTAGGACATATGGCATGTGCACATTAAAAGAAACACCAAATTATTTTCCAAAATGGTTTCCATCAAGCCACATACTCACCAATATTAACTATTATCACATTTTTAAAAATGGAAACCATCTAGTCAGTGTAAATTATTATTTCAATATGATTTAATTTCACTTCCCTGATTCAAAATTAGGTTGGACCACTTTTTCATATTTTCTCTTCTGTGAAATACCTGTTAATGTGTTTTGCCCATCTTTCTATTTGGTTACCTTTTACTTATTAATATGCAGTTCTTTATATTTTCTAGTCATTAATCCTTTGTGAGCATAAACCTCAGTAACAGACCCTAGGAGGAGCTTAACCATAGTCCTAAACTGAAACTGACAAGGAAGGTACTAAGAAAGAAAAAAGCAATGTCTATCTACTTTTCCCTAGGAACTGGCCTTACTCTAACAGCTAAGACATGGTATTCCCTGTTTGCAAATGAATATGTTCTTATTTTTATCTTTAAAATATATTTATATTCAAAATTCCATTTCTGCCTAAATATAGAAAGCTAGTATGAGCATCACTCATACCCTAACAATATATACAAGTTGAAAAAACAAAGCACTAAATCAAAAATTTTGAACCCATCAGAGAGCTGAAGTTGCAGGGCAACCAAGTAGTCTGAAATCTAAGAAAAGACAGACTCTTCTAAAGAGTGACAGGACATGAACACTGGCTCCCTGTTGCAGTTCAAAGGAGAAAGAGATACCAGGCACTATACAAATGGGAAAGAAGTATTCAG
The DNA here is from genome assembly GCF_000951035.1 of Colobus angolensis palliatus. Classification (NCBI taxonomy): domain Eukaryota; kingdom Metazoa; phylum Chordata; class Mammalia; order Primates; family Cercopithecidae; genus Colobus; species Colobus angolensis. Next base: position 1,423,116 of record NW_012116333.1, read on the forward strand.
ACATAAAATGTAATGTACTGCTGATAGCTGGATGTGGGCCAGTGTGACAATACAGAACAGCGTAAAGCCACAGACACAAAGAGAACTTGCACACATTCAAAGACTCAAATTCACAGACCTCCAACAGGTGCTCATAAGAAAGACTGAGAGCAGCGCAGGAGATGGGAAGAACCATTCCCTCAGAAGGGTAGGCTTGGAGGAGGGGAGCTACTGTCATGGTAGAAAATGCATAAAGCCCGACTAAGACCTATTTCTCCCAGAACAAAAGCCTCACACTGCAGGAGGAGGAGCATCAATTCCTGCTGTATATAAGTGTAGACACACTGCAGTTGGGAAAAGAGCAAACAAAACCCCTCTATTTCCTGGAGAAGGTGCAGAAAGCAGTCCTGAGTCCAGGATTTGATGCCATTATTATTACAAAACTCCTACCACTACACTAAGTGAAGGGGAGGAAACCTTCTCCACTATAGACTTGCCAAAGGTGTCAGGCAGAGTCTGGATGCCATGAGAAGGGGTAGTATCACTGACCAAGCCTGTCACTGAGGACCAGGGACGGAGGACCTGCCCAAGGCTGAGAATGGAATAGGACAAGAAACAATGACTTGGCCCTCCCTCCCCAGGCAAGCAAGCACCAGTCTACTGCTGGAAGATGGGCGGAAGAAGGAGAGAGCCCTTCTAAAGCACAGGCACACAGGGAAGGCCCAAAGTTGAGGATGAAACAGGAAAAGGCCAACAATAAAAACTCTTTAGCACCCCAGCTGCCACCCTGCACACAAGCTAAATCCTAAGGAATTCTAAGCCAATGGTTCACTATAGGTAATGAGAGCAACACAAAACCAAAACCCAGCTCATGTCCTAAATGGCCTACCAGAGGAATAGGCATGACTATTTCTAGGCATAAATTCTGTTTACTTCAGTCTCTTTTTTTCTATACCCAGTACCAACACTCAATCAGATATATAGACATAAAATGAAGCTGCAGCAGCTGCAACAACCGAAGCCAGTGTCAAAAAGCAAAGCAATCACAGAAAAAAATATCAGCAACAACCCATCTGTCAGAGTTATCCAACAGGGAATTTTAAATAACTATCTTTAACATGTTTAAGCTCTATGAAAAATGCAGACAAAATGCATTATCAACAGAGACAGAATCTGTAAGAAGGTGTCAAATGGAAATGTTGTACATAAAAAACACTGTATGCTTTCAGTGGGTTCATTAGTAGACTCGACACAACCAAGAAAGGAATCAGTAAACTTGAAGATAGGTTGACAGAAATTACCTAACTGAAATACAAAGAGTAAACAGAATAGGAGAAAAAAAAGTAAAAAGCAACCAATAACATTAGTACAGCTTCTTTGGAATACAGTTTGTCTGTTATACACTTATGACCCAGCAATCCCACTCCTAGATATTTACCTTAAAGTAACGGAAACTTATGTTTACACAAAGTTTGTGAATATCTGTGGTATTATCCATAATTGCCAAAATCTGGAAACAACCCAGTGTCCTTCAACTGGTGAATGTAATACTATTCAATAAAAAAGAAATTAAATACTGATAAATGCAATGACACAGATGAATATCAAAACAATTACGCTAAGTGAAAGAAGTTGGACTCAAAAGGCTACATATTTATGATTCCATTTATATAATACCTTGAAAAAGACAAAAGTAAAGAGAATGAAAATAGATTACTGGTTGCTAGGCACTGGTGGTAGGGTTGAGTTAACTACAAAAAAATACAAGAGAAATGTGTGGGGAGATAGAAATATACTATACCTTGATTGTGGTGGCAAACCTTGGTCAAACCTCATAGAACCGTATGCTAAAAGGGTGAATTTTCCTGTATGCCTCAGTTTAATTAAGCATGTTTTAATTAATTAAAATTATGCCTCATTTTATAAAAGCATATTCTTATAACAAACTATTTTTGTATATTTTGTATACTATATGTGTGGACTGTGACAGCTTTATAATATGTTAACATGGCTAG
>NW_012116333.1:1426629-1428308 GCF_000951035.1 Colobus angolensis palliatus
GGGAGGCTGAGGCAGGAGAATGGCGTAAACCCGGGAGGCGGAGCCTGCAGTGAGCTGAGATACGGCCACTGCACTCCAGGCCAGGTGACAGAGCAAGACTCCGTCTCAAAAAAAAAAAAAAAAAAAAAAAATAGGATGATGTCATACCAGAAAGTAGAGGCGAGAGAGCCTGTGAGGGCCCTGCAGGCTCCTCATTCTCACTGCTCCACCTGTCTCTTCTGAAGGGGCCTCTGGCTGTCCACATGCTGGGATCACTGCCACTAGAAAAGAAATGTATATATTTGCCCATGGTTTCAAAGAATATATACATTTGAGAAATACTTTCTAATCATCTTTATTGATTATTTAATTGACATTCACTTCCATTTCAATTCAGTCACCCACTCCCATTGTCATCACCTGAAATTGGCTTACTTGTGAGATAATTCCCAAATCCCAATGTCTGATCATAAACTCCATCTCCTCCCACTACTTTTACCTTGCAAACTAGTCGCCTCAGATCCATCCGCCTATTTACCTTCTCCTCTCCTTTACCTAGGCTGCGGGAGGGAAGTACTAGGGTTACTGGGCTTTCTAATATCAGCAGAGAGCCATTTGGAAAACACCAGCATGTCCCTGGTTGGTTTCCTGTACCACTCTTCCATGGCAGCTAATTCCAAGCCACCATCCTGTTAGAGTCCTTATCTTAATACTTTCTCTGCCTTAGTAAAACTGTAACTTCTTCCAGAAAATACAAGCCAGAAAACAGAAATTCTTGCAATTTATTATCTTTTAAAACATTTACTTAGATGCATCAATGTCTTTCTTATTCCTTGCTTTCTGCCTGTTCAAAATTCATCCTTCCATGTTCTTAACCTGATTCCTTCTACCTCCTCTAAGGTACTTTTCTATAATTTATATATTTTTTTAACATATCATGAATCACTCCCTATCTACAAATTCTCTCATATCATACTCAATTTTCTGTATCTAAAAAATAGGAAATGCTTTAAAATCTGTCCAGCTACTAATCGTTAACAGATTTTTCAAATACTAGCCCATATTCACTTTCTGTTTCCTTTGCAACCTCTCCATACTCAGCTGACTCGCTAATGCTATCAACTTGGTTCCTGTTGCATTTTCATTTGTAACCCTACCTAGCAAAATCCTCCTAACTTGACTTCCGCATCTAACCTTCAATGTTTAGAGAAAATTCTTACTAAAACACAAACTTAATTACACCTGCCCACCAACATCAGGATAAATCAAAGCCCCTTATCAGACACCTAAGTTTATGATATTGGCCAGGTGGCCTCTGTGTACTTTTTCATCACCATCTCCACTGATTTCCTACCTCCACTGTATGCTTTAACGTTAGCAAAATAAATGCCTTTTTCTTTTACTTCTGTAAGGCATTTCGGGTTTCTTACTCTTTTCTCCTTGTCATTTTAATTAATCTCCACTGACTGCCACTTGCAGCTATCCTCACCTTGCCACCAGCATTCCTCCTTCTGTGTGGATAATAGACAGTTTCACAAATAAAACAAAAAGACCTTCCCTATGCATCCTTTTCATTTTAACAGACTGAATAAAATGTATACTCGCCGGGCGCGGTGGCTCAAGCCTGTAATCCTAGCACTTTGGGAGGCCGAGACGGGCGGATCACGAGGTCAGGAGATCGAGACCATCCTGGCTAACAC
>NW_012116333.1:1428358-1450903 GCF_000951035.1 Colobus angolensis palliatus
ATTCTCCTGCCTCAGCCTCCCGAACAGCTGGGACCGCATGCACCTGCCACCATGCCCGGCTAATTTTTTGTATTTTATGTAGAGTTGGAGTTTCACCGTGTTAACCAGGATGGTCTTGATCTCCTGAGCTCATGATCCATTCGCCTCAGCCTCCCAAAGTGCTGGGATTATCCCAGTATTTTAAACTTATGACAACTGAATACTGATTGCATAAACAAGCAATAAGTAATAAAAACTCTACACTTCACCTTCATTCTCTTGCTTTTAAACTTTTTGTTGTTTCTATTTATATCTTATAGTACTGTCTGTGCCTTAAAAAGTTATTATTTTTATCAGTTCGTCTTTTAGTCTTTCTACTCAAGAGGTGAGTAGTTAACCAACCACAATTACAGTGTTATATTCTGTTTTTCTGTTTACTTATTATTATCCCTCAGTTTTGTACCTTCAGATGATTTCTTATTGCTCATTTACATCCTTCACTTTCAGACTGAAAAACTTCCATTTTCTTGTAGGACAGGTCTGCTGTTGATAAAATACCTCAGCTTTTGTTTGTCTGGGCAAGTCTTTATTTCTCCTTCATGTTTGAATGATATTTTCACCAGATACATTATTCTAGGGTATACTTTTTTTTTCTTTAGTATTTTAAATATGTATGCCACTGTTTCCTGGCATACATACAATGTAGTATGTTGTTTCTTTTCTCTTGCTGCTTTTATCATCTTTTCTTTATCTTCGACCTTTGGAAGCTTATTAAATGCTTTGATGTAGTCTTCTTTGGGTTAAATCTGCTTGGCATTCTTTAATCTTCTTTTACTTGGATATTGATAGCTTTCTCTAGGTTTGTGAAGTTCTCTATTATCCCTTTGAATACACTTTCGATCCCTATCTCTCTTTCCACCTCCAGTTTAAGGCCAGTGACTCTTAAATTTGCCCCTTTGATGCTATTTTCTAGTCTTGTAGGTGTGCTTCATTTTTAATATTCTTTTTTCATTTTGTCTTCTCTGGAGTGTGTATTTCCAAATAGCCTGTCTTCAAGCTCACTAATTCTTTCTGATACTTGATCAATTCTGCTATTAAGGGACTTTTGTAGAGGACTATCTGCTTTTACAACTGAGCAGGCCATTCCCCCATTAACATTATAGTCCCGCTCTTGCAAACGAAGCTGGGCATTCCTCCTCTGCAAACAGGGAGGACAAAGGAGCCTACAAGACTGGCCTCAGTTGCAAATAGCAGACCCTGGGGGCTTGTTTATATGTAAACATCTTGGAAATTCAGAAAGTCAGGGAAAGATCAGAGAAACAACAATGTGTCTGGCGACTTGCTAACATTCCACAAAGGACGGTATAAAATGAAGCAGAGCGTGTGGTTCGAGGCGGCCGCCACGTTTGTCTCGTCTTGTGTTGTCTTGTGTGTTCATTCCTTTGTTCAGGAAACACGTGGACCCCAACACGCAATCTTTGGATTTTGACTCTAAAATAATGTTTACTACATTGTACATCAATTTGTCTTTTATATGTCTGTTTTCCTAATTAAACTGTGAACTAAAGAGCAAAAAATATATAGTAGTTTTTATTTATGTACAATGCTTAATATATCATAGAAGCTCAAAATGCCTTTGGAATTACTGTTATTTGTTTAATGCACTTCTGAAAGTTGTACATACAAATTTCATACAATACACATACAAAAACATATAATATAAAGAATATACACATTCTTATACAGTGCTATTCCAGTGAGGGTAGCTAAAATTACTGATAAATCTCTAAGAAAATATGGCTTAACAAAATGTTTCCTCATTTGATGTTTTTGCTTTTAACACCTAAATTTGAATATTTTATAAGCATGAAAACTTGTTTCTTTAGTTTTCCTAATGGAAATTTACTGTTCTTCAGGTACTTTAAATTTTATAAATATATACTACCAGAAATTCACCATACTAATAATCCTATTGTTTATACTATATAATTTTCTTTCTGAAAACAGATTACATTTCTAACAAAATTTAGTGTTGTACTGAGAGCTTCATGCTACCTCAAGTACACTGACCACTTCAAAAGCTCCAAGCATATTTGCAAAAGCTTTGACGCCAGGTAACTATTGTGAGAGGATAGAGAAATTGAATCCTTCAAGAATACTTTTCTCTTGTGTTAATTACCATATTTGTGAGATCGTAACCATATTCCTAAGAAAGCTAAATCAGGTTTATAAAAGGCTATATCTTGAAAAATTAACCATCTGAGGGCCATTATTCATTGTCTCCATGCAGAGGGCTAGCTATGAATATAAGTAGCATAAACAGAAAACTCACTAAATAAGCATATTAGTTATACCTTTCTGAAGGCTCTTCAAAAACATCCTCATAATCATTACGTGGGAAATTCCGAAGAGAAGGTTTTACCTTCTCTGAGTTAACTTCATTTTCAAAAACCTACAGATATAAGAAAGGAAACAAATTATAGCCCTGGTTTTAGAAAAAATACGGTTTAAAAGAAACATGATTTCTATAGCCACTTAAGAAGAGTGAAAAGATCTGCAATAATGGAATTATAACCACAATCACATAGTATAATTCTGCTTCTAGAAAATCACTTAACTGTATATCTCCCTATAAAATATTTTTCAATCTGTCAAAACAGTGCAGAGTACTATGTAAAGAGAAGTTATTTATATTGAATTACTCAAGTGATTTTTCAAAACTAAATTTTTAAAAAGCTTCGTTTGAGAAAAAGTAGATTTATTACTTCAGCCCATAAGAGATTTTCTTATAAGTGTTTACCATGTTTTGTTTACTGTGAATATAAAATTCCTGCCACTATATTTATCTTTACTTTAGTACTTGCACCATCCAATCTACTAATTCTAAGTATTTCTCCACATTTCACTGCCCAATTTTGCACTGGAGAGACTTCAGTCTTGACAACTCGCAGTGCCAGTGCCCCAGTCATCATATACACACATTTCCTTCCTTCCTTGTCTAATACTGTCTTGCCATACTTGACCTTCTGTTTTCTCAAGAACATCTTTTGAATCAGCTGATCGAATCTCATTCACACACAAAAATAACTTTGGGATTATTATTGAAATTAAGTGATACGAATGTTTTAATTTAAATTGGAAATAAGTGATATATTTATATATTAAGTATTATTATCCACTAATATGATATAGCTACCCAGCAAACACATTATACAATATTCTCAATAAAGACAATGTATACCTTTTCTTAGATTTACTCCTAAACACTTTAAGTGGCACAATTGTAAATGTAATGTTATAGAGTAGACCTTATATTTGCTACACACTGCTCAGTCCGCAAACCACATGTTTTTACATCTAGTATTTTTGTGTACATTCCATTCTAAATACTTTAAACATCCATTATGATTTCTTCTTTGACTAATGAGTTTACTAGTGTTTGCTTGGTGTATATTTAATTTTTACTTTAAAATCACAGGAAAATGTCCACCTAAGATTCCTTCTCATTAAATTATGTAGCTAACCAATACATTAAATGAAATGAGCTTCACAGAGTTGAACTAGTTTTGAAATCAGTACTGATTGGGAAATCCCTAAAAATTAATTTCAGGATAATTAAAATTGAAATGTAGAAGCTGTGGCTCCAGTGGGATGGAGGAAAAGAAGTGGGACAGTGCTATTACACAAACATGATCCCACTTCCCTCCTATGAGACATGTTTAAAAGTCATTTGAGTACAATTCATTTACTTAGAAAAAGTAACATTTGGAAGTCCTAACACAATTTAAACCTGAGACATCTTTCAAGTCATGGTTCAAAATCAAATTGATTATATTTATTTTTTAAAGAAGCAAACTGTTCTAGATGGCTGCAATTCAAATTTAAGGTTGACTAACATATGTCTGATTGAGTGAAATGTGATTTTGCTAACAATACCAAGAACTAACACGGAGAAACATAATAAATTATCAAGATGGCAGAACTTTTGGAGATTGCTCACTGAATCAAATTAATATCAAATTTTTTTAAACGTTAGAAAATGTTTTCTGAGGAGCCTAAGTTAGCTTTCCTGTACTCCAAGAAGCAAGGATTTATGAGGACAAAGTGAAAACAGTAACACAGATAGAAGCCTGCTTTCTAGTCTGTGACTCAAAAGTTGTATGATCATAGACAAATTGCTTCAGCTTTCACCTCTAAAATGAATGCCGGCATAAAAATGTCTTTAACAGGCCAGCCGTGGTGGCTTATGCCTATTATCCCAGCACTTTGAGAGGCCGAAATGGGTGGATCACTTGAGGCCAGGAGCTCAAGACCAGCCTGGCCAACAAGGTGAAACCCTGTCTCTACAAAAATCCAAAAAAATAAATTAGCCTGTCTCAAAAAAAAATTAGTAATGCTCCAAATCTAACCAACTTCAAGTCTATGAGTCTAGACAATTTCTAGGGGACAGCATCTATCTGAAAGGACATAAAAACGGCTACAATATCAAATTGTTTCATGAAATATAAGAAAAACAAGTTCTAATGAAATCAGGTAATTTTCCCAACACTCTAAAAACCATCCAGGAATGTTCTAAGATCCTTTTTTCTAAAAGGAAACTTTAAAGCATATCAGAATTCATCCTAGATAGGCCAAGCTATAACTTAGAAAAAACAAAAACCAAAGTAAAAATATAAACAAAATCACAAAATGTGCTCAGTTCTAGAAGAAGTCAAATAAGACTGTAAGACTATACAAAGGATCTACTTGGGCCATTCTGTGAAGGTGTTCCCTTTCAAACAGGAAGGTATCTCTGCTTCAAACAGGAAACCATTCTGATCAGAGAAAACTATCAAGAGCGAGCTAAGAGCCCAACATGGCACTAACAGCCATAGATTCCCAGCCAAAGATGTGATGGTAGCCTTGATGTGCCCAACTTAAGTATAGCAGAGAACGGACAGGAGATAATAACCAAGTTACAATGTTGTTCTTAAAAGCGGCACTCCTGCCCATCTGGGGTGGAGGTGGCAATTGAACAGGGGAAGTGGTAGAAGCAGTATTTGGTCTATGTACTGACTTTATCTCTATTATTGCTGTAACTTACAGGAAATGAGCACAAGGCCAGCATCATCACGGCAGTTCCAAAGCTCTAGTTGACTAGGTAAGAGAAAAAAAATGCAAAGCACCCACCAGACTAAAATCCATTTCCCTTTTTTTGTGTTCTAACCCTAGCACTATCTCCACAAATGGGGTAATGTGTTGAAGTAAGAGGTTTTGTCACAGACTTTTCACAGCCCTCTACTTTTCCATAGTTTGGAGACACCCAATCATGCTGTCTCAAATAATGAAAAAGTCCACAATCAATACATCTAAAGGTGCTTCAAACTTCATGTGAAATTTATTTTGTATCTTCATTAGTAGCACAAAACAAGTGCCTGTAAAATTTCTAGAGTAGCATTAGAAAATGCAATTCACTAGAAACTTGGCAAAAAGTTCCACTCTTTCAAATCCTTATTTTGGTCACTGTCAACACTACAGTGCAAAGAATTAAGAAATTATTTTGGTGAAAACAAAATAGATACCCATTTCCCAGAGAGCATAGTCAGCAACTTAGGTATTAGCCAAAATTAGTAGAGATGCCTCTCCTTTTAGTCTTACCTTTGATCTAGGTGTGTTTTTCTTACTTGATGAAGGCAAAGTCTCCCTGAAATTCAGGTCTCCTGCTTCAGAGTCATTTCCCTCATAATCTTTTACTGAACAAAGCAGGGGAAAAACTGATCAAATAGAAAACACTACACAGAAGGAAAAATGGAGACTTAATGAGAAAAAACAAGCTACATGAGGGGAATTTTCACCTCCTTTTCCTGTTTTCCAAACACCCCATCTTTATCTCCTATGGTAATCATCTCTTTCCCCCCGCTTTGAAAAAAGCAACATAGCAAAGCCGATCCTTCTTCTAGGATTATCCTCAGGGAGCTGACTTTTGAGCAGTTCCCTTGTTCCTCACTGCCATATTATTCAAGAAAGTACTTTTCAAGTAAATCTTAGATATTTACAACCTGCAGAACCCATGCATTGGGATCTACAGAATACAGTCTTCTGTGTTTCAGAGTCTATTTCTTGAATAAAGAATACTGTGTTGCAAAAGTCACACTTTAACTTCTTGTATTATTTATAATTCATAAGTTAGCAAGCAATATGTTAAATTACATAGAAAATTGTTTTCAGCTTTGTTGAAGAATGTAATATGAATCATCCCAAGGAAACTCTGGGTTTCTTATATGAGTGTTCCTAATTACTGTGTAAATTTTACTGCACAGACTCTTTCAGATAAGAAGCCAAGAGAGAAAATTTTCTCTGATCTCAGTATTGAGCACTCACAGTACTGTTTCTCATACCCTGGCAGCATGAAATATTATGATTTAGAACTTCTGTGACATGGCATATTACAAAATCAATAAAAATATAGTAAACAAGCACTATGGAATTGAAAAATGTGTTCCTGAATGTGTGTTAAAAAGGAAATCTAATAGAAATTATGAACCTTTATAACATATGAATTAATTTTATAAATTAAAACATTAAGAAATGTCAATGAAGGGACAACATATCAAAACTAATGTGAAGTAGCTAAATGAGTATTTAGATAGAGGGAAAATGTATAGGTTTAAATATGTTTGCAAAAAAAGTAGAAAAAAAACCTGATATAAATGAGTTTTGTATTCAATCATAGAGGCCAAAGAAAAACCAAGGAAACCCAGAGAAACTACAAAGGAGGAAATCATAAAGAAAACTATAATAATAGAAAATAAGCCTAAAGAATAATCAGCAAAATCCAATACACTAGTTCTTTGGAAAAAAAAACTTAAAAATACACAACCCTCTTTCACTACCAATCAATGGAGAGTAAGTGCACAAATGACATTAAAAATGAAAAAAAATTGCTTCTCAGCCTTTTGGCTAAGATCAAGTGTGAAAATGAAAAAACGCACAAATACAGATGCAGCTCACATTTTTAAAGGTAATAAGCGCCGGGCGCGGTGGCTCAAGCCTGTAATCCCAGCACTTTGGGAGGCTGAGACGGGTGGATCACGAGGTCAGGAGATCGAGACCATCCTGACTATCACGGTGAAACCCCGTCTCTACTAAAAATACAAAAACTAGCCGGGCGAGGTGGCGGGCGCCTGTAGTCCCAGCTACTCCGGAGGCTGAGGCAGGAGAATGGCCTAAACCCAGGAGGCGGAGCTTGCAGTGAGCTGAGATCCTGCCACTGCACTCCAATCCGGGCGACAGAGCGAGACTCTGCCTCAAAAAAAAAAAAAAAAAAAAAAAAAAAGGTAATAAGCAAATACTATGAGAAACTTTAGGAAAATCTGATGAAATGGAAACTTTTATAAGAGAATTGTAAGTTATGAAAATTTACTCCAGAAGATGCAGAAAGCCTAAATAGTGTCATAACCATTAAAAAAGTCAAACCAATAATCAAAAATATCACTCCCAAGAAGAAAAAGCATCTGGGCCCAAACAGGTTTCCAGATGGCATTTTATCAGACTTTCAGTGAAGAAAAATCTCTTTCTTATGCAAACGGTTTTGAAAATAGGAAATTCCGCAAACCTAGGAAGAAGCTTCAAGTGCTAGAAAAAAAAAATTAACAGAAAAAAAAAGTAACAGAAAAAAAAGTCTATAAGAAATATAAACAAGCAACTCATAGAAGGTGACTTACAGGCCAGTAATGTATTTTTAAAAAGTCCAGTCTCACCTGACAAACAAAAAATGAAAATTGAAACAACTTACAACTTACTTTCATTTATGCTTATGAGAGATTTACTGTAATAGGACTTAACCACAACTAATCAGAAAATAGGACAAAATATATAAAACAATAATTTTCAGACCTTGAACAACAGATTGTGATCCCAGAGAGAACGGGGTGAGCCTTCTGGTTGCTCCAGATCATGCACACTCCTCTAGGAGTTTGCAGGCTATAGCTCAGGAAAGGAATCGGAGTCCAGTGATTCACCGATTGAGAAGAAAAAGATCAAAGTTAGGAGAGGCTGAGGCAGCCAGAATTTGTAGGGCAGAATAACAGGGAGGCCTGTTATTATATTATTATTATAATAATAGGAGGGAGCTATACAGAACAAGAGAAGTCTAAGTAGCTGCAAAGAAACCCCCTCATGTCTTTTGCAGAATGTGGATATGCTTATATGAAGGAAGACAATCTCTGACACTCAGGAAGGATCACTGGAAAGTAGCAAGCCACACAATTCCTAGAAACAGTTCATATGAGCCAGAATGAGGAGACCCTGTAATACAGGGACACTGAGGATAGTGCACAGAAGAGATACCTCTTAGTAGTAAAACCGTCCTTGGAACAGAAGCTCCTAAGGGCCACCTATTAAAAAGGTGAAGAGCAAGCCTCAGACAAGATCAGGTTAAACTTCAAGTAACATAACTATGAGGCAGAAAAACCCAACATTCTTTAAAGAAATATCAAGGCCGGGTGCGGTGACTCATGCCTGTAATCCCAGCATTTTGGGAGGCCCAGGCAGGTGGATCATGAGGTCAGAGGAGTTCGAGATCAGCCTCACCAACAAGGTGAAACCCCATCTCTACTAAAGATACAAAAATTAGCTGGGCATGGTGGCGTGCACCTGTAATCCCAGCTACTCAGGAGGCTGAGGCAGGAGAATCACTTGAACCCAGGAGGCAGAAGGTTGCAGTGAGCGCATCACTGCACTCCAGCCTGTGAGACAGAGTAAGACTCTGTCAAAAAAAAAAAAAAAAAAAAAAAAAAAAAAAAAAAAAAAAGAAGAAGAAAGAAAGAAAGAAAGAGAAAAAATCTAGCACCAAAATCATGTAATTCACAATGTGTAGTAAACAATTAACAGGTATGCAAAGGAATAGAAAAGTATAACCCATAGCCAAATCAATCAATCAATAGAAATGTACTTAGAAATGACAGATGATAAAATTCAGAAAAAAAGAGCTTTTTAACTATTACAAGTTTTTAAAATGTGCTCAAGGAAATAAAGAAAAACATGATACAATAAAGAGATATAAATCATGTAAAAATAAGATATACTGAAATTTTTAGAGACAATGTATGAACTAAAAGAAATTAACAGCAGATAAGGCAGTAGAGAAGGAAAAAAAATCAGTGTCTGTTAATATACAGCAAGAGTGTATCCAAAATGAAGCACACAGTAGCAAAAAAAAGAGACTGAACAGACTCAGCAAACTGGGACAATGTAAGTGAACTAAAATTTCTGTAACTGGAATACCAAAAGTAAAACAAATATGAAGAAATAATAGCTGAAATAATAGCTGAAATGTTACCAAACTAGATGAAAACTATAAACCAACAGACCATAGAAGATCAATAAAATACAAGTGTAATATATGAGCTTATAGAAAAATCACATTCATGTATGTCATATTCAAATTACTGACAAGAAAAAATGCCAGAGAAAACAGACACATTAAATATAGAAAAACAAAGATAAGAATGATGGATTTCTCATCAGAAATCATGCATGCTAGAAGATAATGGTGAGACATTTTAAAGTATTGAAAGAATAGAGAATTCTTATAGAATGTCAGTATAGAATTCTATACCCTGAAAATATATATTTCAAAAAATAAGACTTCTGTAGACCAATAAAAACTAAGATAATATCCAGCCTGCACTAAACAACAACAACAAAAAAAAATAAAGGAAGTTTTTCAGACAGAAGGAAAAGGATAAAATATGAAAATGTAGACCTATACAAAGGAATGAAGAGTGGCAAAACTGGAAAATATATGAGCACATAAAACAAACTCTTTCACATGTTCTAATTTCTTTAAAAGATAACTCAATTTTAGACAGGCGGATCACAAGGTCAGGAGATCGAGACCATCCTGGCTAACACGGTGAAACCCCGTCTCTACTAAAAAAATACAAAAACCCTAGCCGGGCGAGGTGGCGGGCGCCTGTAGTCCCAGCTACTCAGGAGGCTGAGGCAGGAGAATGGCGTAAACCCGGGAGGCGGAGCTTGCAGTGAGCTGAGATCTGGCCACTGCACTCCAGCCTGGGTGATAGAGCGAGACTCTGTCTCAACAACAAAAACAAAAAACAAAAAAAAAAACCTCAATTTTAAGGAAAAATAATAATCTATTATAGGGTATACAACACTCACAATAAAATTGGTATCAATAATAGCATGAAAGGCAAACAGGAGGAAATAGAAATATCCTATGTTCCTACAACTATATGTGAAATGGTAAAGCAGTCCCTGCTTACCCACAGGGAATGTGTTCTAAGACCCCCAGCGGATGCCTAAAACTTAGGCTAGTACTTCCTGCACTGAAGTCTTAAATCCCTCAAAGTCATCCATGAGAGTTAAAATCAATTTCTCCCAAACTCCTGTTAATGTTGACATTTTTATCTTCTCCCATAAATCACAAATGTTCTTAACGGCATCTAGAATGCTGAGTTATTTCCAAAAGGTTTTCAATTTACTTTGCCCAGAACCATCAGAATGATCACTATCTATGGCAGCTACAGCCTTACAAAATGTTTCTTAAATAATGAGACATGAAACTCAAAATTACTCCTTGATTTCTAGGCTATGGAATAGATATTAAATCAGAAACTAAATCAGTAATTTTTAAAAAACCTACCAATCAGAAAGAGCCCAGGCCAGAAGAATTCACAGTCAAATTCTACCAGATGTATAAACAAGAGATGGTACCAATCCTACTGAAACTATTGCAAATAATTAGGAAGAGGGACTCCTTCCTAACTCATTCCATAAGGCCAGCATTGTTCTGATACCAAAACCCGGCAGAACACAAGGTCTAATATCCAGAACTTATAATGAACTTACAAGTGAACAAGCAAGAATCAAACAACCCCGTTAAACAATGGGCAAAGGACATGAACAGACACTTTTCAAAAGGAGACACACACGTAGCCAAGAAGCATAAGAAAAAATGCTCAATATCACTAATTATCAGAGAAATGCAAATCAAAACCACGAGATACCATCTTACACAAGTCAGAATGGCTATTAGTAAAAAGTAAAAAAAAAGTTTGTGAGGTTGCAGAGAAAAGTGAATACTTATACACTGCTGATGGGAATGTAAGTTCAACCACTATGGAAAGCAGTTTGGAGATTTCTCAAAGAACATAAAATAGAACTACCATTTAATTCATCAATCACATTACTGGGTATATGAAGGGATATAGATTGTTCTGTCATAAAGACACAAGCACATGTATGTTCACCACAGAACTTTTCACAATAGCGAAGACATGGAATCAACCTGCATACCAGTCAACAGTGGAGTGGATAAAGAAAATGTGGTACATACCATAGAATATTACACAACCATAAAAGGAATGAAATCATGGCCAGGTGCGGCGACTCATGCCTGTAATCCCAGCAGTTTGGGAAGCCAAGGCAGATGAATTACCGGAGGTCAGGAGTCTGAGTCCAGCCTTGCCAACATGATGAAACTCTGTCTCTACTAAAACTACAAAAATTAGCGGGGCATGGTGGCACACGCCTGTAATTCCAGCTACTCAGGAGGCTGAGGCAGAAGAATTGCTTGAGCCTGGGAGATGGAGATTGCAGTGAGCCAAGATCGCACCACTGCACTCCAATCTGGCTGACAGAGGGAGACTCTGTCTCAAAGAAACAAACAAACAACAACAACCACAACAACAAAAACAGAATGGAATTATGTCCTTTGCTGCAACATGGATGCAGCTGGAGGCCATTATCCTAAATGAATCACTACCTGGGTGATGAAATCATTTGTTCACCAAACCACAGCAACAAGCAATTTGCCCATGTAACAAACTTGCATATGTACCCCCAAGCCTAAAATAAAAGTTGGAAAAAAAAAAAGTCTACAAAACAGTTTGGGTAGCTTTCCATGTTTTCCCATATTCTAGCATAATTGATTTAGCATTAAAATTAGCTTTTTCAGAAAAGTTTGCAACTGTTAAAGGATAATTTTCAGAAAAGGAAAATCATGGCTCTCATACAGATATATAAATGAACATGTTACTTTATTATATTCATTAATCAGTGAGGGAACCAGGCAGATGTTATTTAAAAAACTTTTTTTTTAAACCCGTAATACTGTGTGTTAGTCTGTTTGCATTTATATATAGGAATGTCTAAGGCTGGGTAATGTATAAAGAAAAGAGGTGGCCGGGCGCAGTGGCTCAAGCCTGTAATCCCAGCACTTTGGGGGGCCGAGACAGGCGGATCACGAGGTCAGGAGATCAAGACCATCCTGGCTAATATGGTGAAACCCCGTCTCTACTAAAAATACAAAAACTAGCCAGGCGAGGTGGCACACACCTGTAGTCCCAGCTACTTGGGAGGCTGAGGCAGGAGAATGGCGTGAGCCCGGAAGGCGGAGCTTGCAGTGAGCTGAGATCCGGCCACTGCACTCCAGTCCGGGCGACAGAGCGAGACTCCGCCTCAAAAAAATAAATAAATAAATAAATAAAATTAAATTAAAAAAGAAAAGAGGTTTGTTCTGGTTTGTGGTTCTGCAGGCTGTACAGGAAGCATGGTGTTGGTATCTGCTTCTAGTATCTAACCTCAGAAGGCTTATAGTCATGGCAAAAAGTGAATGAGGAGCCAGCATATCACATGGTGAGAGAGAAAGCAAGAGAGAAGGGGAGGTTCCAGACTCCTTTGAACAACCAGATCTTACATGAGCTGAGCGAGCACTCACTAACTACCAGGGTGATAGCACCAAGTCATTCACGAAGGATCTGCCCCTATGATCCAACATCTCCCACCAGGTTGGGGATTACATTTCAACATGATTGGAAGAGATAAACATCCAAACTATACCATACTGGAAGTCCTTGCCAGAGCAATTAGGCAAGAGAAACAAATAAAAGGCATCCAAATTGAAAAGGAGAAACAATTATGCAAGAGAAACAAATAAAAGGTATCCAAGTTGAAAAGGAGGAAGTCAAATTTGTCCCTGTTTACAGATGACACACTCTCATAAATGCAAAAACCTGAAGAATTCACCAAAAAGCTCCTCTTAGAACTGATAAACAAATTAAGTAAAGTTGCAGGATACAAAATCAACATGCAAAAATCAGTAGCATTTCTATACACCAATAACAAACTACCTGAAAAAGAAATCAAGTAAGCAATCTCATTTATAATAACTACAAAAAAATAATACCTACAAATAAATTTAACCAGAGATTAAAGATCTCTACAATAAAAACTATAAAAAATTGATGAAATAAATTGAAGAAGACACAAACCAATGGAAAGACATCCCATGTTCATAGAATGAAAGAATAAATATTTTTAAAATGATAATATAACCAAAGGAATCTGAGAGGTCAATGCAATTCCTATCAAAATACCAACGATATTCTTCAGAGAAATTTTAAAATCCTAAAATTCACATGGAAGTACAAAAAATGCTCCAAATAGTCAAAGCAATTCTGAGCCAAGAAAAACAAAAACAAAATAAAAACAAACAAACGGCAACAACAAAAAAAACAAGAACAAAGCTTGGGGTATCACACTACCTGACTTCAAAATACACTACAAATCTATAGTAACCACAAAATCATGACACTGGCATAAAAACAGGCACATATACCAGTGGAATAGAATAGAGAACCCAGAAATAATTCCATGTGTTTATAGCCAACTCTTTTATGACAAGGCACAAAGAACATATATTGGGGACAAGATAGTCTCCTCTATAAATGGTCCTGGAAATAACTGGATATTCCTATGCAGAATAAACTTAGACTCCTATCCCTCACCTTACACAAATATTGCACAATCTGACTTATAGATGGAATCCAGACTCACAAAAGCAAATAGCAGAATGGTGGTTGCCAGGGGATAGGTGAAGGAGAAAACGGAGAGCTGTTGGTCAGATGGTATCAAGTATCAGTTATACTAGATGAATGCATTCTGAAGATCTGATGTACAGCATAATACATACAATACTGTATTGTAATGATATTTGCTAAGAGGGTAGATCTTATGTTTGTAATACAGACATACACACACACACATGCACAAAGAAAGAAAATGGTAACTATGTGATGTGGTGGATATGTTAGCTTAATTGTGGTAATCATTTCACAGTATATAGACAAATCAAAACATCAAGTTGCACACCTTACATATACACAATTTTGTCAATTATACCTTGATAAGGATTGGAAAAACACTTCTAAGGAGGGAGCAATAATAACGACAAGGAGGGCAGGTAGAAGAGAGAATAGAAGCTGGGCTGAATGTGGAAGAAATGAGAAAAGGCATTAAAGACATACTGAAAAATGATGGCAAGCTAGTAATGTTTTAAGCAAGACAATGATAATATGGGTCGGCTGGGAGACAGCTGACATTTAACTAAATAAAAAACCTTAGAAATGTGTAAGCCCTGAGTTCACATCTAACAAAATTATAAAAACAAACAGCTTTGTGGCGGATTACAGGTTGTTTTTACTGTCTTGTTATTTTGTGTTTTGATGCTTTTTTGTACTTCCCAAATTCTTCACAATAAACCTATATTACATTTATAATCAGGAAAAAAATGCTATTTGAAAAGAGTAAAGTAAAACACTAGAGTCTAATTGTTGTTACTCTAAGTGTGATGGCTTATTAGAAATGCAGAGTCTCGCCCCCCTCCACACCTCACCAAGACCCAGGAGATCAGAATATGCAAGATAATAATCCACAGGTGGTCCCTATGCAAATCTACAGTCTGAGAGGCACTGCTGTAGCTCCTCCTGATCCCATACCCACAAAAGTAGATGATGCACCTACCAGACTCTGCTCTAAAGTCCCTAGGTGAAGACATGTTCCCATCCCCTAAATTAGACTGGAAAAGGCTTCTTCAGAAACGGAGCCTTAGTGTCCTGTGAGTCAGGCCAAAGGTCTAATTAGTATCCTGGGGGCCAGCAAATAATTTTTGTTCACCTAGTAAAACACACAAAGCCAAAGATTTTTCTGTTAGACAACTGGAGCTATCATAGCTTTAACATATTATTACTCAATTCAAAATATTTAAAACAGTGCAATTTTAATTAAAGACAATTAAAATAAATTTCATTTGAAATTTTATCAAATAATTTCAGGATATTCCTTGAGAACTGGAGATATGCTTATTTATTCAAATACCAGAGCTTAAATATGCTATACTTTGCATTCCACAAATAAATATGTGAATGGCCCTCCACTCCAGTGATAGATCTCTTTATATAAACACACACACACACACATAGACACACACACACACACAAATGCAATCAGTGTCACTCAACGGAAACTCAATTATTTAAATGCCACACCTAAGCTAAATTAGGTGCTGAGAATTCAGTACTGAATAAATAAGAATTAATTACAGAGCCTGTCTTCAAGGAGTTCTTGTTCATTCAATCTATAAAAAGTTCTTGCACAGAATAAATATTTTTTTCTTTTCTAATTCTTCCCATAAGGGGCCTGTAAAGCCATGTTACATTGCTCCCATTGGTTAAAATACCAAGAATACTTTTTGTCTGGAGACCTTTCCATTAACTCCCTGCAAATAAAATGGTATTACTGTAATCTGAATCTAAAGTGAATGTTGTGAAACAGATTTATTTTAAAACTTTGAGATACAGGTGCTAAAAAATTATTTAAGGCTGGGTGTGGTGTCTCATGCCTACAATCCTAGCACTTTGGGAGGCCGAGGCAGGAGGATCACTTGAGTTCAGGAGTTTGAGGCCAGCTGGGGCAATTGAGCGAAACCCTGTCTCTACAAAAATTAGATGGGTATGGTGGCACACACCTGTGGTCCCAGCTACTCGAGAAGCTGAGGTAGGAGAATGGCTTGAGCCTGGGAGGCAGAGGATATAGTGAGCCAAGATCATGCCACTGCAGTCCAGCATGGTCAACAGAGCCAGACCCTGTGGCAAAAAAAAAAAAAAACTAAAATGTGAAAGTAAGGCAAAAAGATAAGTGGAATGTCACTTCAATGTCATAAAATAATGACAGGCCATCCCAAAGATTACTTACGTGGGGAAATTGTACTTTATTAAGTTCATTGTTTACTACTGATTAAAAGTCCTAGACTTAATGCAATTACAAGGTAACCTATAGATTTTTGTCCAGCAGTGATACAAATAATTTCTATTTGATAAAGTAACACTAAAGATTATAATTTATTTCTGTCTGATATTAACCAAGTTTTCTTAATCTAATCTAGCATTCTTACTCTAACATTGGTTCAAAATGCCAGTGAAAAACCTAGATCCTCAAACTGCTCTTTGAACTACCTTTGCCATCTTCCTGGTTTATTCACTAATTAATACATTGAGTAAAATGTTTAACCTGGTTTCATTTCAAATTTGTATGAGTCACATTTTTAATTTTTAAAAAACTCTACTTTGACAAGGGGAAGAATATCTTTTTTAAATAGGAGGAGGGCTAGGCACAGTGGCTCACACCCTTAATCCCAACACTTCGGGAGGCCGAGAGGTGGGAAGATCACTTGAGCTCAAGAGTTTGAGGCCAGCCTGAGCAACGCAGTGAGACCTCATCTCTACCAAAAATTAAAAAAAAAAAAAAAGATAGCCAGGTGTGGTGGCACTCACCTGTAGTCCCAGCTACTTGGGCAGCTAAGGCAGGAGGATTACAAACCTGCGAGATAGAGGCTGCAATAAGCTATGACTGTGCTACACTGTACTCCAGCCTAGGCAACAGAGCAAGACTCTGTCTCAATTAAAAACAAAAACAAAAGGATGGCAGTGGTCTTGTGACAGGTAGTGAGGTAACAGATTTCAGTGAGGAGCCCTCCCTGGAAGCAGACATGAGATCTTAAGGACCTCAGAATTAACTAAGAACCTCTAAGAATGACACCTAAGCTTCTGCCTACCAACTATGTGATTGAAAAGATACAAAATAGTACAATTTTAATTAAAGACAAAATAAATTTTGTTTCAAATTTTATCAAGTAATTTCAAGACACTCCTTGATAACTGGAGACACTCATTACTAATTCAAATACTAGGGTTTAAACATGCTATACCTTGCATTCCACAAATAAATATGTGAATGGCCCTCTACACCAATGACTTATCCTCTTTATGTAAATACACACACATATTAATAAGATCTCTCTAGTGCACAGATGAATAGACTAAAATTCGTATCAAACCATACCAACAGTCAGTTGTTCAGACCTTCCATCAGAACAGCTTTGATCAGAAATGCATGCCTAATCCTAGTATTTTAATAAACAACAGTGCAGCGAGTCACAGATAACCCTACAGAAACACAGGAAATAAACTGGATAAATTTCCCTTTCCTGACATGTGTTCTAGTGTATCTTAAAATAGACAAAACAAAGCAATATTAAAATGATTAACATTTAATTCAATTTTGAGTTGCAGCTACTGTAGTAAATCAGTAATAGGATCATACAAGTCAACATCAACACATGTGTACTGAAATTTTAGATACCTAGAAAAGTAAACTATATGATAAAAACAAAATCTTCATTTGCAGAAGAAAACTTTTCAGAAAACATAGTGCAAGCTTTTACCATATTTCCCACCTCCCTTCAAGCTTGGCTAAGTAAGCCCCTGCAAGTGCTTCCCCTATAAGCTCCATGTTTTATAATGATTTCTGGACTCATCTCCTCGGGTTGGACCATAAGCATCTTGAGGACAGAAACTATAACATTTTCATTTTTGAATCTCCAGCCACTAAAATAACACATTGGAGACATGCAAGAAATGTTTGAGGGACTAATTAGTTAATTCCATAAAGAACGTGTATGTATCACCAGGTAACTGGTGATCCACATCAAGAGCTCTGAGAAGTCACAGAGGTATCACTTGAGTGATAGGCACTCGGTCCCTGAGGGAAAGATTGTGAAAGATATTGAGGGACCAGTGGTCAGGTCCGTAAGACAAAGGTTTCCCTCCAACTCCTGGGGAAGGTGCAATAGTATAGAAAACAGAGAATTAGCCCTGATAAAAGGGAAACCCTTTAAAAAGTATTACTTATTCTACGATAGAGCACTGAGGATAGAGGAACAAAAGCTCCAATATGAAACAAAGTGATCCCATCTAATCATAAAAAAAAGAAAAACTACAAGTGTTTGGTTTGCTCAGGAAACAAAAGCAAAACACCTTTCCTCAGGTGGCAGGGTGACATAATTGGAGAATCAGTGAATACTGTACATATTCTCAAATTCTCAGCCAGGACAGTATTTTCAGTCTATCTCAAACTCTCTCAAAACTGAAACAGGTGCTAACAAAGACTATGTCTTCACAGTGGACTTTGGGTTGCGTGCAAGATGCAAAAACATACAATTTAAAATGACATGCTCAGCACCTTGGGCCTCTGGCAGTTCTTAGCACCAGGGCTGGGGCTACCTCTAATTCTTGTGAAAGTTCTATCACACACTACTCCCTGAGACCTATACTAGCCTGAAGAGAAGGGAATGAAAGAAGTCTCAAATGTTCAATAGTGACTGACTCTTGCCCTACCTGTAGTCACCCCAGGGATAAGAGTTCTTTCCTCTGAAATCTGTATTTCCTGTGACTAAATTCTCAGTACAAGCTTCTTAGGCTACTAGTAATTATTTGGCAGGTTTTATGCCTTTTAATAATGATTTTTAGTTTTTTATAAAGAATGGTGGTATTGCTTTTTCTGATTATAAACGTAACTATTAAGAAATGTCATTCCATGGTTTCTTAATCATTCTCTGTAGTATGTGAGTCTGAGGGCTGGGGGCTCAGAGGGAAGTAGGAAGAAGTGAAGTGCTGAAGTGCTACCTCCAGAGCCACTGACAGTTTGCCCAGTGCAATCAGGCAAAACAAGAAAAATAAAATAAAAGGATTAATATTGGGGAGGAAGAAAGAAAACCGTCTTTATTTGCAAGGTTAAAAGCTTTATACATAATTATACCTCAATAAAGTTGATTTTTAAAAAGCTGCAAAAAGATAATGTACTTCAATTAAAATAAAATATAGAAACACTTGTATAAAGATAATATCAAGTGACTAATGTAAGTTTAAACATTAAAAAATAGTTGCTACCCACCCATCATAGACATGAGAACAAACTGTCACCATCTGTGTTAGCAGCAAGCTCACTAAGGATTACTGTGAGCATCCATTGGAACAATGGAAGACTTAACGTTCCAAAGGCACTGGAACCCTATGTCAACAATGCTTCACCCCTTGAAACCCAAGCACTGATGATGCAGTTGCCATGAGCAACATTCTGAGTAAATACTTTTTCAATTATTAGAATGGTTCAAGTAAAAGTAATGAATGACTTAAGACATCTTTCCGAAATGACTCTGTTACCTGGATGCCTCTGCTATTAAGGTGCCAAGGCAAACAACCTTATTTCATTCATGATATAAATTGCTTTGGCATATTCCCCCCAACCTCCTGAACCTCGGGTCCATCCGTTTGTCTATCTGTCTGTTTAAACTTCTTTTCTTCCCTCCTTCCTACATTCCTCTCTCTCTCTTTTGGAAGTGTACCAGTAATTACAAGAGGGTGCTTTATTTCAAAATACACAATTCCTGTACCTCCAATCACTGTTATCAAGCAAAAAAGTTCACTGTTTAATGTGTTAGAAGCCAATACTATGGCACTGCGTTTTTGAGAAAAGAAAGACTTTTTTGTAGGTCAACCAACAGGGAGACAGGAGTCTAGCTCAAATCTGTCTCCATGTACTGTTTTTAAGGCAGTATTTTTATTAGAACACATTTAGGGAGTGAATTTGGGTATAGCAGGAGATTGGCAGAAAGAAAAGGGTGGCTGAAAAGGCTTTGGGCATGTGCAGTATCTCTTCATGCTGTCTCATGGGTCACATATGTAAATTCCAGGGGAGTTAGTACAAAACATGCAGTGGAAATGTGGGCTGTGGCGTCAGCAAGCTCATACTATGTAGACTCTAGTTTGCTATATTGGTTCCAACTGATTTCAGCCAGTTTTGTTATCTTAAAAGCAGAGAGAATTTCAGTGTTTCAGAAAGTTGTTTTCGTTTTTTGTTTTTATCAACCAATCCTATAAATTCAAGAACATCTCTTTGCCACTGATTAACTCTTTGGGGCACGGTTTCATTAGTAGACCTCAGCTTCCATACTCCAAATAACTACCTATTTACTGGGTGCAGCTGAACCATTTCCATAACTGAGATCATGTAAGTCAGGAATGTATACACATTACATATGTGCGCAGACAAAAGTTCATGACTTCACCTACCAGGTCCAAGACGAGTCTCCTTAGGAATGCCTGCATACAAGGCTGGCCCTTGACTGGTGTCTGGGAACTTGGCTGGTAAAATCATTGCCTATACTAATACAAATTTTTTTCTAAATAAGAAAATTAGCTCATTTCTCCTAAAACATCTTCTTTCCTTCTAGGTATCTGGAATTTCAGTGACTGCTATCAGTCGCACTGACAGTCTGTGCCCATGACTAACCCCTGATAAAGACCCTAAATTCTTAAGCTCAGATGAGTTTCCCTGATAGACAACACTTCACAAGTTCTCATACTTTGTTATTCAGAAAATTAAGTGCATCCTACGTGACTCACAAGGAGAATATTCTGGGGAGATTGTGTCTGATTTTCCTTTGTTGATTTTGCTTTGTACCTTTTAAGTCTACCATATCTTAGCCATGAATGTGACTACCTGCTGAAATCTATGAATCCTTCTATCCAATCGCTGAATCTGGGAGTAGTCTTGAAAGGATATAAAATGTGTGTGAAAGTGTGTACACTGAAGCCTTACTGCTAAAACCTGTGCCTTACATTCTTGAAGATTTTGTAAGTTCTTGTTCTCCTGCTGGTAGCATCCAGGGGAGTCACAAGATGTCACAAAACCGGTTATGAAACCTGTTGCGAAAAGATTAACTGCCCTTTGTTCTGCTTCTGTAAGACTGCTTTCCGGCCTCAGGGTTTGCGAAAGCAAGCCCTACCCTTGCCCTGCAAGCCCCTGACAGACGTCATCAGGATTTCTAAATTAACTGAAATATTAAAAATGGCGGGAACCAATCATAATCAACCAACTCGCCTTGTTCAAATGTCAGCCAATCATACATTAGATTTGTATAATAACTCTGTACCTGTTTACCCTAGACTATATAATGTTGTCTTGAGCCCACTACTGGAGCTCTCCCGCTTTACTCCGCTCTTGGAGGCGTGAGAGTTCCAGGTTCGAACCTGTAATAAAGATCCTTTGCACTTGCATTGACGCCTGACTCTGGTGAGCTTTTCTGGGGACTAGACGGACTTGGCACAACAGTCTTAGAGAGCTCTGACAAAGGCTAGTGTGGGAAATACGTTGTCATCCTCATTAACAGACCCTTCTTAGTTATATCTCACCTTCTAAGTTCCTCCCTTCCACTTCCCAGGAGAGAAAAAGCCACACAGTATTACCTGAATATCATCCCAGGGTAATCACAGAACACCCATCTCTGCAAAAGAAGGAAAAACGAACTAGGTAATGTTGCAATATTTTTAACTGCAAATAATTTTGCATACAAGGCTTACCTACATTTTACTATTTTTGCACTAAATGTTTAAAAGTAACAAGCTAGAATCTTAATGTAAAAATATACATGTCTAACAAAATTTAACTTGTTCTGCTATCATGAAAAGAGGGATTCCAGACAAATGTCTCACAATGTGCAGTCAATAGGCTTATATAAATAAGGACTAAACTTGCAGGCTTAATAAAAGATCACCAAACCAGGGAAAACTCCAAGTAAAATTATAGTACACAGTTGTCCCTCCCACCTGAGACTCACCTGAGACTCATACTTTCCTTCCAACATGTCTGTTTTGCCTATTCCCTCAAGACTCAGACTTCAAATGAGTTCCCTTTAAGTAGATAAGAACTGTTTCACAACAGATTCCAGAAAAACCAATATGCCACCTAAAGGACAAGGAAGGCATCTGCACTAAGAAAATGAAAAGAAGTCAGAGAAAGAACTTCCTGACTTACTCAGATCATATCCATGGGTCCACATATGTCTAAAGGCCAACCTTGTCCTTAATCTGTAGCCACTTAATCTATAAAATAAAAGATTTAGAAAAGGGCTATAGGCAATATGGATTTTTTGCAGATACTAAATTTTTTAAGTCCATAAACTTTCTCCTTAAAATACTGAAGACCATTAGTGATGGTTATAATATTCTTGTCTGAACTGAGAGCTATAGTCAGGCTCCTTTTAGAAGCCCTGCCATGAACAGAGAAAAGAGAAAAGGCATGCTCCTACTCCTTTATCCTCTGTAGACATCTTTCTCATGATAAGTTAATAATGAGAAGAGAAAACCAACCTTCTAGATTTCTCATCATTTAATGGTGTGAACCCTGAGTTTCTGAAGCCTGGTTAAAAAAAAAAGAAAAAAAAGAAGAAGGAGAAGGAGAAACAGAAGGAGAAGGAGGAGGAGGGGAGGAGGAGGAGGGGGAGGAGAAAGAAGAAGAAAGAAGAAAGAAGAAGAAGAAGAAGAAGAAGAAGAAGAAGAAGAAGAAGAAGAAGAAGAAGAAGAAGAAGAAGAAGAAGAAGAAGAAGAA
>NW_012116333.1:1451143-1461872 GCF_000951035.1 Colobus angolensis palliatus
AAGAAGAAGAAGAAGAAGAAGAAGAAGAAGAAGAAGAAGAAGAAGAAGAAGAAGAAGAAGAAGAAGGAGAAGAAGAAGAAGAGGAAGAAGAAAGTTCCCCTTATTTGAAATTCTTCCCTCTCCTAGCTCACCTTCCCCACCTTCTCCTTCCTCTGTGGTCCCCCCAGTCAGATATGACGTAATAGATGGAAAACACTTCCCTGTGATATGGCAGTGATGCCTGAGCCACCCACTTCTGGTACTAAAGCTATTCCTAAAGAATAGCAAATGGTACTCATGTTTTGGGGGACTCTATGCTACTTAGAAGTGAGTGGCTAAAGTTTCACAGTGACTAATTCAAGAACAAACAGAAGAAAAGGACAAACAGAAAGAGGCATGCCCTTAGCCTCAATCAGGTAGTTCTAAGAAAGTGATTAGGATGGTTTGGAGATCACCAGTCCCATACCTTATCCAGTTACCAAACAACCCAGGCTGGATGTGGTTGCCTGGCAACCACACCTTCCATGTACCGAGCTACAAGTATGTCTTTAGCGTGATCACCTGAAAATTTTTAATTTTTAGGTTCTTTTTATATAATGCACCTAAAAATTCTTCCAGTCTATACACAATTCCAAAGCCACGTCCATGTTTTTTAGGTACTTATTACAACAGAAAAAGATTTCCTGGTATCAAAATATGTATTCATTTCCTATGGCTGCCATAACAAAGTGCTACAAATTGGATGGCTTAAAGAGGCAGAAATGTATTCTCTCACAGATCTGGGGGCAAAAGTCTGAGGGTGGCAGCAAGGCCATGCCCTCTCTTAGGCCCCAGGGAAGGATGTTTCCTTGTCTCTTCCTAACTTTTGGTGGTTTCAGTAATCCTTGATGTTCCCTGGTTGTAGACATCCCACTCCAATTTCAGCCTCTGCTGATACATGAATTTCTCCCTCTGTCTGTGTCCAAATTTCCCTTGTTTTACAGGGACACCAGTCATTGCATTAGGACCTCAGCTTAACTTGTTTAACATCTGCAAAGACCCTATATCTAAACAAGGTTGGACTCACAGGTACCTGGGGTTAGGACTTCAAAATATTCTCTTGGGGTATAAAATGCAACCACACATCAATAATAAAAGAGAAAAATCTAGGTGACCTTGGTTTTGGCAATGAGATTTTAAATACAACAAAAAAAGGATAATCGAGGAAACAACGTTGATAAGTTGGAATTTATTAAAATTAAAAACTACTTTTCGCAAAATACACTGTTAAGAGAATACAAAGACAAGCTACAGACCAGGAGAAAATGTTTGAAAAACACATATCTGATAGAAAAGTTCTAATTAAAAATATACAAATAACTATTAAAGCTCAACAATGAGAAAAGAAAGAACCTCATTTTAAAAATGGCAAAATAGGCATGTCACTGCAAATTCCGTGAAACAGGAGAAAAACTGTGAGTTCCCAGAGTGTAAGAGGGAGAAAACTGACCTCCAAACACACATCCCTACAGGGAATCTGAAAGTCCAGACCACAGGATAATAATTTAACCTTACCTAGAGATGAAAGGGATTTAGAACGTCACACAAAATATAAAAGTAGACGTAGCAGCAGGAAGTGCCTTGTATGAACTCCTAGTCTCCAGCTCGAGCACAGGGAAGCCATTCCTGACTATATCTCACTGGGGCCCTTGAGGAAGGCAACCAGCAGAATTGTGGAAGTGTTGTGGGGTGAAGAAAGCTCCCAGATGAAATTGGTAGTGGTTTCGACTGGGCACACATTTTCTGGAGTAGAGTCTGAGGAAGAAGCAGGAGCTGCTGCAGATACAAGCAAGTGCAGGAGTACAAGAACTGCCACCAACAGAGCAGGGGCAAGGTCTGAGTGGGGTAGTGCAGAATATGTGGGCCTGCCAACTGCATGGGAAATGAGTCAGGCCTCTTGCTACTGGCTATCCCTGACTTCCCTGGCAAACTATATAATACAGCAGAGTGACCATGATTCCCTATGGAACATAATCCCATTGGCCAAAGAACCAACTCCCAGACCCCACAGTGGCCTCAGCAAACCCCGTTCAAGCAGAGTCTGAAACCAGACCTGCCTAATCTGCTGCCACCTGATGGCATTTCCCTACCTGCCCTGGTAGCTGAACACAAAACACAGAAACTCTGGGGAACTTTATCCCTGAACCCTGCCCCCGGCACCTGAGAAACAAAAATACTTACACTGGCCATCTTAGGGCAGACTTAGAGCACCGTACTAGTATCATAACTGGTGCTCTTTTGAAACTTCCACCTCCTGGCTAGAGGCCAACCAACTCAGGCCATTACAACAACACATAACAGAATAATCCTGATCCCAGGAAGGGGAAGTCAACACCTAATTCCACTGCCTGAAACATGCTGGCTAATCAGAGGTCCTAAGTGTATCCACTTGACAACTTCACTGTAGCATAACCAGCATTCAAGAAAGCCAGAACAGTAAACATTATCTACAACCAAGGACTCTCAGAGTCTACTTCACTTCCCTGCCACCTCTACCAGAACAGGTGCTGGTATCCATGGCTGGGGGACCTGAAGACGGATCACATCATAGGACTTTTTGCAGACATCCCCCAGTACCAGCCCAGAGCCTGGTAGCCCCACTGGGTGGCTAGACCCAGAAGAGCAATAACCATCATTGCAGTCCAGCCCTCAGGAAGTACCATCCTTAAGGGAATGGGGAGAACACCACATCAAATGATCATCCCATGGGACAAGAGAATCTGAACATCAGGCCTTGAGTTTCAGATCTCTCTACTGAAATAGTCTACCCAAATGAGAAAGAACCAGAAAAGTAATTCTGGTAATAAGACAGAACATGGTTCTCTAACAGCCCCAAAAGATCACACCAGCTCCCCAGCCAAGAACAAATCTCTGAGGTGCCACATAAAGAATTCAGAGGTTGATTATTAAGCTACTCAAGGAGATACCTGAAAAAAGTTTTAAAAAAAAGAAATTTTTAAAAAATACAGCATATAAATGAAAAATTCTCCAGAGAAATAGATATAAAAAAATCACAACTTCTGGAAATGAAAGACAACACTTAAAGAAATACAAAATGCAATGGAAAGTTTCAGCAAGACTAGAATAAGTAGAAGAAAAAACTTCAGACCTCTAAGACAAAACTTTTGAATTAACACAATCAGAGAAAAACAAAGAAAAAAGAACTTTAAAAAAATGAACAAAGCCTCCAAGAAATGTGGGATAATGTTAAATGGCCAAACTAAGAATAATGGATGTTCCTGAGGAAGAAGAGAAATCTAAAAGTTTGGAAAACTTATTTGAAGGAATAGTTGAGGAAAACTTCCCTGGCTTTGTTAGAAATCCAGACATCCAAATACAAGAAGCTCAAAAAACACTTGGGATATGCATTGGAAAAAGATCATCACCTAGGTACAGTCATCAGTTTATGTAAAGTCAAGGCAAAGAAAAGAATCTTGAGCTGTGAGACCACCTATAAAGAAAAACTTATCAGATTTACAGGAGACTTAGCAGAAACCTTACAAGCCAGAGGGATTGGGGTCCTATCCTTAGCTTCCTGAAACAAAATAATTGTAAGCCAAGAACTTTGCATCCAGCAAAACTAAGCTTCATAAATGAGGGAGAGATAAAATATTTTTCAGATAAACAAATGCTGAGATAATTTGCCGCTAATAAGTCAGCACTATAAGAAATGCTTAAAGGAGTTTTAAACCTTTAAACAAAACCTCAAAATACACCAAAAAAGAACCTCCTTAGTGCATAAGTCTCATAGGGCCAATAAAACAATAACACCATGAAGAAAAAGGTTATTAAGGCAACAACTAGCATGATGAATAAAATCACATCTCAATACTAGCATTGACTGTAAGTGGCTGGCCTAAATGCTCCACTCAAAAGATACAGAATGGCAGACTGGATAAAAATCCACCAACCAAGTATCTGCTGTCTTTAAGAGACGCGCCTAACACATAAGGACTCACATAAACTTAAGGTAATGGGGTGGAAAAAGATATTCCATGCAAATGGAAGCCAAAAGCAAGCAGAAATAATTTTTCTTATATCAGACAAAACAGACTGTAAAACAGCAACAGTAAAAAAAGACAATGATATTATACAATGATAAAAGGATTAGTCCCACAGGGAAATATCACAATCCTAAAAACACATGCACCTAACACTGGAGCTCCCAAATTTATAAAACAATTGCTATGAGACCAGAGAAATGAGACAGATGGTAACACAATAATATTGAGGGATTTCGATACTCCATTGACAGCACTAGACAGGTCACTAAGACAGTCAACAAAGAAACAATGGGCTTAAGCTACACTCTCAAACAAATGGGCTTAAAAGATATTTAAGAACATTCTACCCAACGAAGGCAGAATATACATTCTTTACTTCAGTGCATGGAACATCCTCCAAGACAGATCATATAATAGTACATCAAAAAGTCTCAATAAATTTAAGAAAATGAAAATTATATCAAGTATTCTCTTAGATCCCAGTGGAACAAAACTGGAAATTAACTCCAAAAGGAACTCTTGAAATTATACAAATACATGGAAATTAATTAATCTGTTCTTGAATGATCTTTGGATCAACAATGAAATCAAGATGGAATTTAAAAATTTTTTGAGTTGAACAATAATAGTGAAATAACATCAAAACCTCTAGGATACAGCAAAAGTGGTGCTAAGAAGAAAGTTCAATGCATTAAATACCTACATCAAAAAGTGTGAAAGAGCACAAACAGACATTCTAAGGTCACACCTCAAGGAACTAGAGAAACAAGAACAAACTAAACCCAAACCCAGCAGAAAAAAAGAAATAAGAAAGATCAGAGCCGAACTAAATAAAATTGAAACAAAAAATACAAAAGGTAAATGAAACAAACAGCTGGTTCTTTGAAAAGATCGACAAAATTGATAGGCGGTTAGCTAGATTAGCCAAGGAGAAAGAAGATCCAAATAGATTCAACTGTAAATGAAACAGGATATTACAACAGATACTATGGAAACACAAAAGCTCATTCCAGGCTACTATGAACACCTTTATGCACACAAACTAGAAAATCTAGAGGAGATAAATTCCTGGAAATATATAGCCCTCCAAGATTAAATGAAGAAATAGAAACTCTGAACAGACCAATAACAAGTAGCAACACTCAGTCAGTAATAAAAAAATAAAATTGCCAACAACAATAACAAAAAGCCCAGGACCAGAAGGATTTATGGCTGTATTTTATCAGACATTCAAAGAAGAATTGGTACCAACCTTATTGAAACTATTCCAAAAAATAGAGAAAGAGATAATCCTCCCTAAATAATTCTATGAAGCCAGTATCACCCTAATACCAAAACCAGGAAAGGATACAACCAAAAAAAAAAAAAAAAAAAAAAAAAAAAAAAAAAAAAAAAAAAAAAAAGAAAATTACAAGCCAATACCCCTGATGAACATAGATGCAAAAATCCTCAACAAAATACTAGCTAAGTGACTCCAACAGCATATCAAAAAGATGATATACCATGATCAAGTGGGTTTCATACCAGGGATGGAGGGATAGTTTAACATACATAAGATAAATGTGATATATCACATAAACAGAATTAAAAATCATATGATCATCTCAACAGATGCAGAAAAAGCATTTGACAAAATCCAGCATCCCGTTATAATTAAAATCCTCAGCAAAACTGGCATAGAAGGAACATACCTCAAGGTAGTAAGAACCATCTATGACAAACCCACAGCCAACATTATACTGAACAGGGAAAAGTTGAAAGCATTCCCCCTGAGAACTGGAACAAGACAAGGATGCCCACTTTCACCACTTCTATTCAACATAGTACTGGAAGTCCTAGCCAGAGTAATCAGACAAGAGAAATAAAGGGCATCCAAATTGGTAAAGAGGAAGTCAAACTGTCACTGTTCACCAATGATGTGATTGTATACCTAGAAAAAACTAAAAACTCATCCAAAAAGCTCCTAGATCTGATAAATGAATTCTGTAAGTTTCAGGACACAAAATCAATGTACACAAATCAGTAGCACTGCCAAACCTCAACAACAACCAAGCTGAGAAGCAAATCAAGAACTCAATCCCTTTTATAACAGGTGCCTGTAGTCCCAGCTACTCAGGAGGCTGAGGCAGGAGAATGGCGTAAACCCAGGAGGCGGAGCTTGCAGTGAGCTGAGATCCGGCCACTGCACTCCAGCCTGGGTGACAGAGCGAGACTCCGTCTCAAAAAAATAAAAATAAAAAAAAATAAAAAACAAAAAATAAAAAATAAAAATAAAAATAAAATGCTTAGTAATACACCTAACCAAGGAGGTGAAAGATCTGTATGAGAAAAACTACAAAATACTGGTGAAAGGAATCACTGATGACACAAACAAATGGAAATACAAACCACATTCATGGATGGGTAAAATCCATATTGTGAAAATCATTAAACTGCCCAAAGCAATCTACAGATTCTATGCAATTCCCATCAAAGTACCATCATCATTCTTCACAGAATGAGAAAAAAATCCTAAAATTCATATGAAACCAAAAACGACCCCACATAGCTAAAGCAAGACTAAGCAAAAAGAACAAATCTGGAGGCATCACATTACTCCATTTCAAACTATGCTACAAGGCTATAGTTACCAAAACAGCATGGTACTGGTATAAAAATAGGCATGTAGACCAATGGCACAGAATAGAGAACTTAGAAATAAAGCCAAATACAGCCAACTGATCTTTGACAAAGCAAACAAAAACATAAAATGGGGAAAGGACACCCTGTTCAACAAATTCTGTGATTTATCAGTGGGGAAAGTATCCTTTTCAAATGGTGCTGGGATAACTGGCAAGCCACATGCAGAAGAATGAAACTGGATCCTCATCTCTCACCTTATACAAAAATCCACTCAAGATGGATCAAAGACTTAAATCTAAGACCTGAAACCATAAAAATTCCAGAAGATAACATTGGTAAAACTCTACTAGATATCAGCTTAGGCAAAGACTTCATGACCAAGAACCGAAAAACAAATGCAATAAAAACAAAAGTAAGTAGATAGGACCTGATGAACTTATAAGCTTCTGCACAGCAAAAGAAATAATCAGCAGAGTAAACAGTCAACCCACAGAATGGGAGAAAATATTCATAAACTATGTATCCAACAAAGGACGAATTTCCAGAATCTAAAAGGAACTCAAATCAGAAAGGAAAAAAAAATCAAAAAGTGGGCAAAGGCCATGAATACACAATTCTCAAAAAAAGTTGTACAAACAGCCAATAAACATATGAAAAAATGCTCAATATAATTAACTATCAGGGAAATGCAAATCAAAACTACAAGAGACACCACCTTACTCCTGAAAGAATGGCAGTAATTTAAAAATAAAAATTAATAGATGTTGGCATGGATGTGGTGAAAAGGGAACTCTTTTATACTGCTGGTAGAAATGTAAACCAGTACAACCACTATGGAAAACAGTACGGAGATACCCTAAAGAACTAAAAGTAGAATTACCATTTTATCCAGCAATCCCACTACTGGGTATCTACCCAGAGGAAAAGAAGTCATTATATGAAAAAGACACTTGCACAGGCATGTTTACAGTAGCACAATTTGTAACTGCAAAAATAAAGAACAAGCCTAAATACCCATCAAAAGAAAATGTGATATATATATACACACACACACACACACACACACACACACACACACATACGTACACCATGGAATACCACTCAGCCATAAAACGGAACAAAATAATGGCATGCACAGCAACCTGATGGAGTTGGAGAACATTATTATAAGTGAAATAATTCAAGAATGGAAAACCAAATATCATATATTCTTGCTTATACATGGGAGCTCAAGCTATGAGGATGCAAAGACATAAGAATGATATAATGGACTTCGGGGATTTAGGAGGAAGTTGGGAAGTGGGGTAAGTGATAAAAAGAATACACATTGGGTCCAGTACACACTGCTCAGGTGATGGGTGCACCAAAATTTCAGAAATTATAACTAAAGAACTTATCTATATAACAAAAAACCACCTGTTCCCCCAAAACTATTGAAATCTTTTTTTTTTTAAAGGAAATGAGAAATGCCTTCTAAGATGGCTGAATAGGAACAGCTCCAGTCTGCAGCTCCCAGCGTGGTCGACGCAGAAGATGGGTGATTTCTGCATTTCCAACTGAGGTACCTGGTTCATCTCACTGGGACTGGTTGGGCAGTGGGTGCAGCCCACAGAGGGCAAGCCAAAGCAGGGTGAGGTGTCGCCTCACTCAGGAAGTGCAAGGGGTCGGGGGATTTCCCTTTCCTAGCCAAGGGAAGCCATGACAGACTGTACCTGCAAAAATGGGACACTCCCACTCTAATAGTGTGTTTTTCCAACAATCTTAGCAAACAGCAGACCAGGAGACTATATCCTGCACCTGGCTCGGTGGGTCCCACACCCACAGAGCCTTGCTCACTGCTAGTGCAGCAGTCTAAGATCAACCTGTGAGGCAGCAGTCTGGCAGGGTGAGGGGCGTCCACCATTGCTGAGGCTTGAGTAGGCAAACAAAGCAGCAGGAAGCTCAAACTGGGCAGAGCCCACTGCTGCTCAGCAAGGCCGGCTGCCTCTATAGATTCCACCTCTGGGGGCAGGGCATAGCTGAACAAAAGGCAGTAGAAACTTCTGCAGACTTAAACGTCCCTGACAGCTCTGAAGAGAGCAGTGGTTCTCCCAGCACAGTGTTTGAGCTCTGAGAATGGACAGACTGCCTCCTCAAGTGGGTCCCTGATCCCTGTGTAGCCTAACTGGGAGACACCTCCCAGGAGGGGCCAACTGACACCTCATACAGGTGGTGTCCCTCTGGGATGAAGTTTCGAGAGGAAGGATCACGCAGCACTATTTACTGTTCTGCAATATTTGCTGTCTTGCAGCCTCCACTGGTGATACTCAGGCAAATAGGGTATGGAGTAGACCTCCAGAAAACTCCAACAGAACTGCAGCTGAGGGACCTGACTGTTAGAAGGAAAACTAACAAATGAAAGGAATAGCATCAATATCATCAAAAAGGGCATCCACACCAAAACCCCATCTGTAGGTCATCAACATCCAAGACCAAAGGTAGTAAAACCACAAAGATGGGGAGAAACCAGAGCAGAAAAGCTGAAAATTCTAAAAACCAGAGTGCCTCTTCTCCTCCAAAGGATCGCAGCTCCTCGCCAGCTAGAACAAAGCTGGACGGAGAATGATTTTGAGGAGGTGACAGAAGTATGCTTCAGAAGGTTTGTAATAACCAACTTCTCCAAGCTAAAGGAGCACGTTTGAACCCATTGCAAGGACACTAAAAACCTTGAAAAAAAGATTAAACGAATTTCTAACTAGAATAAACAGTGTAGCTGGGCGCGGTGGCTCAAGCCTGTAATCCCAGCACTTTGGGAGGCCGAGACGGGCGGATCACGAGGTCAGGAGATCGAGACCATCCTGGCTAACACAGTGAAACCCCATCTCTACTAAAAAATACAAAAAAAAAAAAACTAGCCGGGCGAGGTGGCGGGCGCTTGTGGTTCCAGCTACTCGGGAGGCTGAGGCAGGAGAATGGCGTAAACCCGGGAGGGGGAGCTTGCAGTGAGCTGAGATCCGGCCACTGCACTCCAGCCTGGGCGACAGAGCGAGACTCCGTCTCAAAAAAAAAACAGTGTAGAAAAGACCTTAAATGAATGGATGGAGCTGAAAACTTCCGCACGAGAACTTCGTGATGCATGTACAAGTTTCAATAGCCAATTTGATCAAGTGGAAGAAAGGGTACCAGTGATTGAAGATTAAATTTGTGAAATAAAGTGAGAAGAGAAGTTTAGAGAAAAAAGAATAAAAAGAAATGAACAAAGCCTCCAAGAAATATGGGACTATGTGAAAAGACCAAATCTACATTTGATAAGTGTACCTGAAAGTGACGAGGAGAAGGAAACCAAGCTGGAAAACACTCTTCAGGATATTATCCAGGAGAACTTCTGCAACCTAGTAAGGCAGGCCAACATTCAAATTCAGGAAATACAGAGAACACCACAAAGATACATACCCCAAGATGCATAATTGTCAGATTCACCAAGGTTGAAATGAAGGAAAAAATGTTAAGGGCAGCCAGAGAGAAAGGTCGGGTTACCTATGAAGGGAAGCCCATCAGACTAACAGCAGCTCTCTCAGCAGAAATCCTACAAGCCAGAAGAGAGTGGGGGCCAATATTCAACATTTTCAAAGAAAAAAATTTTCAACCCAGAATTTCATATCCAGCCAAACTAAGTTTCATAAGTGAAGGAGAAATAAAATCCTTTACAGATAAGCAAATGCTGAGAGATTTTGTCACCATCATGCCTGCTTTACAAGAGTTCCTGAAGGAAGCACTAAATGTGGAAAGGAACAACCAGTACCAGCCACTGCAAAAACATGTCAAATTGTAAAGACCATGTAAAGACTATGAAGAAACTGCATCAAATAATGGGCAAAATAACCAGCAAACATCATAATGACAGCATCAAATTCACACATGACAATATTAGCCTTAAATGTAAATGGGCTAAATGCCTCAATTAAAAGACACAGACTCACAAATTGGGTAAAGAGTCAAGACCCATCAGTGTGCTGTATTCAGGAGACCCATCTCACATGCAGAGACAAACATAGGCTCAAAATAAAGGGATGGAGGAAGATCTACCAAGCAAATGGAAAGCAAAA
>NW_012116333.1:1462212-1514159 GCF_000951035.1 Colobus angolensis palliatus
TTCTCAGCACCACATTGCACTTATTCCAAAATTGACCACATAGTTGGAAGTAAAGCACTCCTCAACAAATGGAAAAGAACAGAAATCACAACAAATTGTCTCTCAGACCACAGTGCAATCAAATTAGAACTCAAAACTGCACAGTTACATGGAAACTGAACAACCTGCTCCTGAATGACTACTGGGTAAATAACAAAATGAAAGCAGAAATAAAGATGCTCTTTGAAACCAATGAGAACAAAGACACAACGTACCAGAATCTCTGGGATACACTTAAAGCAGTGTGTAGAGGGAAATTTATAGCACTAAATGCCCACAAGAGAAAGCAGGAAAGATCTAAAATCAACAACCTAACATCACAATTAAAATAACTAGAGAAGCAAGAGCAAACACTTTCAAAAGCTAGCAGAAGGCAGGAAATAACTAATATCAGAGCAGAACTGAAGGAGATAGAGACACACACACACACACACACACACACACACAAAAGCCCTTCAAAAAATCAATGAATCCAGGAGCTGATTTTTTGAAAAGATCAACAAAACTGATGGACCACCAGCAAGACTAATAAAGAAGAAAAGAGATAAGAACCAAATAGATGCAATAAAAAATGATAAAGGAGCTATCACCACTGATCCCACAGAAATGCAAACTACCCTCAGAGAATACTATAAACACCTCAATGCAAATAAACGACAAAAGAAATGGATAAATTCCTGGACACATATACCCTCCCAAGACTAAATCAGGAAGAGGTTGAATCTTTGAATAGACCAGTAATAGGCTCTGAAATTGAGGCAGTAATTAATAGCCTGCCAACCAAAAAAAGTCCAGGACCAGACGGATTCACAGCCAAATTTTACCAGAGGTAAAAAGAGGAGCTGGTACTATTCCTTCGGAAACTATTCCAATCAATAAAAAAAGAGGGAATCCTCCCTAACTCATTTTATGAGGCCGGCATCATCCTGTTACCAAAGCCTGGCAGAGACACAACAAAAAAAAGAGAATTTTAGACCAATATCCCTGATGAACATCCATGCGAAAATTCTTAGTACTGGCAAACTGAATCCAGCAGCACATCAAAAACCTTATCCACCACGATCAAGTCAGCTTCATCCCTAGGATGCAAGCCTAGTTCAACAAATGCAAATCAAGAAACATAATCCAGCATATAAACAGAACCAAAGACAAAAACCACATGATTATCTCAATAGATGCAGAAAAGGCCTTCAACAAAATTCAACAGCCCTTCATGCTAAAAACTCTCAATAAACTAAGTACTGATATAATGTATCTCCAAATGGTAAGAGCTATTTATGACAAACCCGCAGCCAATATCATACTGAATAGGCAAAAACTGGAAGCATTCTCTTCGAAAACTGGCACAAGACAGGAATGTCCTCTCTCACCACTCCTATTCAACATAGTGTTGGAAGTTCTGGTCAGGGCAATCAGGCAAGAGAAAGAAATGAAGGGTATTCAGTTAGGAAAAGTAGAAGTCAGATTGTCCCTGTTTGCAGATAACATGATTGCATATTTAGAAAACTCCATCGTCTCAGCCCCAAATCTCCTTAAGCTGATACGCAACTTCAGCAAAGTCTCAGAATACAAAATCAATGTGCAAAAATCACAAGCATTCCTATACACCAATAACAGACAAACAGCCAGATCATGAGTGAACTCCCATTCGCAATTCCTAAGAAGAGAATAACATACCTAGGAATCCAACTTACAAGGGATGTGAAAGACCTCTTCAAGGAGAACTACAAACCACTGCTCAACAAAACAAAAGCAGACACAAACAAATGGAAGAATGTTCCATGCTAATGGATAGGAAGAATCGATATCATGAAAATGGCCATACTGCCCAAGGTAATTTATAGACTCAATGCCATCCCCATGAAGCTACCAATGACTTTCTTCACAGAATTGGAAAAAACTGCTTTAAAGTTCATATGGAACCAAAAAAGAAATATAGACCAATGGAACAGAACAGAGGCCTCAGAAATAACACCACACATCTACGACCATCTGATCTTTGACAATACTGACAAAAACAAGAAATTGGGAAAGGATTCCGTATTTAATAAATGGTGCTGTGAAAACTGGCTAGCCATGTGTAGAAAGCTGAAACTGAATTCCTTCCTTATACCTTATACAAAAATTAATTCAAGATAGATTAAAGACTTAAATGTTAGATCCAAAACCATAAAAGCCCTAGAAGAAAACCTAGGCAATACCACTCAGGACATAGGCATGGGCAAAGACTTCATGTCTAAAACACCAAAAGTAATGGCAATGAAAGCCAAACTTGACAAATGGGATCTAATTAAACTAAAGAGCTTCTGCACAGCAAAAGAAACTACCATCAGAGTGAACAGGCAACCCACAGAATGGGAGAAAATTTTTGCAACCTACTCATCTGACAAAGGGCTAATATCCAGAACCTACAAAGAACTCAAACAAATTTACAAGAAAAAAACAAACAACCCCATCAAAAAGTGGGCAAAGGATATGAACAGACAGTTCTCAAAAGAAGACATTTATGCAGCCAACAGACACATGAAAAAATGTTCCTCATCACTGGTCATCAGAGAAATGCAAATCAAAACCACAATGAGATACCATCTCACACCAGTTAGAATAGCGATCATTAAAATGTCAGGAAACAACAGGTGCTGGAGAGAATGTGGTGATTCCTCAAGGATCTAGGACTAGAAATACCATTTGACCCAGCAATCCCATTACTGGGTATATATCCAAAGGATTATAAATCATGCTGCTATAAAGCACATGCACACGTATGTTTATTGCAACACTATTCACAATAGCAAAGACTTGGAACCAACCCAAATGTCCATCAATGATAGACTGGATTAAGAAAATGTGGTACATATACACCGTGGAATACTATGCAGCCATAAAAATGGATGAGTTCATGCCCTTTGCAGGGACATGAATGAAGCTGGAAACCATCATTCTGAGCAAACTATCACAATGACAGAAAACCAAACACCACATGTTCTCACTCATAGGTGGGAACTGAACAATGAGAACACTTGGACATAGGGTGGCGAAAATCACACACCAGGGCCTGTCATGGGGTGGGGGGCTAGGGGAGGGATAGCATTAGGAGATATGCCTTATGTAAATGACGAGTTAATGGACACAGTAAACCAACATGGCACATGTATACCTATGTAACAAACCTGCACATTGTGCACACATACCCTAGAACTTAAAGTAAAATAAAAAAGAAATAAAGTAAAAGAAACAAAATAAAATAAAGTTGGCAAAATATCTAAATTGACACCTCCTAAAAGAAGTTATAATGGTGGCAAATAAGCATATGAAAAGATGCTTAGCATCATATGTCCTTATTGGAATTGCAAACTAAAACAACAATGAGACAATACTATATACCTATTAGAATGGGTAAAAAACAAAAAACTGACAATAGCAAATGATGGTGAATATATGGAGCAACAGGAACACTCATTCATTGTCAGTGGGAATGCAAAATGGTACAGCCTCTTTAAAGACACTTTAAGCAAATTCCTTCAAAGCTACACATAGTATTGCCATACTATCCAGCAACTGTACTCCTAGGTATTCACCTAATTAATCTGAAAACTTACATTCACACAAAACTTGCATTCAAATGTGTATAGCTGCTTAATTCATAATCACACAAAACTGGAAGCAACCAAGATGTACTTCCCAATTTGAACAAACTGTGATGTATCCACTGTGGAGACAGAAGTTACTCCATTTTGGATGCTAATCTGATGAACCCCAGTCCTGGAAATGCCTCCTGATTCCTACCTTATTTCTTATCCATAGTGTAAGAACATGTGGACCTTGATGTTATCACACAAATTATAGGCTATGATACATAGAGAAATCTTGCCTGTTCTGGAGGGGTGTCTTTACTTGTCTATGGAGCATATATACACTCTTTCCCTATGGTATATAAACCCTGAGTCGGGGGAGTAATGGTGTGAACATCTGCCTCTCTTAAAAGAACACATTTCTGTCCAAGAACACATTTGTCTCCATAAGTTCCCCCTAAAAATCACCCTCTGCCAATAAACTAGATATGCCTGCCTCATTCTTTGATTTCTTGGCTCCTTCTGTATTTGGGGGTTATTTTGCATATATGGCCCTTTCAAGGAGCATCTATCTATATAATGATAAACAATAAGCTATCAAGCTATAATAAGATATGGAGAAAGCTTAAATCAATGTTTCTAAAGAAAAGAAGCCAATTTGAAAGGCTGCATACTATATAATTCCAACTATATGACACTGTAGGAAAAGCAAAGCTTTTGAGACAGCAAAAAGATCAGTGGTTAGCAGGCGTCCAGGGGTTGAGCTGGAATAATGAATAGATGAAGCACAGAAGACCTTTAGGGCAATGAAACTATTTTGTATGATACTATAATTGTGGATACATGACATTATACATTTGTCAAAACCCATAGAAATGTACAATATAACTAGTGAACCTTAATGTAAACTAGAGACTTCAGTTAATACTAATCTATGGATATAGGTTTATTAACTATAACAAATGTACCAAACAAAAGCAACATATTAACAATAGGGAAAACCATGGGGCTGAGGGGGTATACGGTAACTTTCTGTACTATCTGCTCAATTTTTTATAAATCTAAAACTGTTCTAAAAGTAGTCTATAAAATAAGATTTTTAAGAGTGAAAAGAACAAGAATTTAAAAAGATAATTGTCTAAAGCAAAAATAATGACAATTACATGGTGGAGTTTATAAGATATGCAGATGTAAAATGTATGGCAATCATAACACAAAGTATGGGTGGGAAATAATGGAAGCATACCGCTGTAAGGTATATATATTATACTATATGTGAAAAGATATATTATTTGAAGGTAGACTGTGACAAACTTATATAGCCTAGAGTAACCACTAAGAAAAAGAATAAAAAGAAGGAGAAGAAGCATGGAGGAGAAAAAGCAGAAGCTTTTCTCTGAAAAGGGCAGCGTGGAGATAAAATGGAGTAAAAAATTGAGTAAGTAAAGCAAGCCTCATTTAAACCAAAAGAGTATAGGAAAAGAAGAAAATAGATTACAGCACAGGTAAGGCAAGTGCAAACCTTGCAAGATAACAGATTACAATCTAATCATATCAATAACTATATTAAATGTAAATGGTCTGGCCATCCAAATTAAAAGTCAGGGATTGTCTGACAGGATTTGAAAAGTGAGATCCAATTATATACTGTCTACAAGAAACCCACCTTACCTATAAAGACATGATAAATTTAAAAAATGCAAAAAAGATAATCCATGTAAACACCGATCAAAAGAAAGATAGAATGGCCATATTAACATCGACAACATAGACTTTAAAAAATGATAAACATCTCCAGAAATAAAAAGAAATAAAAAGGGGCATTACATAATACGTAAGAATTCTAAATGTGTGTGTATCCAACAACATAGCTTCCAAAGTGATAAAATGAAAACTGAAATGAAAAAACAGAAAAATCTACAACAATGTTGGAGACAAGTAGACAGATAATAAGGACAGAAAACCTGAACAACACTATGAAGCAATTTGGCCTAACTTTTATAGGGCATCCCAGCCAACAACAAAATAAGTATTAAAGTAGACATGGAACATTCACAAGGATAGTCCATATTCCGGGCCTAAAAACAAACCATAAAACATTAAACTGAAATACAAAATATGTTTTTTAAAATGGAATTAAAATATAAATCAAAGAAATACATCTTTAAAATTCTCAAATATTTGGAAATTAAACAATATATTTCTAAATAACTCCAAATTCAAAGAAGTGACAAATGAAACTATGCAATATTCTGAATTGAATGAAGGTAAAAATACAACATCAAAATTCGTGGATGCAGCTAAAACAGTGCTGATAGAGAAATTTATAGTATTAAATATTTATATTAGGAAACAATAGAGGCCTCAAATGAGTAATCTAAGGTCCTACTTTAAGAAATTAAAAAAGAAATTAAATCCAAGGCAAGCAAAAAGAGGGAAATAATAAAGAGCAAAAAATCAATGAAGTGGAAAATAAAAAACAACAGAGAAAAATCAATGAAATCCAAAACAGGTCCGTGAAAAGATTTAAAGAAAAATTACTAACCTCTAGACCCTCAATGTCCAGTAGAACTTTGTAGAATGATGAAAACATTCTATTTAGCAGCACCCTCCAATATGGAAGCCACTTGTGACTACTGGTCACTTAAAATGTGGCCAGTGTGACCGAGGAACTCAATTTTCAATGTAATTTTATTGAAATTAATTTACATTTAAATAGACACATGTGACTAGGGATAACTATTGAACAGTGCAGCTCTAGACTGACTATTGAAAGAAAGGAAGAGGGGAGAAGGAAAGAGGAAGAGTTAGAGTAGGGAGAGAAAAAGAGAGGCAGAGAAGATGGAATACACAAATAACCAAAATCAGAAATGAAATGAAAAAGAGGACTTCACTACAGATCCTAATGTTAATGCCATTAAAAGGATAATAAGAAAGTATTACAAACAACTATATGCCAAAGTTGATAACATAGATGAAAGGAACTAATTCCTTGAAAGACCCAAAGTATTAAAGTTCACTCAAAAAGAACTGAGTAGCACATAAAATCTGAATAGCCATGTATAGTTTTAAAACTTGAGTCGATGGTATAAAACTAACACAAGGAAACTTTAGGCCCAGACACCTCCCTGTTGAACTCTACCAAACCTTTAAGGAAGAATAACACTCCTATACAAAATGGTCCAGAAAATAGAAAAGGGAACACTCTCAAGTAATTTATGAGACCGCCATTAACCTTGATACCAAAATCAAGAATATTACAGACCAGTATCTTTATAGACCAATATCTCTCATGAATATATATGCAAAAAAAAATCCTTAACAAAATATTATCAAATAGAATAGATTTATTTCTCCATTTATTTGGTTTTCTTTCCCTCTTCAATGTTTTATAGTTTTTAGTATTCAAATATTACAGAACTTCATTAGATTTATCCCTCAGTTTTTCATGTTTTTGACACTATTGCCAATTGTGTTTTTAAGTTTTAATTTCCAATTGTTCATTGCCAGTGATAAGTACAATTGATTTTTGTATATTGGCCTCACATCCTGTGTCTTTGCCAAAGTCATGTTATTTCTAGTAGCTTTTTTGTAGATTCCTCAGGTTCCTACATAAACAATCATGTTGTCTGCAAATAAAGACAATTTTATTTCTTCCTTTTTAATCTGTGTAGTATGCTTATATCTTTTCCTTCCTTTATTTCACTAACTAGGACCTCCCTATAATGAATAGAAATTATGAATGGAATATCCAATGTGGTGCTGGTATAAGAATAGACATATACCTCAGCAGGAAAGAACAGAGAGATTAGAAATAGTTCACACATAGTAACAATTGATTTAGGAGGGGAAAGGTGTCAAGATAATATAATGGGGATAGGATAGTGCTTTCAACAAGAGTGTTGGGGAAATGAGACATCCACACACAGAATTATAAACTTCACCCCATACTCACATTATGTACAAAAATCAACTCAAAATAGATGACAGACCTAAATGCAAACTCTAAACCTATAAAACTTCTAGATGAAAACTTAGGGGAAAACTTTTGTGACACTGGATTAAACAAAGATTTCTTTTTTTTTTTCCTTTTTTTTTTTTTATTATACTTTAAGTTCTAGGGTACATGTGCATAACGTGCAGGTTTGTTACATATGTATACTTGTGCCATGTTGGTGTGCTGCACCCATCAACTCGTCAGCACCCATCAATTCATCATTTATATCAGGTATAACTCCCCAATGCAATCCCTCCCCCCTCCCCTCCTCCCCATGATAAGCCCCAGTGTGTGATGTTCCCCTTCCCGAGTCCAAGTGATCTCATTG
This sequence comes from Colobus angolensis palliatus, assembly GCF_000951035.1. Lineage (NCBI taxonomy): Eukaryota > Metazoa > Chordata > Mammalia > Primates > Cercopithecidae > Colobus > Colobus angolensis. Next base: position 1,470,149 of record NW_012116333.1, read on the forward strand.
TTCAGTTCCCACCTATGAGTGAGAACATACGGTGTTTGGTTTTCTCTTCTTGTGATAGTTTGCTAAGAATGATGGTTTCCAGCTGCATCCATGTCCCTACAAAGGACGCAAACTCATCCTTTTTTATGGCTGCATAGTATTCCATGGTGTATATGTGCCACATTTTCTTAATCCAGTCTGTCACAGATGGACATTTGGGTTGATTCCAAGTCTTTGCTATTGTGAATAGTGCCGCAATAAACATACGTGTGCATGTGTCTTTGTAGTAGAATAATTTATAATCCTTTATTTCTTAAGACACTAAGCACAAACCACAAAAGAAATAATTGATAACTCGACTTCAAAATAATTAAAATCTTCTGCTCTTCAGAAGATAGCATTAAGAAAATGCAAAGTCAAGCCCCAGTCTAGGAGAAGATATTTGCAAAACACACATCTGAGGAAGGACTTATGTCCTAAATATATAGACTCTTATAACTCAAAAAGAGGATGACCCAATTTTAAATAGTCGAAAAATGTGAACAGATACTTCACCAAAGAAGAAACATAGATGGCAAATAAATACATGAAAAGATGTATTTTCATGAACTGGCCAACACAAAAATGCAAAGGAAAACCATAACGAAATACTACTACTACATACCTACTAGAAATGCTAAAATCAAGCACACAAACACAATCCAATACAAAGTGGTTCTGGTGAAGATGTGGAGCAAATGGACTCTCATGCATTGCTGCTGAGATCACTATTTACCATCCTACTTTACTTTTCCCCAAAGCACTTTTCATTACCTTAAAGTTTGCTTACCTATGTAAGTCCATATGCATCTTCTCACATGTTTATTGTCTACCTCCCCAATATAAGTACTATGAGGCTGGCAACTTGGTCTGCCCTGTCATCACTGTGTCATTCTGGCACCAAGAACAGTGTCTGGCAACCTTTACCTATTTGCTAAAAGTTGAGGAAGGAGTGTAAAGAAAAGATACTAAGATATCTATACGTGAATGTACGAAGGCAAGGAACCCAGTCACAGCAGTCTACAGAAGGGCAACCTACGACTGTACGAGAAAATTAATTTAGACCACCAGGAAGCTGCATGGTGTAATGCATGATTCCCAGTTTCTGCTGCACATTAGAATTAGCTGGAGAGCTTTGCAAAATCCCAATTCCAGGCCACACCAGACAACAAAATCAGCATCTCTGAGAATGGAACACCAGCACTGGTAATTTTTTTTTCTTTTTCTTTTTAGACGGAGTCTCGCTCTGTTGCCAGGCTGGGGTGCAGTGGCGTGATCTTGGCTCACTACAATCTCCACCTCCCAGCTTCCAGTGATTCTTCTGCCTCAGCCTCCCAAGTAGCTGGAACTACATGTGCATGCCACCACGCCCAGCTAATTTTTGTATTTTTAGTAGAGATGGGGTTTCACCATGTTAGCCAGGATGGTCTCGATCTCCTGACCTCATGATCCACCTGCCTTGGCCTCCCAAAGTGCTGGGATTACAGGCGTGAGCCACTGCGCCCAGCCAAGCACTTGTAATTTCAAAGTTCCCCAGGTGATCCCAGCGTGCACTCAAAGTTGAGAATCACTGAGAAAATGGAACCTAGACCTTGGAAATGTACACAACTGAGTGTGCAAGCTACTTAACCTCCCTTAGCCTCAAAATTCTCATCTACAAAACGGGAATTATATGTACCTCCCAGAGTTGCTGAAATATTGAGATTCCATATAAAGCTCTTGGGAAATGTAAGTTCTCATCCCCAGGGGAAACTTGATCAAATCTTCATAGCTTAGTGTAAGAAATGCTAATTCTATCAGCAATTCACATTTTTTGTTGTTACCTGATTATCATATTGAACATTTACATTGGAGAAATTCAGAAATGCTCATTTTTCCACTTTCCTGGTGGTAAGATATTGCCTGAAGCTATGTTTAAATTTTCAAGAGTAAATAAACTATGGCGGGAAATCTAGCTGACTATGCCAGTGATTTTCAAACCTAGCTGTACATTAGAATCACAAAATTTCTCAAAAATGAGAAATTTTTTTAAAGAAACACACCAATGTCCAGACCTCACCCAGGCTAAATTAAATCAGAATCCCTGGGGTGGCTCCAGAACATCAGTATGTTTTTAAAAAGCTGATTGAAAGGTAATTGTAAAACACAGGGCTTAAAAGCACTGATTTGTACTAATGATATCCCATGCTAACTGCACATCACAGTCACTTGGGGAGCTCTTAAAAAAGTTGATTGATTCCAGAACCCTGCTGAGACTTACTGATTCAGAATCTGTGGAAGTGGAGCCTGTCATTCTGCAAATCTTCATAAAGCTCCCACTGGTGATTCTGATGCAAACTCACTGAGAATTACTAATTTTTATCATACATTTACTCTACGTGTTGCATATCAGCAAAGATCACTTAGAACTTTCACTGGTCTCAAATGCCAAGCCTGCCAGTCACTTTTAATCAGTAACTGACACAACACATCATAGTAACTCCAAAGACTTTACAGATCTTTTCAGAACACTTTTATGTCCAGCCCACTGACCCACATCACCTACCATATACTGTGCCCAATACTGGCCATGCAGTCCATTGGCCTTTCTAACCAAATTCCTCTAAATGGGCTCCTGATCTGGGAAAAGCAACATGGAATCACATTACTTCCCAAGCCTTATTCCCCTTTGCTAAGCGGTATGCAATGCCAGGATGAATGAAATGAACTCTATTGGTCAAATGAGTCTGAATGAAATTTGAGTTGTTTTCTGCTCCTAGAAGCAAACTGTTATCTATTTGTTTCCCTCAGAGAGATAAACTCAGAGGAAACAGGAGTGATCCCTGAGGTGGGAATAATATAGTGGGCTGCAATTTTAAAACTCTGCTTAGACACAATAACAGGACACTTGGAGTATTATTTTGATCAAACCAATCAGTATATACTGCTCCATGGTAGTACTAGCAAGCAGGTGATAATAGTGGCATTTAAACAACCAGGCACTCTATTAGGCATATTGAATATATTAACTCATGTGATTCTCAATTGCAATGATAATAGCCCTATCAGGCAGGTACTATTATTATTTCCATTTTGTCAAAAAAGAAACAAAGGCACACAGAAGTTAGATGATTTACCCAAAGTCCCATAGCTACTAAGTGGCAGTTTTCTGAAACCAGGCATTCTGGCTTTGGAGTCCAGCATGTTAAGTACTCCACTGCAATGCAGATGAGTGATGGTGAAGCAGTTTAAAAAAAAAAAAAATTGCTGTCTGCAGTAGAAACTGGAGGTCAGGGTATGTGTACCTTGGGCAAATTACTTAACCTCTTGGAGCCTAATTTTGCATCTGAAAAATCAGTAACATAATTGTACCTGCCTTGTAGAGTTGAGGTGACGATTAAACAAGATTATGCATGTGATGTGCTTAGAAAAGTGCTTGGCACTTTCAAGAGCTTACTGTCAGCCATTATTGTTATTTGTATTTTAATACAGCTCAAGTGGTCAGGGAGAAATGAAAACCTATCAAACTGAAAATTTTCCTGCTGATCTTAGATTTGTAGATTCTATAGATTACTAGCGCATCAGATCTAATACGAAATGCAGTCATAAAAGATTTTCACAAAAACTTAAGGACTGTTACTGTGAAAAACCTCAGCCCAAACAGTCGAGAACAATGCCTCTAAAAAGCAAACACCCTCAATTATCACGCTGTGTACATGTAACCGCAACAGGAATCAGACTTCTGAGTAGCTGCAAACTGTAGTTCTCTGTGATTGGAGAACATGCCCCAGAACAGTCTGTCAGGTAGTAATTGCCAGCCCTCCTCAGTCACGTATGTATAAACAGAAAAGAAAAACAAAATGAGGGCTCAAATAAAAAGCGTTAACATTCATCAAATGCCTGATACTCTATTAAATGTTTTTCATGCATTACCTTATTTAATCCTCACAACACCCTTCCGAAGTTGAACACGATACAACTACACTGGTTTGTATCACTTTAAATGCATGACTACACATCTCAAATGGGCCCTCAGCACTGCCTGGGAATCCAACTTTATTTCTCTAGTAAGTTCACTTTCACCCTCTCTAGGACTCTGTCACATGTCTCTCCTCCAAGTTCCCACACCTTTCCTCTCCCCTGCTGCCCTCCCTCTCAGCTGATGGACAACTATACCAATAGACTCTCTTCCCACCACCCTCCATATCTGCACCTGTTGTCTCAGCTACTCCTCTAGTTACAACAGAGTAAGTGTCGCTGCTCATTTCAAAACCAACTACTCACTTGCGTAGGGTCTCCTCCTCTCTCAGGTATTCAACAGCTACCCTCTACAATGTTCCCCTCTTTCATCTGCAGCAGTTTTTCCTTTCTATGAGTTTAATCACATTGCCATATAAACATTCTGCTTTCTTCTCTCTTGGAAAACCTCTACCCAACCTTAATGCCCCTCTTTTCCATTAAAGTTATTCTTGTCAAAATGATTAAAATCCTCCTAATTACCAAATTCATCTTACACAGTAACATTCAACATGGTTGACCACTACCTCCCTCCCTTTTTTGGCTTCCCTTCTTCTTTGTGTACACTATTAAACTAGATGTCTTCACCAGTCCCATATATTTTAAATACTATGTACAGTATATGATGCCGATTTCAAAGATTATCTCTAGCCCGACATCCTCCAGGACTTCAGATTTAAATTTCTAAAAAGTATATTTGATATCTCAACCCAAATATCTACTAGATGATTTATGTGTGTATATTTCACCACACTAAAAAAAAAAAAAACTACCAGGTGACTGATAAATGGAGACAAGGTGAATAGGTAATATGAAAAATCGAATGTGCTAAATGTTCATGGCACCTGTAGGTGGTAGGTGGTAGGTGGTCAGAGCCCTCTGTAAAATTCTCCCCAGCTTATGCTTATGTCTAGTAAGTTTTATTGGGAAAAACCTACTGGGCATCTCAAACTTAACACATTCAAAATGTAAGTACTGATTCCACAACTTCCAAAAATGAAACCTACCCCATCCTACAGTTTTCCTTGAATCAAGGCTAGCATATGAGGGCCTTGCCTATCACATTCAGTGATATTCAGAGCTTCTGGAACAGCGTCTGGCACACAGGAGGCGTTCAAAATAGCTGCTGAATGGATTGATGAATTCATGTTATTTATTTCTAGGTCTCTTTACCTCCACCGGCCCTTGAGTCATTGGGAAGTTCTTGGCTGTCTTAGCGCCTGATGACGACTTCTTACTAATCATACCACACAGCTGCTCCTCAGGGAGTTGGTGGCCTTCCCCTGCCACAGAGCCACAGGGTTCCTGTCCCAGTCCCGTCACGCATAGGCGCCCCAACACGCGTCACAGTGCAGCTGGCATCACATGGCCAGGATCGGGTCCTGCCCTCGGGCTGCAGCGACACTACCTCACAGCCCAGACCCACCCGGGCAGCCTCCCGGGCCAGGGCCACAACTCACACCTTGGGTCGCCTGCACATCAACGGCATCTTCACGCCCGTCCTCCCACAGCCCGGCGCGGCGGCCTCCCGCACGCCCCCTGCCCACCTGGGCCCCAGTCACCTTTCCTCACCTGGGCCTGCGGGGCCGCCCCAACTGCCCCGCTGCAACCCTAGCAGCCTCGTCAGTTGGGTCCACGCCAAGCCCGCCGGCCTTCTTCGCTGTCCAATCCCACCTGCGCCCGCGAGCCTGCGCACTGGAGCCTCGCCCTGCGCTGGGGCCCTCCAGGGACAGACAGAGCCTGCCCCTACCGGTCTTCCAAGGCACTGAGAACCCGTGGGGGACGCCGCTGTAAATTCCCTGCGGGCCCTGTGCACCACCCTGTGCGCATCCCCCTCTCCCAGGCCAGGCTGATAATGCCAACAGCTGTCTGAGCCATGCTTATATCCTGAACCACTGAGGACTGTGTTCTCCAGGAATGCTCACCTGACCCACACCTGCCCTCTAAAACCCTACTGAGTCCTCAGAGGGCTGGGGTGGGGGTCCCTTTGTAGTATCAGAGCAGGGCAGATAGGCTATTGCAAAAGGAGTCAGATCCTGTGCCAGAAGATGAGGTCAGTTGGCTACTAGGTCAGTTAAGACAACTTCAGCAAGCGTGGTCAGTGTAGAGGGAATTCAATCGTAGAGGTTGCCTGAAAATAGGAAGCCAGGATCTTTTTATCTTGACGAACACACCTCTATTCATTGGTCCTGACCAGAGCCACTTTGGTGAATCCAATTACCCTGAAGGTGTGACAAGACCTGCCTCACTTATCCCCCAGCCTTCAATGCTGGTCCCACAGAGAGCCATATGCTTGAGCTGAACTGCAGTTAAGCAGCGACAGCCACCCTCTGTCCAGGCTCTGAGGCCAGCTTCCTGCTCTGTAGTCACTGACAGTGAGTCTCTACAGAGACTTTTTCTTTCTGCATCAGCCAAGGTACCCTGCAAGCAACATATGCCATTGCCATATGTCTTTGTTTGTGTTGCTACAAAGCAATACCTGAGCCTGGGTAATTATAAAGAAAAGAGGTTTGTTTGTTTCACAGTTCTGCAGGCTGTACAAGAAACATGGCACCACCATCTGCTTTTGATGAAGGCCTCAGGAAGCTTCCATTCATGGCAGAAGACAAAGGAGAACCAATGTGTGCAAGACAGAGGAAGAGAGAGAGGTGGGAGGTGCCTGGCTCTTTTCCACGACCAGTTCTCATGGGAACAAAGAGTAAGAACTCACTCACTTCCACAAGACTAGCACCAAGTCATTCATAAAGGATCTACCCACATGATCCAGACACTTCCCATCAGGCTCCACCTCCAACACTGGGGATCAAATTTCAACATTAGATTTATTTTATTGATTTACTTATTTATTTTGAGATGGCATCTTGCTCTGTTACCCAGGCAGGAGTGCAGTGGTGTGATCTCAGCTCACTGCAACCTCCATCTCCCTGGTTCAAGCAATTCTCCTGCCTCAACCTCCCCAGTAGCTGGGACTATAGGCGCATACCACCACAGCCGGCTGATTTTTGTATTTTTAGTAGAGACGGGGTTCCACTGTGTTGGCCAGGCTGGTCTTGAACTCCTGACCTCAGGTGATCTGCCCACTCGGCCTCCCAAAGTGCTAGGATTACAGGCGTGAGCCACTGCACCCAGCCCAGCATTAGATTTAGATGGGACGAATATACAAACTATATCACCAGGGTAGGATTCCCCTTTAAAGATGGACCCCATGTCTAATGTTTCTTCATAGTGTCTAACATCAGGATTCTGCGCTGGTCATCATTTCACAAACATGAGCAGCATGGCTGCTCCAAGACATACAGAGGGAATAACCCCCACTAACATCACCAGGAAATCCTTGCATAGCAGCTAAATGAACAGTTGGTAAGAGTGGACCCTGAGGTCTCATTCCATCTTCCGCAGACTTCCTGCTTGACTACACAATATTCCAAGAAGCCACTGATCCAGAAGGCTCTTCTTGGCTTTCTGTCCTTTTACCTGTGAAAAATTCAAAGAACTATGAAGTTTAGGGCCCATCACAGTTAACTACCCTTCTTTGGAGGCCTCTTTAAACCCTTGAGTCTTACCAATTTCCAGTAGCACTAGGAGTCTTGCAAGCCTAGCCTTAAGTCCCTGCTTTGCTACTGAATAGTTGGTGGCCTTTGGCAGGTTACTTCACAACTGGTGTCTCAGTTTTCTTTTTTTTAAAAAAGGGGACACAGTTGCAAGTGTTTAATGAGACAAAGAACAGAAGCATTCATCACTGTGCCTGGCAGTGAACACTGCTTTTCTTGCTCAAGAGATTTGAGCCATACGCTTCTCTAGGTCTGTGACTCTCCCAGAGTTTCTGGGAGTTCTCTCTGAGCAACAGACCCACTGCAGTCTCCGTACTTTAGGGGTAAGGCTGGATGCCCTTCACACATCACACAGTCTGGATGAGTTCATGCACCACACAGTGATTCCAAAAGCAGAGGCCTGAGACCTAGTTGCTAATGTTGCCTCTCCTCATGGTCCTAGGATTCAGTCACACAGGGCTTCCCATGCAGCTTAAGGTCCTCCTCACTCCCCAATGCAGGCCCAGTTTCACTCTCTGGTCCTCCAGCCCAGGCCTCAGTTCTGCCTCTTTTAATCCATCCCTCCAGGTCCACTTTCCAACAGGGCTGGGAAGTCTCTTGGTTGTCCCCTGCCTGCCGCACCACACCTCCCAGACACCACTTCCTTATTTCCTGCATGGTCCGAGGCTCAATGCTAATCCCTGGGTGTATTAGTCTGTTTTGCGCTGCTATAACAGAATTCCTGAGCCTGGATAATTAGCAAAGAACAAAACGTTTTTTTCTCACAGTTCTGGAGAATGGGAAGTCCAAGATCAGGTGCCAGCATCTGATGGGAGTCTTGTTGCTGCATCCTCCAGAGAAGAGGAACACTGTGTCCTCGTGTGGCAGAAGGCAGAGGGAAAATAGGAAAAAGGAAGCCAAATTCGCCCTCTTTAATAGCATTAATCTCACCCAGAAGGACAGAGTCCTCATGGTCCTTTCACCTCCCAAAGGTCACACCTCCTAACACTACTATCACAGCAGCAACCAAATTTCTTTTAATATTAATACATGTGTGTAGGAGGGGACAAACAGTCAAATCATCACACTGGGAAGGCTCAGCTGGAGAAGCAGAATTGGCCAGCACAGGGAGGCAATGCTGGTTTTGGAATTTTTGTCTTTGCAGTCCTCGGTCTTGATCCAGATATCCAGATGCCCTTTGAGATGGACCTTGAGGGCCATGCTAATGTCTGCTTTCTGCTGAGGTAGGGCTCATCTACTCCTTACAAGTATAAGTACTTACTGCCAAACATACCCTCATCCAAGCCATGGGTCCCCAGATACAGTCAGGAGGACCCCAGTGGATAGCTGGAACTCAGGGCCTTGGGAGAGACTCCAAGGCCCATGCTCAAGTTCAGAGTTTTCTAACTCAGGCTTGGAGCCCAGGAAGAGAAGATAACTAAGAACAACATTGGCAGAAAAAAAAATCACTTCATTGACATTACCCTTCACAGCACCCCCTGCTTCAGGCCTGTGCTTTGCAGCCTGGTTCATTTGGGAATGGTATGTTTCACACCCAGCCCTATTAAGCCTGAGTTGATGAGGACCATGAGCTTGGAAGAAGCTGGGAGGACCTCTCTGTGTGTTTCTCTCTGCCCTGCTTTGAGATGCTTCACATAAAAGACTCTATAAAAATAAATTGTGGAGATTTCAATGCCAATAAAAATCCCAGTGGAGGTGGAAAACTATTTAAAGAGCACAAGAACATACATTTATCTTGTGAATCCTGGCTGCCTGGTCCCTGAGCCTGACACACGGCAGATGCCCAGTAAATATTAATAGATTGATCCATTTATTGGCTGCTCATCCGTTTGCAGCTTCAACCAGCCCATGGCTCTGCATGCACACACCACAAGGAGAGATAATCCATAGGCTTCCATGGAAGAGAGCTGCTCAGCTAGCAGGAGAGCCTGCCACAAACCCTTGAACATAAATGTCCTGCCCTCTACTTGCAGCTCTACTTACTAACTGTAAAATAATGATGTGGCAGAAAGTGAAGTGCAAAGACTGCCAAATTCTTAGAAAGAACCTAGATTCATGCCTTTTAATCCTTATGAATTGCTCCTTGGTCTGCACCAAGTCCTGTGCTTTACAGCAAGAATACAGATGTCTTCACTGAACTGCATCTCATTAGTGGAACCTAACAGAGTGTAAACAGAAGACAACTTTGTTTCTTTGCAATGCCATTTGAACTCAACGCCCAGATGCTTTTTCCCTGGGCCCATGCATATGAAATCTTGGGCTGGTTTATAACTTTGAACACCCAGAATATTCCCATTTCAGTTTAAGATTCCCTCTGACTTATCTAATTCTTAGGCTCTCTTCAACTTCAGCCTGGGAAATGAGCACCGTCAATTTCTCCTTTCTCACCCAGATTCACACCTAGGCGCTCCAGACTCAGTGGCTGACACCTCTACAGCTAGAGTCCTCCTGCAATGGGCCCCCTGGGCTCAGCAGCTATTTTGAGCTGTCTATTTCTTCTGCGAGACAATCTTGTGTTTTCTCAGGAATTCCCCTGCAGAAGATCTCTGAGTACAAACCCATGCCCAGTGATGTTGCCTCTGCCAAGCTACTTACAAGACCCTCCCTCAGCCCCTCCAGGGCTACCAATCTGTTTATGTAATTTTTGCCATGAATAAAGGTACCAGACAAATGAGTAAGTGGAGGGTGAGTTGTAGGCATTGTTTTGTGCCCCAATAATGGGCTGCACAGGAAAGGAAGGGCCACCTTTTTTTTCATTCAATGGCTACATGTGGATGCCTTTTTGTGATTCCCCCTAATGCATGCTCTGTGGGAGCTGAGGCTCCGGCTCTCTCTCTGCTGGGGTCCCCATCACCCCTGCTTATTTTACAGTGGCTCCAGGCTATACCCTGCCTGCAGCTTACTTGGCTACATAAAAAGCGCGTCCACACCCTTGCCCTGACATAGGGATTGGCTGTTTACTCCTAGTGCAGTCCTCTTTCGCTTTGCTCTCCCGTCAGGCATGTTGTTGCTGTCATCACCTCTCACCATGAGATTGCTCAGGGCCATTCTAGACACTAAGCCCTTGCAGAAGACACATGCCAAACCCTGTATATGATTTGAGCAGTGTTTCTCATGTGGCTGGAGGGAAAGGAGAGGTACCTCATTCCTCTCCCCTCCACAAAGAGGGGAAACAGGGAAATGCCATAGCAATCCAACAACTCTTTTCAAAGGAATTTTCTACTCCTGGCCTCAATTTTTTGTAAACCCTCATGGGTGTGTTAGTGGTAGAAGTCATCTAGGTTATCGGTGGCAAATCTGTATGGGTCTGCAGCAATCTCAACTCTTGCCTCCTTAGAAGAAAGAATCTGAGGGGCATAAGGCAGAGAGACCAAGGCAAGTGTTAGAGCAGGAGAGAAAGCTCATTAAAAAGCTTTAGAGCAGGAACAGAAGGAAAGAACGTATACTTGGAAGAGGCCCAAGTGGGCAACTTGAAGGACAAGTGCCCCATTTGACCTTGAACCTAGGATTTCATATGCTGACACACTTCCGGCATTTTGCGCACCTTTTCCCTTGCTTTTCCCTCAGGGTGAGCTGCCCACATCCACGGTGGCCTACTAACACTGGGAGGTGAGCATGGGCAGTGTGTTTAGTGGAGCTGTACACATGTTCACCTGAGGCTTTCCTCCCTTTCCAGGTGGCATGCCTCCGGAAGGTCATACTCTGCCATTTTGCCCCTTAATGCGCATGCTTGAGCCCACTTGCCCAATTCTTGAAAGCTGCCAGTTACCAATTTCAGATGTTTTTATCTATTGGGAAGCTGCCTCTCTCTGGTGCTGGCTGTGACCAATTATTATTTCAGAGAGACAATGTGACAACTGCCTGACCATCACCTGATGGTCATCTGACATTCCTTGTTGGTGGGGGTAGCCCTCTCCTGCTCTGCTCCTGCCTGACTAGCTACCTACCAGGAGCTCCAAATGACTGCAAGAAAGAGTTTGGAGATGGTCCAAGAGCTGGGATTGGAACTGGAGAACTGGGTTGTAGTCAGATACTGGAGAGTTTCACATACCATGCTAAGAAATTTGAACTTTATCCCATAGGATTGCAGGGAAACGATATTCAGCAGGAGAGTACCTGGACTTACTTGCCTCTGAGCATGCTGGGTGGAGAGGCATGATGAAAGTGGAGACCTCTTTGGTGTGCACTAAGTAGGTTAATAAGCAATGTTCAGAGAATCTTCCACTCAAAGTAAAAAAAAAATTCTCACCTTTTTCTCATTTCTCAAGGTGGTTTCTAATTCAGTCTTAAGAGCCAGACACTCTTCTTGGTTTGGGTTTTGTATTGTCTTATGTGTTGATCAATCAGGAGAGGCCTCAAGGGTAGACTTAGTGCTCAGGAACACAAAATCTGTTATACTTTTAGGTCCTAGAGACAGCAGGCACAGCAGGTCACACGGGACCACATGGGGAAGACACCAGGGTGGCCAGGAGGCTGAAGACAGGAGCATGCCTTTGATATACAAACTAACGAGCATGGAACTGCATCTCTATCTCTCCCTACGCTCCAGGAGACCATATTCCTCTCCTTAATCATCCCAGGGCCAGGTACAAGACAACTAGAAACCATGTCTAGAGTCAAAGCCCACTGGAATGATTCAAACTGGCTAGTCCTAAGCTGTTGAACCTGCCTTGCCTTTCCCATGGAAACCCAGTAAAGGCCATGGCCTAGGTGTCCCCCTCGCCTGTCTTCTGCCTCCTGACCACCCTGATGTCTTTCCCATGTGGAGTGGCATGGCATGCCTGCTGTCTCTAGAACCTGTGTGTATCATAAACTTTATTTTCCTGAGCCTGTCCTGGGTCTCTTCTTGTGGTCACACCTGACTGACCACATCATAAAAGAATACAAAACAGCTTGCCAGGTCCTTAGGCGGGCATGATTGAGTGAGAAGGGCGTAGTCCTGGGCCTCAGTGACTTTATTTACTTGTGGCCTCAGACAAATTATTGAACTTCTCTTGGTCTCAATTTCCTCATCTATAAAAATGACCCTTGCAGAGTACAAGTCAGAACAAACTAGACTATGCTGCTGTAATAGATAAACCCCAAATCTTAGCCACCTGTAGCAGTAAAGGTTTCCTTCTTTCTCTCAGTGCATACGCAGTGTGGGTCAGCTGGCCACTCTGCTCCCTGCTCCCTGACTTAGCACGCAGGCTGATGGCATGCCCACTGTCTCTGATCACATTAGGATCTCGGTGGCAGATGGAAGGAGCGCTCGGGTGGGTCCTCCACCTGCAATTAAATGCACCAGCATGGAATTGGCAATGCATGCCTCTCCTCACAGCTCCGTGGTTGCAAATCACATGGCCCTGCTTCACCACAAAGGAGCTCTGCGTGACTACCACAAATGCCTACTCCACGGGTGTAGGGTGAGGGTTACATGTGCTACAACACAAAGAGCCTGGCACAGGGCTTGAAAGCTGGCAGGTTCTGACAAAGCTCTTCTAGGAAGAGCAGCCTCGACCCACAGTGGTGGTCAAGACTCCCAGGTTTGCACTGGTAAGTACTTTAGAAAAAGCATACTGTCTACAGTAACATAGACTTTCTTTTTTTTTTTTTTTTTTTTTGAGACAGAGTTTTGCTCTTGTTGCCCAGGCTGGAGTGCAATGGTGCAATCTCAGCTCACTGCAACCTCTGCTTCCCGGGTTCAAGTGATTCTCTTGCCTCAGCCTCCCGAGTAGCTAGAATTACAGGTTCCCACCACCATATCTGGCTAATTTTTGTATATTTAGTAGAGATGGGGTTTCACCATGTTGGCCAGGCTGGTCTCGAACTCCTGACCTCAGGTGATCCATTCACCTTGCTCTCCCAAAGTGCTGGAATTACAGGCGTGAACCACCATGCCCGGCTGGAGCTTTTCACTTTAAAATTATTTCAAAATGGTAAAAGGCAATCTGAAAAGTCCAGTGAAGGGAAACCACTTAGGAAACAGAAATCCCAAAGATCAGGATTGATAAATGTCTCTATCTTCGAGTAACAGACTAATAGGACTCTCAAGGACAAAATCTGGGGAAAGATGATTGATAATCTCTTGTGTAAGAAGGTTTTCAGGCCGGGCGTGGTGGCTCAAGCCTGTAATCCCAGCACTTTGGGAAGCCGAGACGGGCGGATCATGAGGTCAGGAGATCGAGACCATCCTAGCTAATACGGTGAAACCCCGTCTCTACTAAAAAAAAAAAAAAATACAAAAAAACTAGCCGGGCGAGGTGGCAGGTGCCTGTAGTCCCAGCTGCTTGGGAGGCTGAGGCAGGAGAATGGCATAAACCCGGGAGGCGGAGCTTGCAGTGAGCCGAGATCCGGCCACTGCACTCCAGCCTGGGCGACAGAGCGAGACTCTGTCTCAAAAAAAAAAAAGAAGATTTTTCAGTTGCAAGAAACAGACAGAGCAATGAATAGACTGATTGTCACAGGAACTCCAAGTCCCACTGCAGGACAGGGTTCAGCTGGTTGACTCAGTTATACCAACTGGGACCCCAGCTGTCGCCATTCTCTGGCTCTGTGTTGATTTCGTTTGGCTTCCTTTGAAAACGGATCCCTCTTAAGGTCATGGAAAGGCTGTCAGAAGCTATACAGTGGGGTAGATAAATAATTGCTTCTGGAAATTTTCCCTAAAGATGTGTGGGTACTTTTCTAAAAGTCCCTATGAAATATTTGTGTATTTCACTGGCTTAAATTTAACTATGACTTCTGTCCCTAGCAAGAATGGTTGCCTTGAAGCCAACTGGGCCATGCTGATAGGAAGAAAGAGGAAAGGATGCTGAATAGACAACGTGTAGTCTACTCTTACCCAGTGAGAGTAAGCAGGCCTGATTTTAAGAACTGAGCCAGAGATGGGTTTGAAACCTGATGATCTTTAGCAGTTTCTTCTCAAAGACGTGGGATGACTTGAAAGTGCTTGTCAGTCAGGCAATGAGAAATCTAATGAAGAACCACAGAGGAGACATGGTATCCCTTCCTCTGCTCTTCTCCTTCACCCTCAACCCTGAGATGCATCCACTGACACTCACCTTGAAACTCCCTCTGCTACTCCCTTTGCGTGTTGATGCTTCATTGTGTGTCAGCTCTCTTTAGAGTGCATTCTACAGAAACTCATGTAGATAAAACCATGTCATAGCATTGCTTTGAGGCCTCAGTGACTGCTTCCCTTGCAATGGAATTCACCATGATTTCGCCTAAGTGGAAATATCCCTCTGGGATCCCTTATGTTCAGAGATACTACAAATTCAAAATGTACAAAGCCAAAATGATCACCAAATAAGATATTCCTTGGTAGTCCCCAACTCAGTCGATGACCCCATCATTCCTTCTTCTCTGGAATGAGCAGTGTTCTCTAGAGTGGTCTCAATTCTTTTCTTTCCCATACCAATCCATCTTCCACCCCACAAACCAGACTAACTTTTCAGATTTGAGTTCTGATAACAAATACCTGCTGAAAAGCCAAGCCTTTTAGCTCACAGTCCGTGTCCACCTCTCAGTGGCTCTCCTCCTGCCTCTCAGCTCCATACGTGGTCTGTCTGCATGTTGGGGTCTTTGATGACCTCCTCCCATGCCTAGCATGCTAAGCCCTTTCATGCTTACACCTCTGCTTCCAGAGGAGCTCCTGCTACCCCATCCAAAGCCCTCTCCTCAGGCAGGATTCCCATTTCCTTTTGGGAAAAAAAAAAAAAAATCCTTGTTTTTTTATATGTTTACTTCCATACCATCATTCCAGCGTCCATCCCATTGATTGTAATACTATTTCATGTGTTTATGTTTTACCTCCTGCACAGGAAGCAAGTCCCCAGACGGCAATTCTCATCCACATCACCGCCGTCCCCTGGGTCTTGCTTACAGCCTGCTATACAGCATGTGCTCAGTGAATGCGTGTCAAGCCAAGGGAGCAGAGACACCTAGAGCTGCTCCAACATTCTTCCTGTATGTTTTTCTCCATGATTATTTGACTCTAAAGTTGAAGCTTTTATTCTGTAGCGGGTATAAGTACTGAGGGATGGAATTGGTTTAGACTCTTATAATTTATTTAAAATTACTACAGGTGCCATTGACTATGTCGGTGGGCTAATCAGCCACAGTGAGCCTCGGAGGCTGAGCACTCTCATTCTTGGTCAGTGAGTCTGTAACCTTCTATAGAACTTGACCTGCCAATATGTGGAGCCGCTATGGCATGATTAAAGCACAGATGGAAAACCCAGTTTTTAGTTAAATGTTTTTATTTTGAAATAACTGTATACTCATAATGCAGTTGGAAGAAATAACACAGATGATGCCCTGTCACCTTTACCTGGTTTTCCCCAACAGTAGCATCTTGTAAAACTAGAGTATAGTATCTCAATTAGGATATTGACATTGACGTAATACATCCATCTTATTCAGATTTTCTTAATTGTATTTATATCTGGTTGTGTGTGTGAAAGAGAGAGTCTGTGTATGTGTTCTATACAATTTTATCCCATGGGTAGGTTCATATATCTGCTACCTGTCAGGATACAGAGTATTTCCATCACCAAGAGGACCCCTCCTGCTGCCCTTTTATAACCACACCTGCCTTCCCTCCTCCCCCACATCTCCTTAACTTCTTGTAACCACTAATCCATTCTCCATTTCTATAATTTTGTCATTTTAAGAATGTTCTATATATTGAATCATACTTGTACTACCTTTGGAGATTGGCATTTTCTCACTCCACATAACTCTCTGGAGTTTCGTACAAGTTGTTGTGAGTGTCCAGAGTTATTTCTTTTGATATGGATTACCACACGTTACCTAGCCATTCACTTATTTGAAGGATATTTGGGTTCTTTCTCATTTGGGGCCATTACAAGTTAAGTTGCTGTGAATATTTTCATAAAGGTTTTTGCATAAACACAAATCTTAATTTCTCTAGGGTAAGTACCCTACGTGCAATTGCTGGGTCTTACGGTGATCGTGTGTTTAGTTTCATAAGACCCAATCAAACCATTTTCCACAATGTATACACTATTTTACATTCCCATGAGCAATGTATGAGCAATCTCCTTTCTCCACATCCTCAGCAGCATTAGGTGTTTTCCCTATTTTTGATTTGACCATCCTGATACATACGTGGAGATAACTTATTGTAGTTCAGTTTGCATTTCCCCAATGGCTAATTGAAGTTGAGCATCTTTTCATGTGCTTATTTGCCATCTGTATATTATCTTCAGTGAAATATCCATTCATGTATTTTTCTTATTTTCTAATGGGATTTTTTTGTTTTGTAGCGGTTGAGTTTTGTGAGTTCTTTATGTATTCTAAACACTAGTCCTTTGTTGGATATATGATTCCAGATACTTCCTCCTCATTTGTTGCTTGGATCTTTTATCCTCTTAACAGAGACTTTTTATAGAGAAAAAAATAAACAAAAAACAATTTGTCAATTTTTCCTTTTCTTTTTACAGATCATGCTTTTGGTGTCAAGTCTGAGATCTCTTTGCCTAGTCTTAGATCCCAACAATTTTCTTCCCCTCCTTTTATTCCCTAAAGATCATATAGTTTTACATTGACATGTAAGTCCAGGATCCATATGGAGTTCACTTTTGTACAAGGTGGAGATCATTTTGTACAATGATCATTTAATGTCAATGATCATTTCTTTTTTTGTCTATGGATGTCCAATTTTTCCAGCACTATTTGTTGAAAAAGCAATTCTTTCCTCACTGAATTTCTCCTGCATTTTGTCAAATATCAGTTGGGAATATTTGTGTGGGTCTATTTCTGGATTATCTATTCTGATCCATTGATTTATGTGTCTATTTCTCTATCTCACTATTACTCTAGCTATATAGTAAGCCTTAATATTGATTACAGTGATTCCTCCCACTCCACTCTACTTTTTGAATATTATAGCTATTCTAGTGCTTGTGTATTTTCAAATTAAGTTTCAGAAGATATTTTTATTTGTATAATGTAAACTACATTATGAATATAAAATAAAATTTATAAAAATTAATTTCAGAATAAACTCATCTATGATTACAAAATACTTTGCTAGGATTTTGATAAGAATTGCATTAGACCTATAAAATTAATTTAGGGAGAATTGATGCCTTTACTATGTTGAATTTGGAAGCCCACTTTTGCACTTCAATTTAGTGCTGAATATGTATATGCTTTAGCAACCTCATAACAATGGTGTGCTGGCACATAATAGGAGCTTCATAAATATTTATGGCATGGAGGGAGGATGGGAAGGACAAGTGAAGTCTTGAAGAGTCTGGATCAGTTGTCCTTAAATCTGGCCACAGAGACTATCATCTGCTGAGCTTGGTAAAAGTACACGTTACTGGGCTTCATCTCAGCCCGACTGATTCAGAATCTCCAGGGATGAGGCCAGTGAATCTGTATTTTGAACACCTGCTATAGTTGATCCTCAAGTACAGCCAGGTTTGTAGGATGTAGCAGCCAACAATGGAAGCAGTTGAGTCTCGTAGGAATTAGCTGTTCTTTCTGACATTTGCCCTGAAACAAAGCAAGTAGTAGCTGCAATTGAGTCCACCTAAGACAAATTAACATGTGGCTCAAAATGAGTATAACAGCCTGGGAATCAAGGGTGGTCCTTTCCTACAAGGAGGAGGACCAGATGTATTTTGAGCCTGTATCCACCAATTTCTTTTCCAAAGAGGAAATAAGCAACCAGTGTTCAGCAGAATGTGAGCAGTCTAAAATTGTAAATACTGTTATTTAATCACTTCATTGCATACTTGATTAGTTCCCTAACCTTGAGGCCTGTGAAACTGTAATGATGCACCAGGGGAGCTGGCCTCAGCTCTGAGAGAATTTAGAACAAGGCTGTTCAGATCCCGGGAAACATCTTTTTCATTAATAGCAGAAGAAGCCTAATGACCTATAAGATTTTTCTGTCATAAGGAGAACAGAAAAATTAGAAACAAAAGCACATAGAGGAGAGTTCACGAATTAGATTTTAGAGCACAGGCTTTTTTAACCTTGGTCTTTGTTTTTGTTTGGTTGGTTATTCTTGCTTTCTTTCTCTCTCTTATTTTGCAGTTTCAGTCTCTTTATTTTCAATGTAAAATTTATAGCTATATAAAAGTAATTTTTAACAAAATTCTCCTAATCCCATCACTCAAACTTTGGTCAATTTCTGTCCCATTGCTGAGGCTCCCCTCTGTTCATGTTGCTTCTCCTTGTGCCTGTGAGGCCTTCCGTAGTTGTAACCAGCATGTAATTCTGAGTTATTACATGAAACACTTGACTAAGTTGTGAGTTCTTCGTAGTTATATTGCTTTCTTGGCAGTGCAATATTCTATTATGCTATTGTACCATCATTTTCTCTAATGTTACTATCATTCTAAGGCATTTCAGCCAATTCCAATTTGTTGTTTTTATCAAAAGCACTACAGTGAGCATTTTTAAATAAATTGATATTTTTCCTATTCTGGATTATTTCTATGGGATAATTCTCAGGAATTTCATTGCTGGGTCAGTGGACATACTCAGCTTTTGATATTTCTGAATATGCCAGCTTCAGCAAAATGTGGCCAGCATTGGACAGTTTTTTTTTAATTTTGTGAATGTAATGAATGCAAATCAGTATATTGACATTGTTTTGGTTAGAATATTTTGTATGTTTGTTGGTTATTTGTATTTTATTGTATATTTTGCCTATTGAAACCCTGTATTGATCTGTTATAAACTATAATGGGCTTTCTAAATATTAAAAATATTAATCTTTGTTCATAATTATGTAAATGCTTTCCCAACCCATTGCTGTTCTTTTTACATGAGTTTTGTCATTATTATTGTACGGAAGTTTAAACTTTTTCAATATTGTCAGCTTTGTAGGTTTTTTGTTGTTATGCTTTTGGTCTACTGCAGTAAGCTAGAAGAGTGATCACTCCTCTGCAAATCTGATAAAACTAGAGCCTGTTTCCTACGAGTCTTTCTCTGATGTGTGTGTGTGTGTGAGATTCCAGTAGATGAAGTGGGCTTTGAAACTAAATCATTTTTCCAGCTCTCTCAGTTGTATCTATGAAGTTGTCTCCCCTTCCCCTATGCTGAGACCCTGACTCTGCCCTGCTTTCTCTGTTACACAGCACCAGGTATGCTCCTGGGCTTGCCTGTGGTCCCCCAAGTGTTTCTTTTGGGCGTTTGCTAATTCAAGTGTCTTTAGTTCTTTGTCCTAATATGGGGTAATGCTGGATCTACCACATCACTCTGCTTTCTTAACTAGATATCCCCATCTTATTTTTCCTTCATATGCTTTGTAGAATCAGGTATAAAGTCCAAAAAGAAAGTCCTTTTAAAAGAATGTATAGTTATGTGGAGTTGTATAGAAAAGATACAGAAAGATATCAAAACATATTACACCCATAACCTTGGAGCCAACCCCCTTTACAGAGTCCTTCCACTGTGATAACCATAGAAACTCCTTTGTTCCAAGGTGAACTACGAAGTGCACCCTGCAACCTTGTATCTGTCCCGGAGAGTGTGTGCCAGTGCCGCAGCAAGACCTCACGCTGCCTGGGGTATCTTTGAGGAGGAGGTTGGTTCTCAATTCCTTTCACAAAGGGAAGCCACCCACCCCCTTCTCACCACCTCCCCTTTCCACACACACACACACACACACACACACACACACACACACGCAAAGCTTTGCTGGATGTAAATCCCAGAACTGAAGAGAGGCAACAGCTATGATTCAAAATGAATCTCAGAATTGACAAGCATGCCCTTCTTGCAGTGAGCTCTTAACAACTGGGCCAGGCCCTTCATCCCAGGTCACCTTCGCAGGAGCCTACAGGTTTCTTTCCCAGTGGCAGAGCCAGTGGGTACACTCTTTGGACCAAGGTCACCTGAGGGCTCTTCTGTCAAAAGGACTTCCATGCAGAAGCCCTCAGTCTCTGCCTTGGGAGACGGTTGCTCTCTGTGTTTACCTAAAACAAGAAGCAGCTTTTAATGGGTGGCCTCCTCATTTTGCTAGCAGCCTTCCCTAAACAGAACAGTTCCGTGCTCTTCTTAATACCACTGAACAAGGGAGTTTTTCTTAGCCTCATGAAAGAGAAATATTTTGTGAAGGAAAAGTAGGACTCATGCCACTTTGTGGAAAGACCTGTGTTACACAAATTCCCATGAAAAGACACATTCTAGGGGAAATGTGAAAAGGCACCAAAAGGAGAACCAGGCAGATGTAGTGTGAATCCACCCCTCCTACCTTAATGATCTCAGGCAAATTAAACCTTCTAAGCCCCCTTTAAAAAGAGAAATAAGAATATCACTCAAAATTGACATAAGGATTAAGTTAAATCACATGTAGAAACTATCTTATGTATTAGGACTGTAATGTCTGAAAGGACCAAATGAAATAATTGGTGATTAGGTTTAAAGGTTACACTGCTCTGTAGGCAAAGTCCTCTTTATAAATGAGATCATATATACAGTGGAAGGGGTTTAGCTTATAGGGGTTATGGACATTTTGGAGAATTTAAAGGCTGTTAAGACCTTCATTTCCCAAAAGAAGCACACGAGTCAACATTCTAGGTGCAGTAGCCCATAGATGCCACGAAGCACACCTGTGGGCTGCTGCATGGAGCCAAACTAAGAATTCACACCTTGAGCACTCATGTTGGCACACCCATCCTCTGTCTACAGGGGAGGGTGAGACCTGTTCTCCTTTTTGTGCGGAATTAGTGATTCTAACAGGACTCACCCTGAGCACATCCCACGCCACAGTCCATACATAGATGAGGACTTGGTAGAGCCTGGCACCCTTGTCATTGTCATAGGTGAGTGTTTCTCCCCACCCAGACCCATATCACATGTTAGGGCACAAGGCCAACTGTCTAGTTCCTTTGACTACATGGAAAAACCCAACAGGATTGAATGCATTAAAAAGCTTGTATCCTCTCACTGGAGTAATTCCCTCCTTTGTGATTGAAGATAAAAATAGCTAATGTTTTTTAAGCGCTTACCACTACACACTTGGCATCATAACCGCATGAAGTGGGTTTGGTTATCTCCATCTGGCAGTCAGATGCATACTGAACAGTTTAAAAGTCATGTGCTGCAGGTCTCCCAGCTAGTGAGTGACAGGGCCAGGCTTCAAATCTGAGCACCCACAACCACAATGCCACACCTTCTGCCTTTCTCTTCCTGGCTGGCTCAGAGGCACTGCACATGTCAGTGGACTGGCCCTTGTGGTCCCCACCAATTGTTCAGCCTTCTTCTTTCAGCTTCCCAGCCCTGTGGAGTCAGCTCCAAGAAGACTGCCCCTGCATATAAGCTGCTTCCTGCTTGCCCACACTTCTGTTAATCCATGATGTACACTCCCGATGTTATAACGTGTTCTACTTCCCCATGAATGAACATGAATGGTTTCAAAGCCTCTGAATCTTCCACTCTATTAACTTGTTGCTTCCTATTTCAGATAAGAAATAGCCCTTTTGTTATATTTTAATTTCAAATATCCACTCTCTTTATCAGCTGGCCCACGACTGTCCTCTGAGGCTCCAGCTCAATCATTTGTGGTGGCTGAGCTTCCTTATGTGCAGCCAGGAAAATGGATCTGGGATACAGTGGGAGGAAAGTGGAGGAGTGTGTTTCAATTATACCTGAAACTTCTCAAACTGATGTCTCAGTAAGTTTCAATGGACCTTGAAACTCTGTTTATGTGAAAGTTTTTGGAACATTCAGCATTTTTAAATATGCACTGTAAGTACTTTAACAGAATGTTGGGTGGTTACAGACCTGCCCAGAATTTAACCACCTTTCCTCCTAGTGTGACAGTTTCTGTTGTCCTTACTCTTCCTGTGTCCTCATCAATATGTTCTGACCCTGCCTGGTGAGCAGGTCAGCTTCCGGTGGCTCCTTGCATTAACAGTGAGACTTTCCTGATGCTGGTCTATACTCAGCCACAGCAGTCCAACAAGATAGGCCCTATGACAAGACACCAAGACTCTTCTCTGCAGTACATCCAGCAGAGGGGCAGGTAGGAGCAGGCAAAACAGGAATCAGCACTAGACATTCAGACCCCCAAAAGAAAGAGACCTGAGGAAAGAGATGCACCCTCCTGTACACAGGAGTCAGAACAGATGGGCACTCAACAGGTGAGCCGTGGAGTGGGGAACCAATCAGGCTTAAATTCTGGTTCTGTCACTCACTGGATAACCTTGGGAAAGCCCCAAATGTGTCGTGTGAAATGGGGTTGATGACAGTCCCCATGCTGTAGGTCGTTTTCATGGTGCAAGGGCCATGGTAAGTGCTCTGTGAAAATGGCCATCACTATGACGCATGACCCCCAGAGAAGATGCAGGGGAAACTGGGCAATGCCCGCAGACCATCCCCCACCCCCAGCTGAAGTGGCTTGATAGCACTGAGCCCTGCTGCTGTCAGAGCTCAGCCCCAGCCCACCCAGTCAGAGTGATACCCACCTGAGGGCACCGTACTCCAGGTCCACAGGCTCCTCCAGGTCTTCCCATTTACTCCCACTCTCTGGGGACTCTTCTGGAGGCAAAGACTCTGGGACAGTGCCCCAAGAGCAGAACTGTGGCAAAAGAATGGTCCCAGAATCTGCCTCCAAACATTCTTCACAGGGTAGCTGGCCTTGGCATGTAGAGTTGATGGTAAGATACTCTTCATCCTCCGAGGTAGGAGAGGGGGCTCCACATGGATGGTACACGTCACCTTCCCCGTCCTCCCCATCCAATTCAGGACTAGAAAACAGAAGCCCATGTGTCTTCCAGCCTTAATAAAACAAATTATTTGCTCCACCTTCCCCTTGCCTTTTAGAATACTCTCCATGACGCAGGCCGGTGAGACTCAGCCAATGTTCAAACAGCTCATGCCAGAGGCTGCTCTGGGCACCAGGAAGCAAGAAATGAATAAGGCACTACCCTTGGCTTTGAGGAGCCCCCAATTTAATGAGAAGTTGGAGCAGTAAAGAAATGTTACAGTCCATGTAGGAAGTGCTATAATAGAGGCAGCTGCAGCACCTTACTGAGCTCAGGAGACCAGAGGGGCTTGCCAGAGAGCACAGCATTGCAAGCAGGGCAATGACCCAATTCTAAGACTGACTCTTCACATGGCAAGCAGAGTCAGTCAGACCTTGGACAAGTTTATTGACTTCATTGGAACCTCAGTTTTCTCATTTGACAAAACTAAATGGTCAAGAAGCATCTAGGATTATTGGGACATGTAAATTACATAATTCTGATACAGCCCCCTCGCTCTGGGTTCCTGATATGGTGTAAGCTTTTAGTAAATGTGAGATTACTACTGTGAATATGATAACTATTTCAACAGAAGAATTACAAAGGAAGGGCCTCAGGAAGGGGTTGGGAGTGACTCAAGCAGGCAACCATCAAAGTACTTTGTGCAAAGATCAGGTCCTTTTCTGAGCACTGAAAATGTGCCTATTTAGAGAGGCGGCCAGCTAGAGTGACATTTACTCCCCATGGAAGGACACAGGAGGCAGACGAGTGAGTGATGAAGCTCATTATCTGGTGATGCAACTGCAGACGTAATGGTCAGAGAACAAGGCTTCCAGGGGCTGCCCCAAGTTCACCACACATGCCTCTTGATTAGAAAGAACAGTCCATGCAAAGGTAGGGCATTTTACACAGCACTGCAGACATGCAGAGAAGGTGCTCAGAAAATATCTGTCGAAGGTCTGGTTAGAGAAGATGAGAAGGAATATCTAAGAGAAAAGCACAAAGATTTAGCTTTTTACCAAATACGTGGATCCTCATTTCTCAGCCTCCTTCCCCATACCCAAATCAGTGGGTTGGCTTTGTTATGAGCTGTTGCTCTCCTTCTCCTTTCCTGCATTGCCTCTTTCTCTTAAAATTGGCTCTGGTGCACCCCAATAGCTACAAACACCCAGACACCCAGAGAGTCCATCCTCCTCCCCAGTAGAGCTCAAAGCGTCTGTCCCAAACTGAGCTTCACTGTGAAAGAGACATTATTTCCGCTCATGAGAGCTACAGGTTATGTGAAATAGTGAATTTCATGTAAATATATGCACACTCAAGTGTATAAAAAAGAAATTATTCTACAAGGACTGAAGAGGAACACTCACTGTCAAAAGACATTCTTAATTCTTGAGCATTTGCAGGGAAAATTGGCTTTAAACTTGGCCAAATCATGTAGAAACTGTTTTCTTATAAAAATAGGAAAGAAACATTCAAGAAGTTTCATCAAAGAATGGGAAATCTAGCCTATTGCCCAGGCCAAGACTCAACACTGCCCCCACCCCCTCAAGCAGCACCCACTTCCCTCCATTCTCAGCACACTAAGCCTTGTTGAGGAGTGAGAGATGGCAGCAATATGTTTCCATTGGCCACTGCAGCTGCCTATGTCCACGCCTCACCTCCCACCAGTAGACTCCCTCCACCCCTTCTAATAAGCTCTTTGCCCTCTGGTTTCGATTAGGAGTTCCAGCTACTGGCTCTGCCTGGACAGAGACCTAGGGAAGCCATCAGCCTAAGAGGCAAGAGGCAAGGCTTCATCTGAGGCTCAACCAAAGAAAAAGTGATTTGCTTCCCGCTTGTCCAGGGGGACTTGGGGTCCCAAGGGTGAAATCTTGGCCATTATCCCCCCACAACTAGGGACAATGACTGCCTTTCCTTCTACCCTTTTGCACATGCCATCAGGCTGCCCTTGGAGATTTGACCTGGGGCTCAACTGTAGGCATAGGGAAAGGGTGACTAGGGAATAAAGAGGCACCAGACGCCTGTATGCCTATTTCACAGAAAGGGCAAGACTTGGAAATTTGGAGAACTTCATTAAGATAGAGACATTCTTTCACAGCAAGCCTCATGTTTTGCCATGTGGACATGATGGGTAAAGAGGTGGAATTCTACACCCAGGGTTCAAGGTCAGCCAGCTCATGGCTAATGTAGCAGGACTTTCAGCAAGACCCTGATGCTGTCAGGGTACACGGAGCTCTCTGCTCACCCCCTGGGTTTGTGTAATGACCTCAAGTTCTTCTTGCCCTCATTCTCTGCCCACCAACCTGTGCAACAGAAGGAGACTTTTATAGACAGATGATAACCAGAGGAGAATCTGGAGATTTCACATGGGCTCCTGGGCCAGCCATCTCTCCCACACAAACCAGCAGGACCCCAGAACCAGGGTCCCCACCAAGTCCTGAAACTCTTCAGTGGGTATTTTTAAGAGGAATCCTAGTTCAGCTCTGAGGTCAGTGAAACCATTCTGAAGGCTCTGCTTGCTACAGGATATTTACTGAGAAAAGACAGCGTGCCCAACTTTTCTGGACAGCTATCCTTTAAAGACTTGGGCCACCAAAATCATCTCTACCTTTCAGGAGGAAAGTCACAGAGGCAGATTGGGCATTTCAGGCTTGAAATATGAAGGTATTATAATTGTCCTATTTACTTACGCTTAAACTCACAACGAAGTTTGGGTTTTGTGTCTCTTCATGTCTCCAGTTCTCCATCGTCAGGCCCCATACTGATGTCCCTGTTAGCCCTGATGACACAGCTGGGAGCCCCAGGTCTCTGCTCCTGACAACTGCATTTAGTTTTGGCAGGCTGGATTTATAGTATCTCTAAGACATCAAGGTAGACAAGTTCAATGGACTGCCAGATTTGAAACTCAGATGATAAATCTGAGCTGAAGTATAATAGTTGGCATTTGTCAGAATTGTGTGGATAGGAATAGGAATGCAGGAGGCAGGTACCCCTGGGAGCCTATAAGGCATAAAGAGAACCCTGCTAGAGGCAGCACCCAGGCTCCATCCCAGGCTCTGCCACCTCACTCACTCCCCTCAGCCACACTCCAACCCAGGAGCAGGCATGACAGCTCCCTCACCTGGCAACTGCATCCCTCCCTAACTACTCTGACATCACACCTGGCCTAGCAGCTACAGTTGAGTGAGATCTCTGGCCTCCTAATTATCTTTTGCTATTCCAGACAGTGCCCTTCCCCAGAAGGTATGTCATAACTTTAGGTTCATTTCAAGGACTCCTGCTTCATTTTGCTTTCTTAAATAAATGACCATCAAGATTTATACCATCACTTTCACAAAGTGATGCTTGGTGAACTTACGTGCATTTTACTTACACGAGTTTAGTGATATGTGCTAGGCAAAAAAAGAAAGAGAAAAAGAACCTTAAACATTCTGCAAAGACCAACTGTCCAACCAATGAGTGTAAGCCCTGAAGTGCACATGAGTGGGAGAACTAAATCTTCCATACTCTCAGTCTGTCTCTGTTTCTATGGGGCCAGCATTTAAAGACAAACATTTTGCATACAGCATAGCCCATAAATGCAAGCCTCCTAACTTCGTCTGAAGCTTGACCAAACAAAAAGTGATTTGCTCCCACACCAAGGGGCAAACAACATCACTCCTTCCAAAGTGATGTTTCAAGGGTAATGAGACTTGATGTGATTGTTGCCTTATGCCTACCTTTAGGAACTAACCTTATAAAAAATGTGACTCCAGCCAAGCTTTCCCTCTGATAGGCACGTAATCCAACTCTCCTCCATAAAAATGTACTATAGTGCTTTATTATAAGATATTTTTATAAAGATCTACTACTAGACGGTAAAACCTCTAGATATAGAGTGTGAGAAAAGAAGAGAACAGAGAAAGAAAAGTGAAATCGAATCTTGTCCACGAACACTTTGAGTTTGCTGTGGTACTGGCAGCCATCTGGTTGTAGGAAGTTGCCACCTGGCAGATGGTAAGTTCCGGCAATTTGCTGGGAATTTCAATTGAAGGGACCTGTTCTTTAGCTGGAAATAGCTCAGGAAAGGGAAGGAAAACAGACTTGCATTGAGTTCTTACTGCATGCCAGGCAGCGTGACAGCACCCTGCACGTGCTATTCCTTTTGACCTGCACAGTACCCTGTGGAACTGTCATGGTCCCCATTTACATTTGGGAAGCCTCCAGCTCAGAGAAGGCAACTCTCCAGGCATACTAGTAAGTGGCAATGCTGAAACCATGTAATAGGATCCAGAAAACCATGCTCTTTTTGTTAAAGAGTTTGACTCACAGATGCCAGACACTTAAGAGGCAGTGGCCTGCGACAGTCACCTCAGAACTGTGCTGAAAACACTTCTAAGGCTTCTGCAGAGAGTCACATTCCCACTTTGGAATTCTTATTCAGACCCTAGCCAGGAACTAGGGGAATTGTGTCCAGCGGTTGTGGGGCATGTGCCCCTCTTTTCTTCCTGTAGGGGGCAGCCACTAACTATGTGTGCATTAAATGCAAACTGACGTCCTGTTGGAGGAGAGGCGGACTTGGTTTGAGTTCTTTCAGAGGGGAGGAAAGGTTCCTAAGTGAGGGATGGAAAACAAAGTAAAAATCAAGTCAGGAAATGTGAGGAGGCAGAAAGCATTCATCAACAGAACCACCACAGGGAGGCTAGAGAAAAAGGGGGAGTGGTTGGTCATTGAGAGAGCCAGGATATGGAGAAGAGTAAGGCTGACTGCCCACAGTTCATCCATGGGTACATGGACCATGTTGGCCTGGCAGTGAGTATGATGGGCGATGGGCATTCATGACAGACTGAAGATCGGAGACTCCCCTGGAATGCTCTGGACAAGCCCTTGGGACTCTCATGTGGCTCTAGAAGGAGCAGTCCCTCCAAGAATGATAGATTTTGGACATCTGGTATACCCTTGCAAATAGGGCCACTAAGCCAGATTTAATTTGGTTCAGAAGAACAGAATAATGTGATGCTTGATGTGAAAAAAAAAAAAAAAGCAAATGCTAAAAGATAGGCAGAAATAGGTATCCGGACTTGGAAGTAGAAGACATAAAGAGGCATCAAGATGTATTTGCTCCCTCTATGTGGGAGCAAATCACTTTTTCTTTGGTTGAGCTTCAGATGAAGTTAGGAGGCTTGAATTTATAAACCATGCTGTATGCAAAATGTGTAACTTTAAATGCTGGTCCCATAGGAACAGCATAACAGCATAAAGATTTCACCTTAATATAAGGAAGAACCTTCTGATCAATAACTAGATAATGATAAAATGGGTCACTCAAGAGGTAGCAAGTTCCGCATCCCTGCAGATATTCAAGCAAAAGCTAGGACCCCTTCTTCAGGAATGTTATGGAGCAGATTCTAGCATGGAGTCTGAGGCTAAACTAGATCATTTTTATATTGAACAGGCTGATTTTCTATGATTTAATGAATGACACAGTGACTGCCTATACTAATAGTTTAAAATACCATTTTAAATAACTATTGACTATATTAAATTAAAGGCATCTGGCAAGTCAAATTCCAAGCTTGTACCTGTACCCAGGGTCACTTTATAATTCAGCTCCCAGGGTCTCTTTTCATTATCCCAAACTATCTGGCAGCAAAACCTTTCAATATCCAAACAAGTGCCTCCTGCCTACAGGAAAGTACGGTTCCTTTTATATGTCCTTTAAGATCATGGTATGTCAATTACTGCCTAGACTGCAATTGTAAAGAACTATAAATACACTTATGTTATACATTATCAGACAATGAAAGTGAACGTCATTGATAAATGTGCTTGCCCACCCTGTTCTACTTTGCAAACCAATTAGCTTCTGTTTGGCTGACATAGTGTTCTTCAAAAAATTGTAGCAGGGTACTTTTAGGGAATGCATGCCTGGCTCCTGTTTTTCACAGCTCTCACCAGGTCCAACCACCGCTTTACACTTCACAGGGACTATCATTCCCTATGGATCTACCTTTAACAGTCTTCTAGGATGACCACCAAATGAGAGCCATTTCATCTCAGTGGGTTTATAGAGTGTCAGAAACAAATGATTGCCCCTTGTTATTTGCCTGCTTTGTGCCCAAGCCTCTGGCTGGCAAATGCCTAGAAGCAGGTCTTACCCTACATGTGCAGCCCTCTGTTTGCTCCCAACAGGTTTCCAAGCCCCTTGTATAATAAGTACTTGTCAAACTGAATCAAAGACTATGTGTTCCTTTAGCATAGGACTGAGAACCAGAAATACTTATAGATGGATGGGCACAAAAATGCAGACTAAGTTAAAAATGACTGTGAAAATGAATGCTGCATGGTGGTCTTGAAGATATAGACATGTTTAGAAAACAAAAGCTGGTATAGCCAGGCATGATGGCTGGTGCCTGTAGACCCAGCTACTTGACCAGCTGAGGTGGGAGGATCATGTGAGCCCAGGATTTTGAATTCAGCCTGGGCAACATAGTGAGACCCCATCTTTTTAAAAAAACCGATGTTGATAATAAAGCATTATATTAGCAATAGAAATGAGGATGCATGTAAGAACTTCCTTCTTAATACAAAGCTTTAAGAGGCCATGGAGGATACAAGAGAAAGGTTTGTGTGCCAGGTGAAAACCTGAGGCCTGCCATCTATAGTTTCCAAGACATATTGGGGACAATTGTGGTCTGGGTAGGGTTTGCTTTCCCCAAAGCTCACAGGTGGTCACAGCAGCACCAGACCTTATGCTTCTCTTGTTGCAACCTCTCTCCTAAATGCCCGGAACAGTGCTGGGTACAAAAAGCATCCAAGCATAGTTATTGATGGCTTGATTATAATTTCCTAGCAATGAGATGCACACAGTTTACAAAACGACTGCAAATGTGGCAATTCTTACCTTCCAAGTCTCATGATATCACAAACTGAATAGCAGTTTTGCCTCACATCCTTTTCCAAAGAGGTCTCCAATGTTGATGCCTCCCTTTCTTGGTGAAGTTTGCACAAATGAGGGTGGGACTCAGGAGAATGTGTCAAGGAACTGGCCCAAGGTCTCTCTCTATTTTGGCCCCATTGTGCTGCTCTAATGGCCTTTTGGGAAGACTCTGGCCTGAGACCCAGGCCTT
Organism: Colobus angolensis palliatus; assembly: GCF_000951035.1. Lineage (NCBI taxonomy): Eukaryota > Metazoa > Chordata > Mammalia > Primates > Cercopithecidae > Colobus > Colobus angolensis. The sequence goes on from NW_012116333.1 coordinate 1,500,539, forward strand.
CCCTTGCTTCTGGGGAGGCACTGTCCCTCCAGCTGTCCTCTTGATCCAGGATGGGGCTGGTACATGAGTCAGTACATGTTGCCCTGGTGAATTCTTTGTCAGCTGAGAGTTCAGGTGTCTATTAAAAGAAATGCTACTGATTACTGGCTCCAGAGTGCAAATTGTTTTTTTAAAAATAAAAAGCTTTTCTCCCCATGTGGTTGTAGATCAGAGCGGTTACAAGATGGGCTTTGAGGTCGGCCTATCACCATAGCATCCCAGCTCCTCCACATGCTCCTGGCTGGACCCTGGGCAACACACTCAGGCACCTTAGCTTAGGGGGCTTTGGAAGCTTTCCATAAATGTGAGCCTTATTTTTAAATAAAAAATATTTGCAAAATTTAGACAAAGATAAAAATGGAAGATAAATATGCTAAACAATGACTCTATTCCACTTTCCAATAAGAAATGTTTTCTTTTTAAGTTCATCTTCATCTGTCATCGCAGGGCTTGTCTCCCTGTCTCCCGCCCCATCAAGATGATGTTCTTTCCTGGGTCTCCTCACTTTCCCAGACATGACTTGCTTCATCTCAACTGCTCACCTCCCTGTCAGCCTTTTAGGTTCGGGTTTTGGTGACATGCTATGTCTTGCTGCCACTGCTCGACCTTCTACAGAAAAACAATCTGTGTTTCAGTAGAAAACTGGTTTCATCTACAGCAGAACATGCTGGGTTCTCTGATTCTGGCTGTCTCCACTGTCTTTGAGCTATTTTACAACTCTATAAATAAACAGGTCCTTTGAAATCTTTTTTTGAGCCAGTTTTAACATCTGCCTGGTCCCCTCATTGAATGAGTTACATAAAATCTTTAATATGTGTTCATTTTTATATTTGTAGGAATCATGATTTTACCTTTTCCAGAAAATTATCTTCTAGCACTTCCACCCCAGGATCTCCATCCCTGATGTAATAAAGCCCATGGCTGTGTTCCCACCCCTGCCCTCACCTGCAAAAGAAGAACCACCCCAATGAGTGGTCTCCCCACCTTTCTGATTGTACATTCCTAGCAATGAGAGGGATACACCTCCAAATGAGCACATTTATTTAATTATAAATCATAAACATTTACTACTCTTCTGATAGACTGGACATTATAAAGGATACACCAAAAATCAAAATTTTAAGAAAGAGCATATTTTATCACATTTCATACTATTTGGAGAGACCTCCAAAATCTGTTTTTTAACCTATCCTCTCCTAGCTCATTGTCCCTGGACACGCTCTCCAGCAATCCTTCCCCACTCCAAGACTTCCAGTCTGTGGAGCTGCTGCTTTTCATCATAACCCCTACTCCCCTTCCCCGTCACACATGTCCTCGGTGTGCCTCTTACTCTGCTTAGATTACATGGCTCTGCCCCTAGATGCTCACTTACAGACAAGGAAGACCCTGAGTGCCCACCTCCTTGCCCCTCTCTTCCTCCCACATGTCACTTGCAGATTCTGGGTTTCCATTTTAATTCCTACTCAAACTGTGTGAACCTCACCCCTGCTTCTGAGCCTCTGACTAGATTAGCTTCAAGTATGTGACGGCAGATGTCAAATGGGCAGTCAAGACTTCCAGATAATCTTTCTCTGTGTCCTTAATCAATTCAGTTTTCTACCTCTGCTCTCTAAATTATTTCTCATCTTGTCTCTCTTCAAGTTTCCAACAACTCCACCCTGACCTTGCCTGTGACCTCACAGTGAGAACGGACACGTTCAAATGAGAACTCTTCATCTTCCCACAGCAAATTCCACTGAGCAGCCTGTGCCCCTACCCCAACTTCACCTTCCACCTCTCGCCACCCATTTCTGTGCTCTACTTCATGGTAGCCTCTTACATTTTGAGACAATTGTCTCTTCTCACAATTGCCATGCCTCCCTCCTTCTTTCTTGCACTCACTAGCACCAGCCTTCTGTCCTTACCACCCAATGGAAGGAGCCCACATCAGGGTCCCCAGTGACCTCTATCTTTCTAAAGCTGAAGAACAAATCTCTGTCCTCTCTCTCTCTCTCAGCAACTTTCAACAAAGTGCGTCCCTCTTTCCTGCCTGAGAGCTTCCTTGCTCATTTGCTCTACTTACCTAGAGTTGACCGTTAGTTTCACCCTTGCTTCGTTTTTCCACCAATTCCCAGGCCCCATCTTAATCTCATATGCTGTTCCATCTCTGTACCAGGCCTCTCAATGTTGGCATGCTCTGTGCTGACTTCTGAGTCCTCTCCTTGAACTTATCTGCACTCTTTCCCAAGGTGATCTCAACCATTTCATGGCTTTACATGGCCTCTACATGCTGACAACTCCCAAATTCACTTTTCCCAGCCCTGATCTCATGCCTATTCTCCACAACTGCCTAATAGACATCTTCACTGTATAGCCTATAAACATCTCAGTTTTACATGATATCAGAACTATTGTTTCTGCTCCACGCACCCCAGATGGCCTTCCCCAGGCCCTGTAAGCAGTCCCTCTCTTGGTAATTGGTACCAAGAGAGATGAAGAGGAAAATAGGATCTATGATTACCCTCCTAAAGCATGAAATAGGCATGTGTGATCTAGTGCAAAGAGAGGTATTGGAATCAGGAAAATTGGGCTTTTTACCTTCTGACCCCTCCTTCACCCTGCATAGGCTTCCTCATGCCAAAGCTTGATTGCTCTCTTTCCTTATACCCATTTCTAATCACAAAGTAGTCTCCTGACTCCACCTACCAGATGTATCCCAAATCTGGCTGCTGCTTAACTCTTCAGCTACAGTCTGAGTCCAAGCCACATCATGTTTGACCTGCTTGACCTCCTGCAGTCCCTGAGCACGAGGAACCCGAGTGGCTCCTCTGAAGAACGGAGGGGGACGTTTCCTGCTTAACCCTCCATGCCAGCCCAGTGGCTTCCCACTGCATGCAGGATGGTGGCATCATGTTCCTCTGATCCCCAAGGCCCTCCAGGGTCGGTCCCTGCTGCCTCCACAACTTCCTCCACTTCTGCTTCATTAACGATGGCCCAAGCACACTTGTTGTATTTTTGTCCCTCAAACATCCAGGTGGGTTCCCATCTCAGGGTGTTTGTTCATGCTGTTCCTTCTGCCTGGAATGTCCTTACCCCAAATGTGGGCATGGCTGCCTCCTTCTCAGACGTGGTTTACTTTACGGACTAAATGCTCACTCCCCAGAGCCGCTTACCCTTGCTCTGCAATCTGACCACTGGAGCCACCCAAGCAAATCGCAATCCTTCTCCCACTTGGCCTTTGGGTATGAGGAGGGAAAGCTCACCCCCACACCTCACCTGGACCCTTTCTGCTAGAGCTTTATGGGCTCTCCTGGGAGGAGCTATTTTCCAGGATGGAAAGACTGCTTTTTTCCCTGGGATTTCCTAGAGATTTCAACAAAAACACAGAGTCCCAGCACCTTGGCCAGAATTGGTGTGTGTGAAATTTGGCCCTCTCTCACCTGGTTCAGTTTCTTAACACAATTGCTGTCATCTACCTTCTTTTCCAAACCAGCAACTTTTGGATATCTTTCCCATAGCTCTTCTCTCCCTAGAGGCTATGTCAAATGACCTCTTGGAGTCTAAGCATCAACAGGATCTGGGTCATCAAGTCCTTTATGTTGTCCTAGTGATGGTGACACCCTCAGGCACAATAAGTGATTATCTTTATCCACATCCTAGAGATGAGGAACCATGAGGCCTAGAGAAGACAGGCAACTGCCCAAGGCCCATGCAGCACAGCAGGTACAGGTGATCCAGGTACCTGCCCAGATCCCCTCTCCAGGACTGAGACTCACATCCCACTGCCTTTATCGCCCCTCCCTTGGGGTGGCCTACACCCTAGTGCTGCTTAGGGCAACATGTAAATGCAAAGGCACAGGTTCTCTTGTCCCAATTCATGGCAGCTCCAAGAGGCCATCTCTGCTCCAGGGCTCCCTCCGGGGTCAGCTGAGGCCCTGGTTATAGCTGCACATTGATCTCTCCTTCTGCCTCACCCCACTTCGGTCACCCTCACAGGGGATGTTCTCAAGTGCAGGCCCATAAAACCTCCCACACTCACATCTCTGCTGCAAAATCTGTTTCCTAGGGACCCCACAGAAGGCATGGCAATGGGTAATTTTATCTGTCAACTTGGCTAGGCCATGGTACCCAGATATGTGGTCACATGCCATCTAGATGTCGCTGTGAAGGTATTTTTTTTAGATGTGATTTGACATTTAAATCAGTAAACTTTGAGCAAAACAGATTGTCTTCCATAATGTAGTGGGCCTCATGCTGTCAGCTGAAGGCCCTAAGAGGAAAGACTGACCTCCCTGAGGAGGAGGGAGTTCTGCCTCCAGACCACCTTTGGGCTTGATCTCCATCAGTTATTCCCTGGATCTCCAGCCTGCTGGCCTGCCCTGTCCAATTTGGACTGGCCAGCCCTCATAGTCACACAAGCCAATTCCAATAATAAACCTCTTTCTCTTTCTCTCACTCTCTTCATGTATAAACACACATAAACACACACACTCACACACACTCATTCTATCTGTTCTATTTCTCTGAGAACCTGACTAATATAGGCATCAAGGTAAAACTCCTGATTGTCCTGATTCCAATGGCTCTCTTCTTTGCACTAGACTGCATGCGCCTATTTCATGCATTAGGGGGGTAATCATATATCCTATTTTCCACATCATCTCTCAGAATGGAAATTCTTATTGGAAATTCCCTTGGTCTGCTTCTGTGTCTACTCTCCTTCCTCCCAGGATTCCCTCTCTGATGCCTGGGCTTCCAAAGAACCTGGCCCTAAAGTTTCACAACCAAAGTCTAAACATGTAAACATCTACAGGAAGACCCAAATGTCGGAAGAGTCAGAATCAGGGAGAGGAAGGAGACCTACTGAGGTTCGGGGACCAGCTATTTTCCTGCCCTGTGAAAGGAGGTGGCACTGAACCTACCTACAACCCTCCTAGGACCCTAGAATCAGGAAAAGGGGGACCCAACCAGAGCCAGGCAGAGCGAGTAGAAGACACTGCAGCCTACCTGCCATTCCTGCTCCATCTCAGGCAGCGCACCTGGAGGGGGTCGGCAAAGAAGGAGTGTGACTTCCTGTGGGGCCCCTCTCAGTAAATGCAGCACCTCCTGCGAGAAACCAAGATTCACTGTTAGATCTGGGACTGCATCGCTGGGGATGCAGCGATATTCTCCCCGCTGTGTCCCAGGCACTGGCTCCTCCCTCCTGCACCTTGGTCTATTTCTCACTTCTGAAAACTCCAGAGAACACTGCTGGGGGCCTGACTTTTCAAAGTGCAAGGAACCAACGTCAATGTCTTGCAGCTTCCACAAAGTTGATGCAAGATGCTGGGCTGTGCATCACCTTTGTGCAGCTTGGGTTCTGGGAACCTCTTACCTGTAATACTGCAGTAACCACCTCTCTGGTCCCTGCCTTCACCAGTGTCACCCACCTGCCTCCCTCCACATTACTCAAGGGAATGGCAATATTTGCCAATACCAATGCCTTTTCTTCAGAGAGAGAAAGAGTGGCCCCAACAAATGGTTGTTCATCTCAATTGCCCTTTCCTCCTGACCTCCCCTCATCTTGGGCCACCAATTGTGCAGGCTCCACCACCTGAATCTCTAAAGCCTGATCCTTGGCTCTGAGTTTCCTATCAGGGCTCGGTATGAGCTCTGGGAACCTCTTGCCTGTAGGATTGCAGTGACCTCCTCTCTGCTTGCTGCCTTCTCTAGTGTCACCCACCTGCCTCCCTCCACAATGCTCAAGGGCAGTTTTCCATAATGCAGATATAACTGAGTCCTTCCCCCGCTGCACACCCTGGCTGATTCACTTTTCCCTCAATGTAAGCTCTAAGGCATAGCACATAGACCCCGTTTCTTCCTGCTGCTGCCTGTCACCCCAGTTCCCTCTCTCCCATCTACTCCCCTCTGCACCCACGTCCTAAGCCCTTGCCATGCTGAACCTGTTGCTCCAAGCCACCCTCTCAATGTCCAGGGCTCAAGGTTGCCTCAATAGCTCCTATTTCCTATTTAGACCAGGATTTCTCAAACTCTTGGCACTGTTGACCTCTCGGGCTGGACAATTCCTTGTGAGAATGCCTGTCCTGTGCATCGTAGGGCGTTTAGCACCCTACGGTGCTGGTCTCTACTCACTAGATGCCAGAAACACTCATCAGCTGTGACAACCACAAATGTCTCTGGACTTAATCAAATGTCCCCTGAGAGGGAAATAATCCCTGTTTGAGAATTGCTGATCAAGAAGACACTCCCCAGTCCCTGCCTCAGCCACCCAGGACTCCCAAGGGGTGCAATTCTTTCCTGGCTCACTGGTGTGAGCACTGCAGCACAGGCTTTCATCTCCCAGGATACGTATCTCCTGCCATCACCGCTGTTTCCTGCCCATGAGCTCTGAGGCTGCATGAGCTGTCCTCCTCTGTGTCTTCAGTCTCTCATAGAATTACCAGCCCAGCAGTGGTTCTCAGAAAAGGGTTCTTGGATCAGGAGATGGACAGATGAAGGCACACCCTCCCACCCAAGGGTATGGTGTTCTAGAGACCTCCCCGCCGCCCTGCCCTGAACCACTGTCCCCCATTTGCCCATCTTGCTTTGTGATTCTGGAGCTGACCTATGAAGACTGCATGAGGCTTCCTGTTGGGCTCAGCTAGGGGAACATGGCAGGAGACCAGAGACAGGGAGAGGAGGTCATTACTGCTTCCGGATTCCTCCCTTCAGGTTGCCATGGGATGACTACAACCTCAGCCAAGGCAAGAGCTCATGCCAGCGAGTCCCTCCACCAGTTCTCCATTCCTGGGGTGGGGTAACTGCTCTTTCCCATCCCCTTTGGTCTCGTACTGCTTCCCGTAACCCTAGCCCACTCTTCCTAGCTCTAGGCCACAACATGCTCCCTTGAGCTTCCTGACAACCTGCCCACACCTTAATTAAATGTTCCTCAAATGACTCCATTTTCTTCCAGAACTCTGTCTAATATATACAACATTTCATTACTCTTTCTTCTTCTTAAATTGCATTTTTGATCATAGGCAGGACAATCAGTGCAACAATGTATGAAAAGCTATAAGTGTAGCTGAGAAATGAGAAGGAGAACAGAAAGGGACCCAATCTAGTCCCTTCAGCCCCACGCCCGACTCCCAGGGTGTGTGTGAAGAGACATCAGCCAGCACAGAGGCCAGGGCTTTATCTTCAGCTTCTCTCATGAACCCAGCAAGAAGCAAGGCTGAGTTAAGGTCAGATATTTAAAAACAGAGATTTTAAATTAAATGTGAGAGTGTACCACTAATTACTCTCTTTGTGTGATTAAAATCCAGGCTGCTGGTGTGATTTTCAAGAGCCCAGAGTTTTCCCTATGGTGGCAGGCCAGCAAGAGGCAAAGCTGGGGCCAGCCTGCACACCGAGCTGCATTGCCCGTGCCCCCCAGCACCTGGAAGATGAGGCCTTCCGTGGACCTTCCATTCACGGCCAGGATAATGTCACCAGCTTCGATGGCCCCATTCTCCTCAGCCGGCTGCCCCGGAAAGAGCCTCTTAATCCTCACAAGATCACTTTTGAGATGGCTGCAGCTCTCTTTCTCCATCTGCACGAAACTGAATCCCAAACCATTGGCATTCTTTTTTAGTTTGACTTCAAACTTAGGACCTGTAGTGTGGTATGTTTATAGAAACAAATTCTTCAGTAGATTACAAGTGAAATTGACCAGTCTCAAAATGTAAACTGTCAAGTAGATGAATTATTTCTTTTATATTAAAATAATTCTTTTGCTAATTTTTATGGCAGAGTACGTTATGTGTGTTATGGATTAGTGCTGTCCGATAAAATATAATGTGAGCTATAAATACAAACCACAAATGTCATTTTGAAGTTTTCAAATAGTTACATTAAAAGAAAAGGAAAAAGCAAATAAAAAGTAAAACAAAAAATAAATAAAACAATTTAAAAAGTAAAAGGAAACAGGTTAAATACACTCTAATCATACATCTTATTTAATATCTAAAATATTACCACTTCAACACATCATCAATATGAAAAAATTGTTAATGAGATTTTTTTATTCTTCTTACAAACTAAGCTTTCAAAATCCAATACCTATTTTATCCATTTAGACTGGTCACATTTCAAGTCCTCAATAGCCACATGTGGCAAGTGGCTACTATATTGAATAGCACTATTATAGATAACCCAACTATGTTTATACATAAAGATATAGCTGCCAGACACACACAACATGCTCTTGGCATTTAATAAAACCTGTATCACATATATTCCTATTACTCCTTTAGAACTCTAGTCATTTTGTAGTATACTTGAAACTAAATTTTGTATAATTAGACCATGGAGAAAATTATGGCCGACTCTATGGACAATGCTTTAGCTGCCATTTTGTTTACCCATGTAGGCTGACCATAAGACAAAACGGTTGCCTCTGGGCACCAAGGATGAGCACAGCTGGCCACCTACATGGTCTGTCCAACAAAAAAGCCTCTGGGCTGCCTCTCTGATGCCAGCGACTCCGCTAGCATCAATGCACAGAGGCACAGAGCACAGACTTGCAAACTTCACCAGGGCAAGAATGGAAGCATGTGAAGCAATTATGTGAAGGTGTGTCACACGACCAGTTCTACCATCACCATGAGGCCTCCTCCACTCTTTGGAGTCAGTTTCTCAAAGGCCCTAAGGGAGTGAGCAAAGGGATGAGGACAGAGGAGACTTGATTTCAACAGAAGCATTTCCCCTTTACCCCATCCCAACCCTATGGCTGCCTTGCATCTTCTGCAGCAAAACCAGAAAATCTCTATGAAGGTACTAAAACATGGCTAAGGTCCAAATAATTCTTACTGAGGAAATTAACATGTTCTTGGCAAATACCAAAATCACAAGGAAAGTGCAGAGGGGCAGCCCACTGGAAAACATGCAGTGTTGTCCCTCTAAACTGATTGTTCATTTGCTTTTTAAAATGATGCTAATAACAAAGCTAGATTCCTGAACCCTCCTCTCCCAACCTGCCTAGTCATTTCTCAAATAACTTTATTACAAATGACTTGACTGGACTGTGAAGCCAAATGTACCTGAAAATGTATGACCCTTTCAGTCAATTTCATCCTAAATATTCACACAAACATTAAGGTTCTGGCAGCTGATCAAAGGACTGAGGAAGGCTGGGGGCAGAAAGACGCCTAGAAATCATTTGGGGAAAATGCATTTGTTTCCAGAAACCTATTCCATGAGATGGGCTTCCATCACATGAGAAAGCTGATCTCAGCATGATCACCATGGCTCACTTTCTTTTCAGAACCCAGAGGAAGCCTTTGTGCCTTTCCCTTTTGACCTGACAATTCAAAAGTGGCACACAATAACATGACAATAGTAACACTCAATTCTCTCTCCTCTCACCATCTGTCACCGAGACACAGCTCAAAGGCCTGCCAGGCAAAGCTGTTACCAAGGAAACAGCCATGTGTTCATCTCCCATGCTGGCATTAGCAGAAGGACACTGCTGTGTAGTCCTGGGGCCTCTTCTCTCTAAGACTAGTCTTGCAATCTAGAAGGAAGGGTGAACAAACTCAGTTTACATTTCATGTGGCAACCAGGAGGCACTCCCTTGACTCTGCAAATGTTTCTTAATTTTCGGGCGCTTCCTATGAGCAGCCTCATTTGAATCTCTCAACTAGCCTATGTGTTGGAATCTAGACCCAGATTTCTCAGTGCTTATTAGACAAGTGCACCTGGAAGCAACACATGTACCTCCACTTCACATATGCAGTGCCACACTCATCTTCCTCCCCTCACTCACCCTCACTTCCCCTCCTCGTTCTTCCTAAAACACTCCTCCCCTCGCATTGGCTCACCCCACCATTAGCCTGCCAAGGGCCACATTTGGAGTGGTCCAGCTCTCCCTCATCTGGTTTCTAAGTTGTGAACATTCCCCAACAGGAACAACTCCCCAGTGGCCCCTCACCTCCACCCCCTCTCTCACTGCCAGTGTCCCCCTGGGCCGTGGCAAACTCTGGTTACCTTGGCTCGCTGGACCCTGTCTGCACCCCTCTTGGTCCACTCATCATGACTGCCATTGAACAAATTGAACATGCAACATTCTTGACTTAAAGTCTCCAATGCTTCCCATCACCTAAGACTCAAACCTGTGGCACCCCAGGTCTGCACCAACTGCCCTCCCCTTTCTTTCCAAAGTGATTTCCCACCTTTCTCCACACAACACCATATACCCTTGTTGCCCTAAGTGTGGTTCAAGAACCAGCAGCTAGACATCACCTGGAAGCTTCTCAGAAATGCCAAGCTCCCATTCAGGGCATGTGGCCCTGCCTTCATCTTCCTGCTGCACCTGTCACTCAGCACCTGCCAAAGCAGCCCAGGAGGCCAGCCAAGTACCCTCTCTACTCATGCTCATTAGCAAAGGTCTAAATATCAGAAGGTATTAATAAATTATGGCTCCGTTCTCAAGATAAGTCAACCAAAGTCACTAATATAAGCAAATTTCACCAGACACCAGAGGACCACTTTGGGAAAGAAAGCAAAAAGTGGCCAGAACATTGCACCACAGCTTGCTGGAAGAGCCCCTAGGAATCCCTCCTGTTTCTGTTGACTTTTAGTTGCCAAGAGAGGGTCATGCCAGCTCTGTGGCTCAGGACACTGGGGCAGTTAGAGGCTCCTACCCTCCGGCAGAGGACTTGGCACAGTGGGGTAACATCGGGTCACTGCGGGGCAGGGAATAAAGGGGACTAAAAGGATGAATGGCTCTGCTCTTGGCACCCTGAATTCCTACCTCATTGTGAGTAAAAGAATCCCAGGACACTCTGACCCAGGCCCCAGTGGGTACAACACAGGGTGACGGGGAATGGCATGAACAGGGAGTGGAGTGGGGTCAGCCTATGCAAAGGTGGGGAAGTAAGAAGGCCTAAGAGCCTATGGACACAGGGCCAGTGGGGCCGGGGCAGCCAGAGCCAGGCTACAGCAGTCTCTTCACTCCATCTTCTCCATTCTGCTGCCTAATTCCAGAATTCAGGCAAGCCACCAGTAAGTTTCTAAGGCTATCTGCAGGGGGTGAGATTTTTTTACTTGGAAACATCTGTCTGCTACCTCCTGGGTTGCACATCCCCATAGAAAAGTGAGAGTAGAAGAAATGGAAGAGGAAAAAAAAAAAAAACTAACAAAGAAAAAGCCTTGTTTCCTGCCTGCCTCCCTCCCACCCAGAGGTGATGTCAGCTTCTGATGTTGTCCAGGAAAGCTCTGGAAGGAGGGGAAGCTGGTCAGCAACAGTCCACTCACCTGTCCAGGACCCTTCAGGCACTGCACAGCCTGCTTGTGGGTGAGGCCGCACAGACTCAATCCATCCACCTGCAGGAGTCGATCACCTGGGAAAGGGACGGATGTCATGTCATGACCTGGTGCCTGAGGCTGCAGGAGGTTCCCTTCCAGGGGGCCCCTGCCCGGTGCCCCTCCATGCATCCTGGAGAAATGGGAAAGGAAGCAGAGGTGCCAGGTGTCCCCCCGGAGTCAGCAGGAATCCTGCCTCTCTGAGCAGCCTCGCTCCCTTCTTCTCAGGCACATCACAGATCAGGGATATAAAAGCCTTTCTATTATTGGCTCACAGAATGGTTGAGCCAGCTCTTTTCAACCTCATCCTTCCTCCTGTTTTCCTGTGAAACCATTTTTGAAAGTATTTTCAAGTCGCTTAGATATTTATATCTCCAGGATGTATTTTTTTTTTTTTTTTATTTCAAAAAAGGTCAGGGAGGCATGGTTGATGCTGGAGACACCAGAATTCTAGGGGAAATGGAGATAAGTAAGATCCCAGGTTCTCCCTTTGGCTCAATTCTGGCAGTTTTGGAGACCGATAAAAATCACCCCCTTCCATCAGAGCAGTGGGAGGTGAGCAAAGGCAGACTGAAGGCTCAGGTGTCCTCCCCAGATGTGCGAGTGAGGTTACCGAGGTCCACTTGTCCTCCAAGGGAAGCAGTATGTTTCCCCATGAAGGTCAAAGAGCAACACAAGTCTTTTAAGTCTTCTACTATTTTTTTATCACCTATGCTTCCCAGTGTGCCACTGCAGAACCCCCAACCCCCTGTCAAATGGCAGGGCAGGTTCATCACACCCTTTCCAGGTGAGAAAAGCATGACCTGGGGTGGTAATCATTTGCGTAGTTTTCAGAACAGGAGCAGGGCAAGGCCTAGAGGCTGCCCTCCCTGTGCAGGGCTCTTTACACCATGGAGCACAGACTTCCCAATGAGATCCCATCTCTCACCCTGTAGGATCTGCCCTTCCTTGGCAGCTGGTCCTCCAGGAACAATGGATTTCACGTAGATACCACCATAGGGCACACTGGTGTTAATGCCACCCTGAAAAACACAACAAAAAACTCACTACTCATCTGTCCTCCTCCAGGAAGCCTCCCCAACCTCCTCGGCTAAGGGAATCCCCACCTGCCCACCACTGTATCCCATGACCTCACCTCTGACTGGCACTGTCTTCTGTATTCACCTGTTGGTTTAGATTGTATTCTCCACTGAGCAATAAGATTAGGTGTTCATAAGCTTAACAACAGAAACTATGTGAGAGATCTGGGCATGTCCCTAGCCCAAGCACTGGTACATGGCAGGTGCTCAGCAACTGATCACATGGGATGCGCCACTATCTCTCTATAGGTAGCGACCAGTATAGGTGGATATGGCTCTGGGCCTGAAGGCTTGTGCCTGGCATGTCTTGTGTGCTTTGATGGGCCAAAGGATATGTGCATTTTTCATTATAATAGATGTTGCCAGATTGCATCCCTATGTGAATATGGATGTACTTATTCACATTTCCACCAGTTTTGTATGACAGTACCATTTTCTACTTTCCACCAGCTATATTTGGCCAAGCTGATAGACATAAAGTTTAAAATTTCATTTAATTTAATTTGTATTTCTGTGGCTTTTCATGGATTTGAGTGTTTTTCATGTGCTTAATGGCCATTTGGATTTGAGTGAGACATTTCAGGAATTATTTTTGAAATGAAATATCTGCAAAGAAAATCCAAGTTTTTGCCAGCCGAAGGAAATCACTAACCTCTTCTCAGCAAATATATATTTGTGAATAACCTAAAATTCAGTGAGTTTTTCAGACAAGAAATAGCTATGTTTAGTGTCTGATAGAGCTGTTACCCCAAGCCAAGAATAAATTGACCATATTTGGCATCAGCCTGTTCCCTCCACATAGATTCATGAGCCTTATTGCTTGGTTTCTTACTTGGTCCCTTAAAATCATATACTGCTGACAAATTCATTGCAGGCTTAGGGTCCAAGAAAACACATATCCTTGCTCTAGGTGCACAGCATTATCACAGGGGAAAGCAAAGGATGCCCTCCATTCACATCTCTCTTCAATTTCCTCTGAAAATTTTCATCAGTCATAGCATTTCCTTACTTTGATGGGAGGTGCTTCAATTTCCCATCAACAGTTAAATCCAACAACGGCATTCCTGAAGTACAGACCCATTCCAGGGTCTCAAGATAATGGGTCTCTTTCTTTCTTTCTTTCTTTCTTTCTTTCTTTCTTTCTTTCTTTCTTTCTTTCTTTCTTTCTTTCTTTCTTTCTTTCTTTCTTTCTTTCTTTCTTT